>NW_006776226.1:269382-292575 GCF_000442215.2 Lipotes vexillifer | reverse complement strand
TTCCTGCTTTTTTGCTTTCTTCATGTTTTCCAGCCATCTTGGAATTCTTTAACCTACCCAATTCCATGAATTCTTTAAGGAACAACTAAAGTCTAACTCCTTCTAGGGAACTTTTGTCAGGTGTTTTAACCAAGTGATCCCACTGCTTTTATGGTCTTTACCCAGCTCTTAGCCCTTGATTATAAACTATAAGGTATTTTTTTCCACTTATATGTCCAAACTACAAGTGTTTTCAGTCCCTCTACAGCAAACTTTCAGCACATAACAAATGCTTAAAATCAGTTATTTGACTAATGAACTGTCAGATCAACTATGTCTTTTAAATTATGTATGTAGTAATTGGTCCATTTATTAGAGTATGGAGTCAAAGGTACACATATATATCCTGTCAAACCAATATGTTATTTTCCTAAAACTAAACTCTGTTCCAACTCTGGAGACCATTCCCAAACTCTAAATAGCCATTTCAGAGTAGAGAATATAGATGCCTCATATACTCAAACAGAAATTTATTAACTTCTCTGTCCTGAGTTCAACGCAAGGGACTGAATCAGGTCCCCATCCCTGCTTGTAACAAATGTAGCAGTCTAGTACAGAGGACACAATTGTATAGACATATAAGTTAAAATATTCGGTGAATTTGCTGTTTCATAGGGACTTAGAAAGAAATAGCTATGTCACCAGAGAAAAGCCAGCCAGCTGGACATCTGGAAGTCCCACAGATTAGCATCAACTTGGTAAAATAGAAACAATAAACTTCTTATTTAACTGGCCCAGAAATCTGGTCTTGATAACTCATAAAAAATGTTATAGAGTCTTGAGGACAAACTTCCACGAAGGAAATCCTCTGCAGAGTGATGTTAGTGTGTTCATTTATAATTAAAAATGAGGTATTTAAGATAACCAACAAGGACCTACTGTATAGAACAGGGAACTCTGCTCAATATTCTGTAATAACCTAAATGGGAAAATAATTTGAAAAAGAATAGATACATGTATATGTATAACTGAATCACTTTGCTGTACAACCAAAACAAACACAACATTGTTAATCAGCTATACTCCAATATGAAATAAAATTTTTTTTAAAAAGTGAATAGATATCCTGTCCTATGACCCACTCATTCTTTCTCTGTAAGATATGGCAGCCAAACTGTAGCCAGGTTTTTGGTGAGCACTGAATCATAATAATTAGTTCTGCAATTACTACCACATGACCTTGGAAAATTAACCACTTTTTGTCTTAATTTACACATCTGAAAAATAGTGATCGTGATGATACCTACCTCTAAGATTGTAGTAGGAGCCGAATGAGTTAATACATGTAAAATGTTTACAATAGTTTCTTGCACAAGTAGAAGCACAATAATAAAATAATATTATTGAAATATTTAATGATGTGGTTTATAACAGCCTGATGTACACAATACACAGCAGGGTTATAGAAGCCAAGAGAATGGATTTAGTCATTCATTTAATCATTCCTTGATATCTATTGAGCACCTAACATAAGTCATTCACTGTATTTGATGTTCGTAATAGAATAGTCAACCAATCAAACTGATGTCTTCCCTTAACCAAACTTATATTCTAATAGTAAACATCAAATAATTACAATAAAATGTGATGGCCATTATTGTTGGGGGTGGGGACTTAAATTCCTATTCCCAATATATACTTCCATGTGGAGGAAGATCCATGAGCATAACTTTCTGAATTTTCTCTGTGTCCTCACTCATTTGTCTCCCAGGTAGGAGGAGTAAATTCCCTAAAAGGTGAATTTTGGTTAAGAAAATTGGGTATGCATGGCTCCCTGTCCCTTTACTCTTCCTCACTAGCTCACCTACCTGATAAGAGCATGTGCTCTCTTCTGCAACATAGCCCATTTTTGCTCTTCAAGATCTTTAGAAATGTCAAAATAGCCAGCCTTCATCTTAGGTTATATTCTCACTTTTTGTTATTGGAATGCTTTCAATAATCCATTTAAATTATTGCTCTTTTAGAATTTAATTCTCCATCATTTATTATAATAATAGCTACAATTATTGAGTACTTGTCTGTCAGGAAGCATGCAAAGAACTTTATACACATGATCTCATTCGATCCTTGTAAAACCCTAATTGGGATGGTGTTACTATGCCCATATTCAGATAAGAAAATTAAGGCACAAGAGGCTTGTCCCCAGATCACATAGTTAGTAAGTGGCAGAGTCAGGGTAGAAACCAATTACATAATTTTAACTCCAGTGTCTATCTCCAGTAATTTTTTATCTAATTCTCATTTGATTCAGAACTTAAGAGGGTAAGAGAGTTATTTGTTGGATATCTTGAACGCCATCTCCTAACAATCATACTTTACCTTCTTAAAAGCTAATGTTATTTCTAAATTTTGCATTACTTGTTTTATCCCCTGACTAATTATGACAAGACCATGCGAACAAACTTCTATAGGATGCCAGCAAGGAAAAAGGCACTGCATTGCATCCAGTCTCTTCCACTGGCAGACCAATCAAACTACAAGACCTTTTGATGCAGAGTAAAATGTGTGGTTTTTGGGTGGCAAACATGGTAATGTTTTTTTTTTTGATTCACTAAAACCCAAGCAGAATTAGCTTTAATGAGGTGTTATGTGATTTTGGAAATATATTTGCATATATATCAATGTACACTGTGATGCCTAAATTAATATGTTCCTTCCTGAGACTTTCTCATGAACAATTTTTGAGCTACAGAAATATATGTTTTGAATTAACTAAGTTAAATTCAACACAAATTTACTAAGCATCAGCAACACGCAATTTTGCCAGGAACAACAAAGAATACAAATTCTATCTTCAAGGATTTCTTAGTCTCATTTCTATTCACAGAAGTAATTTTATTATTTTCTAAGTGAACTTCCTGTTCTTCTTTTCCTATTTGTTTTGTTGTCCAATATAAATGAGAGATGGGTTCCTTCATAAACCATATTTTTATTGCTTTGCATCATAGCAAAGGAAAAAAAACAGGTGAATAAGAATTTTCTGTTTCAAACTAAAATTTTAAATAGCACCTAGAACACTGTCATCATAAAAAATAATTGATTGTGGTGTCAATGCCAGCATTTATTTCCTTGGCGCTTTATTTGACTAAAAACATTATAGTGAATGAGAGGCTTTACCCATTCTAAGTATCACAAATGGCTGACAAATATCCCCCTATATTCTGAAACCATTCTGAGATACGTACAGTTATCTGCTCCAAATTCACCACAGCTAAAAAACAATCGGCACAACACCTGCTCCCCAGGGTCAGAGAGTTTAGAAGGAAGGAGAAGCAACAGGAGGAATGAGAGCCTGCTTAGGAAAAATGCTTCCTAGCAAAAAGCAGGATTTATGAAAGGCTGTCTCCCCTCTAATAACCACCTACCTTTTTACAGAGGCAACTTATTGTAAGTTTCTGGAATGCAGGCTAGAAGTTTGCTCTATACTTCCTGGTATGTCATATTATAATCAAGGTATATACCCTATAGATGTTAGATGAAAATCACTTTATACATTGATGGATTCTGTATGCCTTCACCGTGGCCTCAGTCTTCCATGTTTCAATCTACACTGATAAGATGTTAATTTAAAGTGAAAAAATACAAGTCTTTTAAGGACGGTATGCAGAGAATGAGGAGAAGAAGAGAGTCTTTTCAGCAGCACAGAGAGTCTAGATTGGATAGAGAAAAATAAAGAATGGCTCTCTGTATCAGCTTGTCTTTCTGTAATTACAACAATCACTTTTAAGAACTGTTTGGATATAAAAATGGTAAAACTAAAATCAATCTAATTATCCACAGTGAACCTTCCTTCCATCAATTTCCATTACAGAGGAAACAAAATTGGCCATTATTTCCCACTTCAGTATTAATGCTGGCTGCAGCCCCACTGAGAGGTACTTAGATGCACACCATTTTTTAGAAATCTGAAAGCGATCCCTTTGACTATTAGCATATGCACAGCAAGAGAGAAGAGACAGGGAGAAATTACTGACTCTTTTTTTCTTTCAACAAATAGGCACTGGGCTTAGCCCCAGGATTATAAGCATATATAAGATGTTATTTCTTTATTCAAGGAATTCAGAGTCTGTTTGGGGAGTCAAACACATAAACAGATAATAATGAAACAATGAGGTAAGAGCAATGTTAGATTCAGACAATACTGAGAACCACTAACTAGCCAAGTCAAGATGTTTGTAAAAAAATAAGAGGCATGTTAATCAGGGATGTGACTGAGCGTTTCTTGGGAGAAGTTGGAAAGAGGAAGAGAGCACTTCCTCTAGAAGGAAAGGCCTCAACAAAAAACATGGAGGTAAAAAATACTAAGAGCTTAATATGGAACCATAAGCAACTTCCATTTCTAACATGATAAGCAAGGCAGAGACTGCCAGACAAAGAGGCAATGGGGCAATAAAAATATTTTGTGTTTCTTTTTTTTTTTAACATCTTTATTGGAGTATAATTGCTCCACAGTGGTACGTTAGCTTCTGCTTTATAACAAAGTGAATCAGCTATACATATACACACATCCCCATCTCCTCCCTCTTGCATCTCTCTCCCACCCTCCCTCTCCCACCCCTCTATGTGGTCACAGAGTACCAAGCTGATCTCCCTGTGCTATGCAGCTGCTTCCCACTAGCTATCTATTTTACATTTGGTAGTGTATATATATCCATGTCACTCTCTCACTTTGTCCCAGCTTACCCTTCCCCCTCCCTGTGTTTCATTTTAAAGAACAGAAATTTAGCTAATAGGAGATGGGGGAGTCCAAATATTTATAAGCAATGGAGCTATGTTGTAAGATCTCTGTGCTGGATTGTTCCACTGCACTTCAAGAGCCATTCTCCACTTGTTTCAATTCTGTGCTCTGCCTTGGAGACTAACTGGTACAGATTACATCAAGGGGTTCTCATGCCTTCTGATTATCTATTTGGGTTTCCCAACAGGGTCCCCAGTCAAAGATTGGAGGGAGGGTGGGATTGAGGACGCAGTATTTATCTGGTGTGATATGAACAAACTTTGGTCTGGGATGTCCCTTGAGTAATCAAAGATCTCTGCTTTTTTCAAATCAGCTCTACCCACTTTATTTTTCTGTGTTCTAGTAGCCACTCCCTCATGTCATCCCATGGGATACAGAAGTGGTAACAGCTTGGCCAGACTATTACACCATCCATTGTAGTTGTCCTACACACAAACCTGTGGACATAATCTCTTTGTGAATAAAGCTTCCTTGAATTAATCTTATTTTGAAGGTGCCCATTGTTTCCTGCTGGGACTTGAGTCGATACACTTTGCATTTAGATAAGCCAAACTGAAGTCTGTAAGGGAGATGGTTTAAAAAGAAGAGAGAGGAGAGAGCCCAGCAGAGATATGGTGAAGAACTTAATTGTATCTATGATATTTGTATCAGGGAAGCAGGAAAAAGTTTGGGAAATACTTGAAGGTAAAATCTGTTGAATGCATTGATTGACTGGTTGAGGAGAGAGGGGAAGGAGAACAGGAAATAAAGCTTGTTTCCAATTTTCTAACTTTCAAGTTTTCAACTTCAGTGACTAGATGATAGATGACGGATGATGGTGCTACCGATGGAGACTAGAGATGAAGGAGGTTTATGGAGTAAGATAATAAGTTCACTTTTACATGTATTGGCTTTGAGGTGTCTGGGTCTGCTGGATATATGAAAATAAATGGTCAGGACTGAAAATGATACCTTTGAAAGTTGTCAGCATATCAGTAGGTGGTACTTAAACCATGAGATTGAGAACAGTGAACTGGAAATGAAACCCTGGAAAGGGCTGACATGTAAGGAAATGTTCTCAAATTTTACTATTTGTGAAGTTCTACTCAGAAAGCTGGTTAAAATGCATCATCCAGGGACCCTAGTTTAGTGACTGATTCAATAGATAGAGTGGTGGATTCAGAGATGGTGTATCCCAAACACATATCCCAAGTGATTCTGATTACATAGTTTTCAGACCACACTTAGAGAGAAATACTCATTTAAAGAACGGAGAGAGAAGAAATGCTCACAAAAGAGAAAAAATGGAATATCAAGGCTATATAAAGAACTCCTAAATCTCAACAACAACAAATAAACAACTCAATTCAAAAATGAGCAAGGGACTTAAACAGACATTTCTCCAAAGAAGGTATATAAATGGCTAAGTAGCATATAAAAAGTTGCTCAATATGACTAATCATTAGGGAAATGCAAAGAAAAAACGCAGTGAGACAACACTTCACACATATTAGAAAATATCATAAAACAGAAAATAAGTTTTGTTGAGGATGTGGAGAAATTGGAACACTTACACACTGTTGGTGGGAAAGTAAAGTGGTATAGTCACATGGAAAACAATATGGCAGTTCTTCAAAAACTTAAAAATAAAATTACCATATGATCCAGAAATTCCATTTCTGGGTGTATATACAAAAGAACAGAAAGCAAAGTCCTAAAGAGACATTTGTCCACCCATGTTCTGCAGCATTACCCCTAAGAGCTAAAATGTGGAAGCAACCTAAATGTCCACTGACAGGTGAATGGATTAGAATGTGGTATATGCATACAATGGAATATTTTTTTAACTTATTATTTTATATTGGAGTATAGTTGATTAACAATGTTTTGATAGTTTCAGGTGTACAGCAAAATGATTCAGTTATACCTATACATGTATCTATTCTTCTTCAAATTCTTTTCCCATTTAGGTTATTAACATACTACTGAGCAGAGTTCCTGTGCTATACAGTAGGTCCTTGTTGGTTATCCATTTTAAATATAGTAGTGTGTATATGTCAATCCCGAACTCCCTAACTATCTGTTCCCCCAACCTGTCTGTACAATGGAATATTATTTGGTCTTAAAAAGGAAGGAAATTCTGACATATGCTACAACATAGATAAACCTTGAGGACGTTATGCTAAGTGAAATAAGTCAGTCACATAGAGACAAATACTGTATGATTTCACCTACATGAGGTACCTAGAATAGTCAAAATCATAGACACAGGAAGTAAATGGTGGCTGCCGAGGGCTGGGAGCAGGGAGAAACGGGGAGCTACTGTTTAACAGGTATAGCATTCCAGTCTTAAAAGATGAAAAGAGTTCTGGAGAGGAAGGGTAGTGATGGTTACACAACATTATATATGTACTTAATACCACTGAATTGTATGTACACTTAAAATGGTTAAGATGGTAAATACTATGTTAAATGTATTTTATCAAAATACAATGTAAAATATAAAATAAAAATAAATTCACCATTTTATTCCAGAGAGGGAAAAGAGAGAGAAAAGTCATCAAAGTATTAAAAAAAGGAGAATTTCAAGATGGAGAGAGCAATCAACAATGTCAAATGAAGCAGACGACTATATGCTATAAACAGCTTATTTCACCATAAATAGCAAGGAAATGTTGTCCCTAAATTTCAATACATTTTCTGTATATCTCTCAGCAAAATCTGGTGCCCTTCTTTGAGTAAGAATATAATGTTAAATATTGCATATGTTCTCTAGAATTAGATTTATCCACCAAGAAACTGAATCTCTCTTCTTTATGAATGAGGCATTCATTTATTTTAGAAATATGCATAGAAGAAACAATTTTTAATACAAAATAAAGCATTCAAACACAAGACAGCCTAAAGGTCACAGAATTATGGCTGTTTGCTTACTCCACCAGGTCACATTTCCCCCAAGAAGAATATGAAAGTAACAAATAACCATAACATCAAAACCTTAGGCCTGTTTGCCAGAAACATACCAAGCTGGCATTAGGCAGATGTAGGTTTCCATAGTCTCTGAATATCTGAGAAGAACAAGGTTCCTTGAGAAACTTGCTGAGCTCTCACTTATTTCATATTAAGCACCCCCTAAATCCGCAGATTGGACCTGCCATTTCTCAGAATCAATATGAAGCATAAAAACACAGTGTATCATTGGGAACATTTAGTTCTTTCAAAGGCACTTATCTTTCTGCATGTTCACAGATCCACTTCCTTTTGAGCCTTCAGGTGATAATTATCTGTGCTCTATGCAGCTTCATTTTTCCATCCCTCAAACATTTGAAAGTGACCACTCTTTGAAAATACATCTTGCCATTTTCAGCTTAAGATCCCATGTACCCAAAACAAATAGCAAATATTAATTTTTAAAGGAGAATAATGGTGAAGATTATTCAAAAGATTGGTTATATCACATTAATTTTATTTGGTTTATGGTTTCAGGAAAGTACAAATTTATTTCCCTAACTGTGCTTATCCTGGACGTAAGTTAATGCTTATGCTGCTTTCCCTTCCTGAAAACAAATGACACCTTCCTAAATCCATGACTTTTTCTACTTCTTTATTGATCCTGAAGTTGGATTTCTCTCATTGTGTACTTTGGTCCATTTCACATTGCATATTTTCACAGTTTATCTGTCCATTCTGACCTTACTCACTTATTCTCCTCAAGTCCTAAGGCTTGGACTGTCTCATTTTAAAGCTGTTTCCTAAGTAGCTTGACCACTTTGATATGCTATTCTGCTACCATGTCAGTTTTGCTTCTTGGGGTAATTGCTGTGAATAACATATGTTGGTTGGATGCACTGCAAATTAAACTATATTTGTAATTTCAGAAGCAGTATAGATAGTGGTTAAGTGGACATGTGACATTTAAGCTGGGTTGGGCTAATCACCTGAACTCACCAAGTTTTGGTTGTCTCATCTATAAACCAGGGACAACAGAAGACCTCCATGTAGCTCCACAATTGTCTAAATCCAAATCTCTCTAGCCATCCTCCAAAACTATACAGATATATGAGCCACACAACTCCGTTTCTTTCCATATAACAAACTCAAAATCACCTGTAAATATAATAAAGTAAGATAACATACCTATTTATCAAGCCCCTGATACAAGTCTTTGCAGAGAGGCCCAGAGGTCCAGAAAAACTGTGCTAGAGAACAAAAGATTGAGATAAAATCTCCCAGAAAGGGAAAGTCTTCCTTACATGCAAAACTACTGAAGAAGAGTTCTGGTCCTTCAGAACACTGACTACAGAAAGGGGATTTAAAAACATACATGAGGAGGCAGTCTTGGGAAGGTGATACTACTGGGGAAACAAAGGTAAAAAGGAAGGGAGAGACACTTTTGTGTGGTTAAGTGTAAAAGAAGCAAGAGGAGAAGTTTTACGATCCCTCAAAACAGAAGTAAAGCAGAAATTTCAAGGTAAACAAACTTCTCCTAATTGAACAAAAAAGAAAAAGTCAAAAAATAAAATAAAATAAATAAAAGAAAAAGTCATCCACTAAAGAGACTGCAATCATTTACTCTGACATGAAGTGTCCTTGAACTATAATCACATAAGCATCCCAAACCACCACACCTGTCCAAAAAATATAGAGATGCAAGCAGTATTTATTATACAAAGCTACTAAAAAGAATAAATTAAAAATGGGAATTAAATATTTCTGTACCACCCCCCCCCCAAAAAAGGAAAGAAGTACAATAAAACTGTAACAGAACACTCTACACTGAATCAAATAGCATTAAAAAAGCAAGTGGAGATATGGAACTAAAACATTGAATCATAAACTCAAAGTCTAAAAATAAATATACATATAAAAGCATGAATAAATGAAATGAGAAATGATTCAACTCAAGGAAGATGTGGAAGAAAAAGACAAAATGATATAATAAATGATGACAAAATTACAAGATTCCCAAAAGGAGAATAAACTCGAAGAAAATTTAATAAAAGTTATTTTAAAAAAGGAGGAAAGCAATCAAAAGGATGAAAGTGAAATAGTAAAATAAGTAAATAGAAAAAAAGAAGAAAGAGAAAGAGAAAAAAAGCAGGAAGATAGCAAAGAAAATTCAACAGATATATAATTATTGACCCTAGGCAAACAAAATGAAACAATTGAGCAAAACTAATATTTAGAATATAATCCAAGAAATCTTTCCAGAGATAAAAGAAGAGCTCACTCTACATATTGAAAGGGGCTACCAAGTTGCTGGGAAAATTTGCCTGCAGCAATCAACTCAGTGAAGTATACTATTAAAATATTTGACATTAAAAGATGAAAAAAATCCTCAATGCCTCTGGGCAATGTCATCAAAGAATTTACAAGGGATAAGGAATTCGACTGGCATCAAACTTTCAAAGCAACATTCAAAACATGGTAACAATGGAACAGCATTTTCAAGAAACTCAAGGATAAAAAGTGTGGACCAAGGATTTTATACCCAGCTAATCTCTCCTTCAAGTATCAAGGCTATTGAAAAACAATTTTAAACATTCAAGAGCTGGGAGATTTCTGTATCTCTGAGCTGTACCCATTCCTCTTGAGAAATATAGTAGAGAATGACCTTCATCCATCCAGGAGATAATTGGAGAAACTTTAACAAAAAGACTGGTGGTGAAGAAATTATATATTATTTAATCAGATCTAAGATGAAAACAAAGGTTGGAGACAATATTGAAAGAATAATATATAAATATTACATAGTTTGAAAAAGAAATACTGCAACTAAAAATGGGAAGAAAAGGGAAACAGAAAAGTTGAATAAATTTATTGATTGTTGGATAGGCAATATATAGGTGTCACTAAAAACTGACACTAAATATCAGTAACCCAGACTTAATGGTTATATTAAGAAAACTTGATAAAGGACATTAAAAAGTATAAAGTGTAAAACTCCTGGAACAAAAATATAAAACTTCATTAAAGAGAAAATAATGTTTAAGAAAAGAAAAGGAAACATATCATGTAGAGAAAGAAAAAAGGTAAACATGATATAGCAATGTATAATATAAAATTATATGAGGGCTCGGAAACATATCATGTAGAGAAAGAAAAAAGGTAAACATGATATAGCAATGTATAATATAAAATGATATGAGGGCTTCCCTGGTGGCACAGTGGTTGAGAGTCCATCTGCCGATGCAGGGGACATGGGTTTGTGCCCCGGTCCGGGAAGATCCCACATGCCGCAGAGCGGCTGGGCCCGTGAGCCATGGCCGCTGAGCCTGCGCGTCTGGAGCCTGTTGCTCCGCAACGAGAGAGGCCACAACGGTGAGAGGCCCGCGTAGCACACACACACAAAAAAAAGATATGACAGTTAAGTTCAAAAATATCAGTCATATCAATAAATGAGAACGGACTTAACTTACCTAGTAAAAGAAAAACATCTCGATTTGTCTCACAAGGCAATAATTATATGTTGTGTGCAAGAGACATACCTAAAACAAAGTGATTCAGAGAGGTTGAAAATAAAGCAAAAATTAGTTATACCAGTCTAATGGAAACAATAAGAAAACTGGAGTTTCAATATCTGTATCAAGTAAAGCAAATCAGAATCCAAGCCAAAAAGCATTAAACCTGACAAGGAAACTTTTTAATGCTGAAAACCACAATTCACTATGAATACATAACGTTATAAATATCTGTCTATCACACAATATAGCAACCACTTTGTAAAGCAGAAACACAAGAGATTCAAAGAGACATTGGGAGAAAAACTTACACTAGGAGAATTTACACACTACTTTCAGTCAAAACACCAAGTGGGCCAAAAATAATGAAAGATATGGACAATAACAGCATAATCAATAAAGTAGATTTTACATGAAATCTAGTAGATTGCATATTTCATGTGAATGTATATTGACATTTACATTCAAATAATTAAGAGTATATCCTCATCTCAAGTGCATAAGGAACATTCACTAAGATCAATCTCATATTAGATCACAAAGAAAGCATTCGTAAGTTCCATAAAGTAGAATTGCTACGAACAGCACTTTCTGAATACAATACAATAAAACTAGAAATTAATGAATGAATGGATATATGGAAAATTTTGTACACAGGGATGATTAATACAAAATGATAGCAAGAAAGCTTATGGACTGTGTAAAAACTTTAACATGGGACTTCCCTGGTGGCTCAGTGGTTAAGAATCTGCCTGCCAATGCAGGGGACACGGGTTGGAGCCCTGGTCCGGGAAGATCCCACATGCTGCAGAGCAATTAAGCCCGTGCACCACAACTACTGAGTCTGCGCTCTAGAGCCCCTGAGCCACAATTACTGAGCCCGTGTGCTACAACTACTGAAGCCCGTGTGCTACAACTACTGAAGCCCACACGGAGCCTGTGCTCCGCAACAAGAGAAGCCACTGCAACGAGAAGCCTGCGCACTGCAGTGAAGTGTAGTCCCCGCTCACTGCAACTAGAGAAAGCCCATGCACAGCAACAAAGGCCTAACACGGCCAAAAATAAAATTAATTAATTAATTTTTAAAAATTAACAAGGAAAGTGGCTATCAGATTTCAATTGTTTGACAAATGAGAGAAGTGGGATAAGGGCTGAGCCAGGTGATTTCTTAAAGTCTCTCCTCTGATGCTTTAATAAATGGGTGATTTAAATAAAATAAAGTAGGCAGCTAGAAGACTAGACTATTTCTTTACACAGAATATATTCTAATTGTTCAACTACTTTAAAGAAAAAAAGGGGGGGGCAAAATATCCAGAGCTGGATTGAGGACAGAGCAAGGAGTAATGAGGTATTATAAGATCTGACAATTTCGAAGAAAGAGCTGAGCCTTCTCTCGATAACTCTGCCTAAAAGACAAAGTACCTTAAGAGGAAACAGTTAAGGATGATTGGCAAGCATTCTATTTAAAGAGGGATCATATCTTATGTTCTGCAAACACCATTACATTCAGAATGATGGCAACAGCGTCTTTATCATGAAACAGGAGAGATGGAGTAAATACAACAATAGCTGAGAGATATCATGTGTGCTTCCTTTTGGGATTCTTAAATTATTCTACACTGAGGGGAAAAAGGATCCTAAATCCAGCAGAAGGACAGTGAAGGACGGATGATAATAGCCTCAGTATTCTCCCTTTCAACAGTGTTGGTACATCCTTCTAGTTGCACAAGAGAATATTATTTCGTGGAGATATACTTTTCATATGCTTCTGTAATAATTATTATAACACTTCACATGTGTTTAATAACCTACTCACCCACAGCTCTTTGTGATGACTTAAGGTTTTGCTTAAATATCCCCAGGAAGTAGATTTTCCTTCACTTTTTGTCATCAGCTATCAAAAGTTTACAAGCTACCAGGAAAATTTCATTAAGACTGCAAAATATTTCATACATCTGCTTCACAGTTTCTGCAAACCTGTAGTAATTGTTGAGCATGGTTACCTTTGATTCCAAAAGAAAGGCAGAGTAGATAGAACTTAGTGTATCTCTGTCAAAGAAACTAAGATCAATCACTAATCCCCTCCTTCTATTTTACCTCTGTCCTGTCCCTCGTGGCCCTTTATGCAGCTGTGCAAGTTGTTCACTGTATACAGGTATCTTTACAAACAGGTAAGTGGATGCTGAAACGTAAGTCACACTCCATTCACCAAGGCATGTGCTCCAACATAGGGCTGCATTTCATCAGCACATCCACCTTTTTCAAAATCTCAAAGATACCCTGTGAGCTCACAACCGCTTTGCCTGTCTGTAACTCTTGGGGCATGGATGGAAATATTGACATAATGCTAGGCAGTGATCTCTCCTGCATGAGCAGAATGGTCCCAATAGAAAACTACTAGTGAGGATCAAACATCCCTTTCTCCTTCCTCCTGAGAAAACCTGCTTTTATTCATGATGGCAATATGCCCAGTTGAAAACATTCAACTCCTTAGACTCCTTCACAGCTAAGGAGTGTTCAAGCTACACAGTTGTGGCCATAAGATAGAAGTTGAAGCTTTCCAGGTAAGCTTTGCTCTTTCTGATATAAGTGCCAGCCCTTCCTGTTTCCTTTCCTTTTTCTTTTTGCTTGCAAAGCAGATGGTGTGCTGAGGACACCTCAGCCATTTTGTGATTAGATGACAACATGAAGAAAACGAAAAACGGAGCTGGAGGAATAAGGCTCCCTGACTTCAGACTATACTACAAAGCTACAGTAATCAAGACAGTATGGTACTGGCACAAAAACAGAACTATAGATCAACGGAACAGGATAGAAAGCCCAGAGAAAAACCCACACACATATGGTCACCTTATCTTTGATAAAGAAGGCAAGAATTTACAGTGGAGAAAAGACAGCATCTTCAATAAGTGGTGCTGGGAAAACTGGACAGCTACATGTAAAAGATTGAAATTAGAACACTCCCTAACACCATACACAAAGATAAACTCAAAATGGATTAAAGACCTAAATGTAAGGCCAGACACTCTCAAACTCTTAGCGGAAAACATAGACAGAACACTCTATGACATAAATCACAGCAATATCCTTTTTGACCCACCTCCTAGAGAAATGGAAATAAAAACAAAAATAAACAAATGGGACCTAATGAAACTTAAAAGCTTTTGCACAGCAAAGGAAACCTTAAATAAGACGAAAAGGCAACCCTCAGAATGGGAGAAAATATTTGCAAATGCAGCAACTGACAAAGGATTAATCTCCAAAATTACAAGCAGCTCATGCAGCTCAATATCAAAAAAACAAACAACCCAATCCAAAAATGGACAGAAGAATTAAATAGACATTTCTCCAAAGAAGAGATACAGATTTCCAACAAGCACATGAAAGAATGCTCGACATCATTAGTCAGTAGAGAAATGCAAATCAAAACTACAATGAGATATCATCTTACACCGGTCAGAATGGCCATCATCAAAAAATCCACAAACAATAAATGCTGGAGAGGGTGTGGAGAAAAGGGAACCCTCTTGCACTGTTGGTGGGAATGTAAATTCATACAGCCACTATGGAGAACAGTATGGAGGTTCCTTAAATGACTAAAAATAGAACTACCATACGACCCAGCAATCCCACTACTGGGCATATACCCTGAGAAAACCATAATTCAAAAAGAGTCATGTACCACAATGTTCATTGCAGCTCTATTTACAATAGCCAGGACATGGAAGCAACCTAAGTGTCCATCGACAGATGAATGGATAAAGAAGATGTGGCACATATATACAATGGAATATTACTCAGCCATAAAAAGAAATGAAATTGAGTTATTTGTAGTGAGGTGGATGGACCTAGAGTCTGTCATACAGAGTGAAGTAAGTCAGAAAGAGAAAAACAAATACTGTATGCTAACACATATATATGGGATCTAAAAAACAAACAAAAAAAATGGTCATGAAGAACCTAGGGGCAAGATGGGAATGAAGACGCAGACCTACTAGAGAATGGACTTGAGGATACGGGGAGGGGGAAGGGTAAGCTGGGACAAAGTGAGAGAGTGGCTGGACATATATACACTACCAAACGTAAAATAGATAGCTAGTGGGAAGCAGCCGCATAGCACAGGGAGATCAGCTCAGTGCTTTGTGACCACCTAGAGGGGTGGGATAGGGAGGGTGGGATGGAGGGAGACACAAGAGGGAAGAGATATGGGGATATATGTATAGGTATAACAGATTCACTTTGTTATAAAGCAGAAACTAACATAGCATTGTAAAGCAATTATACTCCAATAAAGATGTTAAAAGAAAAAAAAAAAGACGAATTATGACTTTTCCTAAAGTCTTGGTAAGATTCTAAGGAAAGGGGAATAGCAGTTAACATTTAGCTGAGCTCTGCTGTTTTCTCTGTTTAATATGCTCAGCATATAGAATTTTTTAAAGATCTTGGCACATGGTCAGTAAATATTGACTAATGATTACAATGATGGCAAGATATCAACTGTTTTCATTTCCAAAAGAACAGTTTATGCTATAGATAAAAACAGACTGGATAAATTATACATCCTGATGTTACAGCTCCTAAAAAGAACATCCCTCTATCCTAGAGGGCAAAGTGTCTTGCTATTTAAGAACTGTAAGGTTTTACTAA
Organism: Lipotes vexillifer; assembly: GCF_000442215.2. Lineage (NCBI taxonomy): Eukaryota > Metazoa > Chordata > Mammalia > Artiodactyla > Lipotidae > Lipotes > Lipotes vexillifer. The sequence continues at coordinate 276,711 of NW_006776226.1, read as the reverse complement.
AAATTTACTCATAGTAAACTTTGATGAAAGTCTACATAATTATTTTCATGAAATAAGAATTTTTGTGAGTATCATTTAAAAGGAGAGTTCCAGAGAGTTGGTATAGATGCACAGTGTTTGTGCCCTGATGACTGGGACTACGTGTAAGATGAGAAATAATCATTTAGCAAACATCCTTTATGCCTTATGTCCTCCTCGGAGTGTCAACTCCAGAGGGCACTGTTTTTCAGCCTCTGTAAGCTTGGATCTTAGAACATTACAATTCACGCACTACTGAAAACTTCTCTCTGTTGTTTTCCAGGCACCATGTCACTAGAGGTGAAAAAGTAGATTACTGTGTTCTCTTGGAAGTGTTCATGGTCTTTTGGCGGAAATATATCTATATACCAAAATAAGGAGAATCTAGTAATTGAGGTGGGTAATCACCTTGCAATTGTAATATATGAATAAAAACTGCTAGAAATAAAAAGGGAAACAGGAAAACATAGTACTAGTAGGATATTTTAAGACATGTCTTTCAGTCTTTGATACAAGTAAGCAAAAATAATCCTAGAAATAACAGAAATCTGAATAACAGATCTTTCAAACAGCTCTATAAAGAGGAAAACTTGTATCACATAAATAAATACTTTTTAAAATTGCTTATAGAAAATTTCAGACACTGACTCTTTATTTGGCCACAAAGAAAATATCAAGTAATTCCCCAAAGAATGCAAACAACATTCTCTGATGACTGTGAAATTAATCTACAAGTAAAAAAGATATAAACAGCCAATGTGCAACTGCTTAAAAATGTTAAGAAAAAATATTTAAATAATATTGGGGCCAAGAAAAATTAAAAATCTTGCTTTCAAATTATTTAGAAAATAATCATTAAAAAAATATTAAACATCAAAACACATAGGCTGTAGTTAATGCTATTTACAGAAAAATTTATAACTTTAGAAAGTTTCATTAATAATTAAGAAAAAATAAAGATAAATTACTTAAACATTTATAAGTTAGCATAAAATCGTAGAATTAAATAATTCTCTCTTGAGTTAGGTTATGAAATATTTTTACCCAGCTTTGATTACTGGGAATCAGTTAAAGCAAAAATTCTTACCCTGGGCCCATATATACTTTTTTCTGTGTTCCTATGGTATAAAAGGCTTTTTTTTTAACTTGATGAGGAAACATATAAAACAAAAAGCTTAGAATAATTGTTTAATCAATCAAAGAAATTTCTCTGTAAGACTAGATTTAACTGTATCTTTACATGATATAGCAAGAGAAAAACTCCATGTGTGTATGTGTGTGTAATTTCCCTCCATTCAATATAAAGAGACAACTCTTGTGTTTTCCATATGTTACTAACTAAGCTTGTGAAATTTTGAAGATGGCTACCATATATCATCATTTTCCTTTTGGAAAAGAGTTAATCAACAATATTTTTAGAAAAAAAGTGCTTCTGGTGCTCAAAAAAACCTGTATGTAATATGGAGCTTATTTATTTCTCATTTAAAAAAAAAAGGAGAATAAACCCAAGGAAGTGCAAGGGTAGAATTCAAATGATAACAGTGAATTAATAAATTAGAAAAACAAAAATCAAGGAAAATTATTTGTTATGGTGGTTTTTGGGGAGAGGGATAGGGATAAAACCCTAGGTATACTAACTAGAAAATTAATGGATAAAATATGAAAGGGCCATGTGTAATAAGTACAGATTAAAAGAAACTTGAATTGCTTATATGAGAATTCTGCATAACACCATAATGATAAATTTCATGTTAATGATACCACACAATGATAAAGTAGACTATTGACTAAATGTATAAAAAAATTGATCTAAGAATAGGGCTGACAGAATTTGCAAATAAAAATACAAGATGCATAGTTAATTTGAATCTCAAAAAACAAATAATTTTTAATTAAAAATTCCCCATTCAACATTTAGGCCATATTGCACTAAAGCATTATTCACAGTTTATTCAAAATTCAAATTTAACTGGGCATTTTGTGTTTTATAAGACAACCCTACTTAAGAAGAAAAATGGCTACCTTTGAAAATAGTACTGAAGGAAGTCTTTCAAACCTTTCAAAAGACATATTTACTTAGTATGTAAATGGTTCCTAATCATAGATATGTTTCCTTTTCCAAAAAAATCAGTAAAGGTGATATAACAAAGATAATACAATTTCTCAAAAATAATACAAACAAAATTAACTATAAACCATTTAATTCTGTATATAAAGATGCAAAAGTTTTAAATAAAACATTTATAAATAATTACAGCAATGTATTAAATTAATGGAACACCTTGAACTGTCCTTCATTCCAGTAACAGAAATATGGTTCAAATGGGAAAAGGTGCAATTATAACAACCACTTCTATCTGTCCTCAGTGTCACCCTCTAGTTTTCCCCTTCGATATTCTAACAAACTGTAGTCTTTCTGCATCCATTCTTACCCTTTCAGACTCATTTTCCAACCTGCTAACAGAGTAATACTCTATTTTGAAAACACATATATTATCATTTCACACTCATTCTCAGAACACTTAAATCATCTATATATTATCTGTAGAATAAATCCCCAAACTCTTAACAAGGACATACAAAGCTCTCTCAAATCTACATCTGCATTATTTATTTTCTCTTTGTATATGCAAATATGTAAGATAGTTATAATGCATAACAATGAAAGCTTAAGAACCCATTATTTAAATCAAAAACTAGAACATCACCAATACTGTGTTCTTTCCTCAGCATATCCTTCTACCTACTCACCCCCAACCAAATAACCACAATCCTGAGCTTTGTGGTCATAATTCTTTCGTTCTGTCTTTTATTTTTTAAATAAATTTATTTATTTGTTTTAGTTTTTAGCTGTGTTGGGTCTTCGTTGTTGTGCACGCGGGCTTTCTCTAGTTGCAGCGAGCGGGGGTTACTCTTCATTGCAGTGCACAGGCTTCTCATTGCCGTGGCTTCTCTTGCTGTGGAGCACAGGCTCTAGGCACACAGGCTTCAGTAGTTGTAGCACGTGGGCTCAGTAGTTGTGGCTTGCAGGGTCGTAGCACACGGGCCTAGTTGCTCCGCAGTATGTGGGATCTTCCTGGACCAGGGCTCTAACCTGTGTCCCCTGCATTGGCAGGCGGATTCTTAACCACTGTGCCACCAGGGAAGTCCTCTGTTTTTTTTTTAATGAATGAATTTTTAAGTAATCAGTTTTGCTTGTTCTTGAGATTCACAAAAGTGGCCTCTTACTGCATAGTTTTCCAAGACTAGCATTTTCTTTCAAGCTTGTTTTATTAATATTATTATCATCACATGTATATGTGGTGATCTACTTTAGTCTGGGTTGGGGTTTTACCAGACTGGTATGATGGATGGAGAGAGACCAAGGAAGCCGAACATGTAAGCAAGGGTGTGATTATAACGATTGCCTATGGAATTTAAAGAAGATACTGATCACACAAGAGGGATGAGGAGCATGGAAAACATGACTTCATCAATGCTTTATAGGTCCTGGTGGGGATCAAAAGATTGTTAGAGTCAAACAACTAGTGGAAGTAAGTTAGAAAGACAGAAAGTGATATTGAGAGAATATATTTCAAATATTAATGAATATGAAAAGATCAAGAGAGCAAAAAAAAGATGTGAACTTTTAACTAGATGCCAAAAAAGCCTATTTTTAAAATTATAGATAATTTTATAAAAGATTATAAAAAGGTATATTTCAAACCAACACCTAGCACTATATTTAAGGGTAATATCATGTCTATTAAAGGTAGGACTAAAACAGTCTTTTGCCTTATCATCAATGTTATTTAGCATTGTTCTGGAGGAATTACTCCAAAAAATTGAATTTTAGCTCCTGACTAAAAATATTCCTCTTCACTCCAAATTTCTGGCACCATTTTCAGTGATATCAACATTCTGCTCAGATACAGTGACCTTTCTCTTTACTTCAGCAGACCTTTGCATCACCAGAGACCAAACACCTCCAAAATCTCAATTTCTTACACTGTACCCTCTGAACAATTCCTTTGAGTTTTCCCACTCTCTTGCTCAAGTATACTCCCTGTGACTATAAAGAGATTGAACAAATTTAAAAACAACAACAATAATACTGTGGGTTACTGGACTTAAAATTATTTCATTATTCTCAATTGCAATTTTGTTATTTTCATCACTTGTTTTACCATCAATGAACCACTTTTGACCCACTGATCTGTTGTAATACAACAGAAACCAATGAAGCATGCAAACTTAATAAACGTAAACATTAATATGCAAATGCTATGAAAATAATTACTCTAGGAATTACACTCTCAATTTAATGTAAGTTGAGACAGTGACCAACATAGTCCTTAAGTATATGCACAAAACTTGAGAATATTAATTTTTATTAAGAACATAATAAGGTTACTATGAAAATTATAATCAGTCTTAGAGTTCAAATTTATTATATGTTTGGAAACAAATTAATTACATTTATTTTTCTTCTGCATATGCTAACCTGACCATGGAACCACAAGAGGTCCAAAGAACTCTCATTGTGTAACACTCCTATAGGGTTATTGATGTGGTAGGTTCTCTCTGAATACGGCCAGTATCAGTTCTGTTCCTCCTCGCATTTGCATGTCACACCTACGTCAAATAGTTGAATCTAATTCCCTTCTTGTTGAATCAGGCCAGATCCTATTGTCTGACTAATAAAATTCTGTGGGAGTGATATTCAAGAACTTCTGAGGTTAAGTTTCTTCCTGCACCTCAGAACGCTCATTCTTGAGAATTTCCCTCTTGGAACTCAGCTTTTATGCTGTGAGAAGACCAAACTACAAGATGAGTCTATGTGTAGGAGCTCTGGACTTGAGATCCCAGACAGTGTCACCTGCTGGCTTTGTGAATGAGCCATCTAGAATATCTAGCTTAGTCAAGCCTTTAATGACTCCAGTCTTACCTGTGAGAGACCTAACTTAGAACTGCCCCACTGGGGCCCAGTCAACCCCACAGAACTGTGAGAGAGAACATTTTATTTTAAGGCATTATGTTTTGGGGTGACTTTTTACACAACAATAGATAACTGGAAAACACTCCATATTTTTGTAAATTAAAAAAAAGTATCTTTTGGGCTTCCCTGGTGGCTCAGTGGTTGGGAGTCCGCCTGCCGAGCAGGGGACACGGTTCGTGCCCCGGTCCGGGAAGATCCCACATGCCTCGGAGCGGCTGGGCCCGTGAGCTATGGCCAGTGAGCCTGTGCGTCTAGAGCCTGTGCTCCGCAACGGGAGAGGCCACAACAGTGAGAGGCCCGCGTACCGCAAAAAAAAACAAAACAAACAAACAAGGAAATCTTGCCATTTGTGACAATCATGGATGGACATTGAGGGCATTATGCTAAGTGAAATAAGTCAGAGAGAAAGACAAACACTGTATGATCTCACTTATATGTGGAATCCAAAAAACAAAACAAACTCAGGAAAAGAAATCAGATTTGTGGTTACCAATTTATAAGATAAATAAGTACTGTGGATGGAATGTACAACATGATAACTATAATTAACACTGCTATATGATATATATGGAAGTTATTGGGAATAATCCTAACAGTTCTCATCATAAGGAAAACAATTTTTTTCTTTTTTCTTTTGTACCTATCTGAGATGATGAATGCTAACTAACTTATTGTGGTAATCGTTTCATGATAACTAAGTCAAATCATTACACTGTACATAATATAGTGCTTTATGTCAATACAGTGCTTAAGCATATACAGTGCTGTCTGTCACTTATATCGCAATAAAACTGGGGGAAAATTGTGATCAATAGCCTGATCAATCCAGGCAGGTTGCTCCAAGCCTTGGTGCTGGAACTGACTCTCTGGGCAACGCTGTTTCTGGGTACTTGGCTGAAGCAACTTTTAGGGAAACATTATCTCTCATCAGTACTTCTGTGGCTCTACAGGCTCCAGCATTTTTATGACCACTGTTCATGCCTATGGGACCACCATCCTTGTTCTGACTCAGGAAGCATCTCAGTCTCCCAGCCCAGCATCCTTTTGCATTGTCCTTGCATTGTTCCTCATCCTTCTCCAAGTTTCCTTGCCTCTAACCTCTTCTTCCTTAAACACTTATAAACCCAAACTTTATTCAGCTCCTTTTATTTGAAAATAAAGACCATTAAAAAATTGCTATCAGAAACAATCTCTAGACCCTAGCAACATAAAATTGTCCTTTTCATTGAGTTCTAATCTGAATTTTATCTCACAGAGTTAAGAAAATATGTAATAAAAGTTTAGTAATTTAGTTATAATACCCTGGCTAAAAAAATTATGTGCCAAGGTCTTTAGTTTTTGCGAAACACAAAGTTAAATAATTCTAGAAGAGGAAAACAACTACATAAAACTCAGAAGGAACACTGCTATAATAAAATATTTAAAACATTCATTATTTTTGAAGTAAATACAATTACTTTCTCCCTTTGTATACAACCATGGCTAGTCCACAGAAGAGGCAACGGGAGAATTATAATTTAGACAATACAGTCAATAAAGCTAACCTTACTGTCACTGAAAACCTCCCAATCCATTTAAAGTAAGGAAATAAAACACTCAGAGCTTTTGGCTATAGCTGCAAAGATAAATGAAGTAATGGAGTTACATTAAGTGGCTTAGGAAGAGAGCAAATCTAACCATGGGTGGGAAACTCTAAAAATATATGAACTAATTTTTGTCCGCATACTTGCAGATAGGAAAACAAAGAGAAGTAGATCCAGGCACTTTTATATGGAAAAATTATTTGCATAAATCTTCATCACTGAAAAAAGTCCTAATGACCATGGGACATTTTACCAAAATTTTTTTATATATTTATACTTAAGTTTAATGTGCTTCCAAAGAATTACAAGAATCACAGACCAGTGCTAATCAAAGGAGATCTATATAGTACCAAAATAATTAAATTACAGTATTTCAAGAAATAGAACTTGGGTTCTTAAAAATGATTGGAAATAAAAGTAGTAGCCAAAATTCTGTTAGATTCTAATTTTTAAGTACCATAGAGGATTTCTTATTCCACAGTGTTACTCAGGGAAAATTATTTTATCTGTAGAGAAACCCACAGAAAGCTGCAAAACTCTAAAACAGCTATGTTTCTATGCCCTGTGTGCTGGCTACAAAAAGAGAGCAAAGAAAAGGAAAAAACCAGAGTCAAGCAAAAGACAAACTGGGATTGAGAAATTTGTTAGGCAAACTCAGAGGTATGTTATATTATTTCTGGCTCACTAGCATTACAAAAATACCCAAGTTATAGAATTTTATGCAGATTCCCTTTTTTTCCTCTCTACCAT
>NW_006776226.1:257801-269372 GCF_000442215.2 Lipotes vexillifer | reverse complement strand
TCTGAAAGAGTGAGTTCAACTTGCTTTGGCAAATACATTATATGATATCAAGAATATATTTCCACACTTTTGAAGGCACATAATTATATTAATAGGAGGTAAACATTTATAATTATTGAGGAATTGGTTTATTTTTTAAGCTTCTTATATCTCTCTTCTGCAAATATGTCTATTTCCAAAGTCTAACAAACAGTTTTACTTAAAAAAAAAATAGGCAATAAGACTTAAAAACATATACACTTTGGGCTTCCCTGGTGTCGCAGTGGTTGAGAGTCCGCCTGCCGATGCAGGGGACACGGGTTCGTGCCCCAGTCCGGGAGGATCCCACATGCCGCGGAGCGGCTGGGCCCGTGAGCCACGGCCGCTGAGCCTGCGCGTCCGGAGCCTGTGCTCCGCAACGGGAGAGGCCACAACAGTGAGAAGCCTGAGTACCGCCAAAAAAAATAAATAAATAAAATTTTAAAAAAACTATAATATACAGTTTGATTGACAAAGATCTCTAGACATTACAATAAAACGGGCTAAGATATAGGAAGCACAACTTTTTAAAAAAATAACAAAATTAGAAAACAATATCACATGTTTTACGACAATAAGAAAAACTCATTAAACTGGAATCTCAAACTTCAGGTGATTATATGAACAAATCATTACAAACCATTAATATTACACTGAATCCAGGCTTCTAATGTATAAGAAATATCATGTTTTAAAAAAGCAAACACCTAATATTAGCAATTAATGACTTGAATCAAGATAAATAACTACTCCTCATCTTTAAAAATTAAGAAGCAGTCACAGAAACCATGCAGTTTATCTGGTCCCTTCATTGAGAGCAGCAGGATCTTGGCATGCCTTTACTAATCCCATTCTCTGATTCCAGAATATTCCTCCATCCTTCGCCCTGCTCCAGTCCCAATCATGTCTACCTCTCCCATTTGCAGAATACACTCTTACTCTTCTTCAATGTTCAGCTGTGGCATCACCTCCTGAGCAAGCCTCACCTGTCCCCCAGCCCTTGGTCCCTGCAACACTGAGGACTAGATAAAGTAACTTTATATCGATATTATCTCATTTCATGCTACTTAGTTAACTGTCTTATGCTGTCTGGGTGCTTTCAGGTGTGAAGCAGCATCTTATTTGCCTTTCTCACTGAGTCCTACACCTGACATTTATTAAGCCCTTGAGAAATATTTGCTCTACTAAACTGAATGGAATTTAATATCTTCCTAGTCAGCTTAACAATCTCTGAAGCTCTATTAATTTGGGCCAAAAAAAAAAAGTTGAGAAGAATTGAATAAATATTATGGAATGAACTATGTAGCCTTAAGCATAACAATAATAGCAAATCTTTTAAAAATGGTTAAGACTAGTGTCTGATTATTGTATGAATGATCAGCCCTTCCACTCTAAGACATAAAACTCTTAGTTAGGTGCCCCCAAGGGAATCTCTCTGTCCCAGATCTGGTCCAGATATGCTTCTACTATTTTTACCTTCTTTTTTTTTTTTTTTAAAACCACCCACTAACGCTGTTCTGTTCCCAAATTGGTTCATGTCAGGCTAATTACTTCCTTTTCATAAGAGCTTCTATACAAATCTCAAAGACTTCTCAGTCTCTGCTATAATTGATCCAAGCTGACTTTAATGTCGAAACTTTCTCAACTCTATTCCTATAACCCTAACACAGATTTGTGAGTTGGCAAATTTTCCATAGATGTGATTCTTTTCCAAATCCACTTCTGTCAAATATTTTTGAGCAGCTGCCTGAGAATTCCCAGACATAGTTTTTCTTTTTACTTCTGGAGGCCACTCTGATATTTAGAAGAAAATAACTTCTAAGCTAAATAAAACTCTTCTCCCAACATTAGAAAGAAGAAAAATTCTATAGTTACATGGCATTTTAGCATCCAAAAATGCCTTTTGCTTATTAAAGTTCCAGGTACATTTATGCACATTGCAATTTGCAGTACCTACATAGTGTACACAACTCATTTACTATGAATCATAAGTCTCTATTTGAGACTTTGGGATAAATTGTAGATATCAGCTAATAAAATAGGAGCCAACTCACATCATGCTTGAGTCTTCTGCAAACTTTTTCAAAACACAAAGCCTTAAAAAAAATCTCATTTTTTTTTTTTACAGAGACAGTAGTAGCAGCACTTAAAATAGCAATTACTTTCCACTTCCATCACAAATATTCATGTGGATATTCACAAGATATTGCTCTCAATGCACTTTAAGCAACAGTTAAAAGAAAGTATGTTCATGTCACATTCTAAAAGGCAAAGAGAAATGGAAAAGTATATGCACTAGAATATCTCAAAACAAGCAGTAGAAAGATAATCTATAGGCAACTAAAGGAAGAAAACAATTAGAATTTTAGAGGTGAGAATTATATGTTAAAAAAACACATGATTAAAATAGGAAACAAAGATATTTATGAAGCTGTATTTTTATTGGGGTAAAGCACTTAGCCAGTTATATGTTCTTCTTTTAAAATCAACTCAAACTCTTGCATCAAATAAAAATAAATCTGTTAGATTGAATTTGCAAGCAAAACTATATTCAAGCACAGAGAATATTTGTCAGTAATAATATTGAGGAAATGACAACATTCATAATAATGGAAAAGCTAGGTTTCACACAATTTGATTTAAAGCTTTTCTGACTATAAAAATAACAGAAGCTTATTGTAGAAAATATGAAAATTTAAAAATTCTCTAAATAAAAATACGTGTAATTCTATCTCTCAGAATTACATTTTCACATTTTTCTTTGCATACGCTTTACAACCTGAAATAATATTCGAAATTAAAAATTATGTGGGTTTTTACTATTTAATATTACTATTTAAGTATTATCTGTGTCTTTGATTTATTTGCAGAGAATTGAGACACAATGGAAAATGGCTTAAGCAAATAAAGGTAAATTTTAGCTTGCATGAATAAAAAGGTTACTGAAAAGGCCAGGAGTAAGCTTGCTTGGGCTTTTGTGCTCATATGAATTAATCGAAAATTCATCTTTATCCACCTCTTAGCAGTGGATTTTCCTGTGTTGATTTTATTCCCAGTCAGTTCTTCCTACAAGATGGCAAAAGAATCCTGGAAGCTTTTCATTTAGAAACTCCCATGGAAATTTTCTGCCTCTTCAATAATACTCCCACGGAGGGTTCTCAATGGAGTCCTTCACTCTACCTAGGGGGATATAGCATTATTACTCAGCCCTTAATTGCCTGGGAAATTTGGGAGTCATTGGCATGAAGCTGAATCCAAAGTTCTGAGGCTGGATGATATGACTGCCTAGGGAACAAGTAGAGATCCAGAAGAGAAGAGTCCGCAAAATAAAACCTAGGTCACACAACTAGACTTGTAAGTAGATAACCATTTCGTAAAGAGCAATAGCAGTGGATTCTTTTTTGTATAAATTCCATAGTCTCGGTGAATAGTCAGAAAGGCCATGGACTAAAATGTTCATGTATTCTAACATATACCAATGTTAGTCCCAAGGTGACAGATTTTCAGAAGTATTTCAGTGAACATCACCAGAAAATCAATATCACAAAATCCAATTAAAATAGTACAATTAAAATTTACTAAATGGGTTCAATGAAAGCCTACATTCAACTTTAAAGAAAAAATTCATTGCTCTGTACCTAACGACTGTAAATTCCTTCATGGTCAAACAGTTGAATAAGACAGCCCAACCTGCTCATCTTCAAAATCAAGTTCAACAATACCTGGGAAGCCATGACAAAAGACAAACTGTCACCCAAGATTAACATATATTTTTTCACTTGATGTAAAACTGCCACTTCTGAGGATATTCAATGTCTTTGGAAATTTTATCATCAAGACCAAACTGCACAAGACTCGAATTTTTTAAAGTAATTTATACTCTGTAACAATTTGCAAAGAATTTGGCATAACAGAAAATAAAATATGAATAGCTTTACTACTATGTTAAGCTCATGTTATAATGAATAATTTGTAATATTTCCTTTGGAATTTTTAAATAATATAAAGTAAAGTACATTAAAATTTTTATATGATATAAGTATATATAAATATCCTTATTAGCTTTTGAACACAGCATGGTGCATAATCTATATTACTACTGGAGGAATCCTAAATTGTACAAAAGAAACCATATTTCAATGTTTTGTTAGATTTCTCTGTTAAAATAAGAAATTATGGAATAAAGATGCAGACGTAGGGCTTCCCTGGTGGCGCAGTGGTTGAGAGTTCGCCCACCGATGCAGGGGACACGGGTTCGTACCCTGGTCCGGGAAGATCCCACATGCCACGGAGCGGCTGGGCCCGTGAGCCACGGCCGCTGAGCCTGCGCGTCCGGAACCTGTGCTCCACAACGGGAGAGGCCACACGGTGAGAGGCCCTCGTACGGCCAAAAAAAAAAAAAATAGATGCAGACATAGAAAATGGGCTTGAGGACACGGGGAGGGGGAAGGGTAAGCTGGGATGAAGTGAGAGAGTAACATTGACATATATACACTACCAAATGTAAAATAAATAGCTAGTGGGAAGCAGCCGCATAGCACAGGGAGATCAGCTTGGTACTTTGTGACCACCTAGAGGGGTGGGATAGGGAGGGTGGGAGGGAGACACAAGAGGGAGGAGATATGGGGATATGTGTATATATATATATAGCCGATTCACTTTGTTATACAGCAGAAACTAACACAACATTATAAAGCAATTATACTCCAATAAAGATGTTAATTAAATTAAAAAAAAGAAATTATTACATAAGTTTACAAATTAATTCTTGGTCTACAAGGTCATATAGTTCCAATTTGTAAGACAATCAAAACTGTACTGTGATAGAAAGCATGTTCTGAATAACTCAAAGCAAACTTATTAATAATATTCTTTATCTGCAAAGAAGAAATTAGAAGATAACGTTCACATTTATTCTATATACTTCTGTTTTATAGGATATTTTCAGATAATAATCTCTTTTTATAATTATTTAGAAGCAATTTTTAGTCTTAATGAAGAACTAGAAAAATATATCAACTATGTCAAATTGTAATATGCAAAAGGATCAACTCTCTTTCCTAATTTAAAAAAAATACAGATTATTTGGGCCTCACCCTGAAAAAACATCTAATAAAATAAGTCTGGAGTGGGGCATCTGGTTTCTACATTTTAAATAAGCAAACCCAGGTGATTCTGCACAGGTGCTCTGTAGACTACAATTCAGAAAAATACAGATAACGAGGAATAATTTCATAACGCTATAGAGGAAGAGAATGTTCTGAGCCTGTTAGCAAAAGCAAAATCTAGGAAGAGGAGATAGACAGATCTGACAAATAAAAATTTAAGACTAAACTATGTCAGAATACACTGATCAAAATTTAAAAGCAAATAATAATTTGTTAAAACTATCTTAAAATAAAAAATCACAGTTAACTCTGATACACTAAAATGTTTAAAAATCAATTAAAACAATGCACATCCTAATAGAAAAGCCCTATAAGATTCTATATCTCAAGAATTTTATGTGTTAAATACCAAAAAAAAAAAAAAAAAAGAATTAAGGAATTAACCCTGAGGAGTATAGCTGTTAAGAAGAAGAAGCAGAAGAAGCCAGGAGGATTAGATGGGGCCAAGAGGAGTTTAGGTTTGGGGTCACAAAGGGTCAGAGCAAGCTGAAGTTTTGAGGAAGTAGAGTTAGAAGGCAGAGTAGTGGGAAGACTACACAAATCAATACAAAGAACACAGCACTGCTGTCAAGCTCCTGACAATTCATGAACCTCCGCTGCTGAAATGATTAGTGCTTCCTTGGATCAAGTTCCATATGTATGATGGCCAGCTGTACTATGGTTTCCATTCTTGGAACCCTATTCCGTCTCTGTCTCTCTAATTGCCCTAAATATTTCCTTACTATAAATCCCTCATTATTAAGACAACTTGAGTGAGTCTATGTTTCCTTTGACTAAAAGATTATAACTAGAACATCTGCTGAATTCTATCTAACGCATCTATCTCGGTGAATATACTAATACACATTCGGCCTTGAAAGTCAGAAGAGTGTCCCTGATTTTTCCATAGTAACGGGTAGCAGCAAGGTCATGATACACTGTTATATTTCATACAACCAGCTAAATAATTACCTTCTATATTTATAGGCAAGAATCCATTACATAGATTGTAAGCCTTTTATGGGGAGGAGCTGTGTGTTTTTCCTTTTAAGCCCCCAGCACATACATAGTACTGTATAGTCGATAGACTGTGTGCCTGGATTTATTGTGATCTCTCCACATTCTCTCTTGTCCTGTCTTCACTAGACTCAGAAACACGCAAATTCTGAAACTGAGATAAAAGGTTTGTATAGTTACCTTTTCTCTTAAATAAACTACTATTATTTCAAATTAATACTCTCATTTTGAAAATGTTTTTTAATGAGATAATTAAAAGTAACTTGGTTCTATTACATCTATTACATTGGTGACACTCTACTTCATAAACAACATTCCAAAAAATTTCCAGCATGCCCATGTTTTCTTAAACAAGTTTAAAATATATATATATATATATATATATATATATATATATATATATTTAAACATACATTTTTATTTTATATGTACAAATTGCTATTGGTCGTTCATATCACATTATGTGGTTTTCATATCATGATGCTTTATAACCCTTCAGGGACTTCACTCAGTTCTTCAGTATATGACCTAGTAAACAGATGAAACATAGCAGACCAATAAATAAATAGATGATAGATAGATAGACAGATAGATAGATAGATAGATGATAGGTAGACACAGACTTTTACTTGGTGTTCTAAACAGTTGAACTCATATCCATGAATTAAATCAGAAGCTACTTGAAAGTGTTATTTGAAGGAAGTGTTCAACTGACAAAAACAAAGAAACTGAAAGTTAACTGTACACAAGCTAGGACCCTCTCCTCATGAAAGCTCCTTTTAAGAATTATTTAAGGAAGTTTATAAAGTATTTTTCCCAAGTATTCCAAGTTAAATGCTTGGTTTAGTTTTATCTGCCTTAAAATCACTTGGTTATTAAGATTTACTGATGAGGTTTATAGGGTAATGTTGATCCAGATAATCTTTTTTCTGATAATAAACATGATTTGGTCAAGTTCCACTATTAATTCACACAAACACAACCTTCTAGCAAGGAGAATAAAATCACATAAAAATAAAACTAGATTATAGAAAAAGATCAAACTGAATATTCTCTCCATTCTGCAATTTGAGCAGAATCTGTGCTGAAAATAACAGTTTGGGGGCATATTGAAGAGTTTAATATCAATTGATCTATTTCCTAAAATTCTATGTTAAGAGTCTCTCAGTCCATCTTAAGACAGATAGAATAAAAAACACTGAACAGAAACAAGCTGTTTTAATGTTTGTAGGTACAAGGTCCAAATGTACATTGAGATTAGGCCTCATTACCATCTCTGCTTCATCTAGAACTGAAACTTTGATGAATACATGAACTATTGAAAGTATACTTCTTACCAGCACTATCTGGTATCAACAGTGTATAGAAGATATGAGAATCCTTTGGCAGGGGAGCATCATGGACACCAAACTGCAAATTCTTGGGGAGATGGCACTCTGTATCATCTCAACAAACAGCACATATGACCAAGCCAAATCCTACATTTGTAATAGCGCCACTGAAATGCAGCTCAAAAATTAGGGAAGCAGTTTCTCATATAAGTACTATTCATAATTCAAAAATAGGGATACATTGTAAACAGGGTCATCAGGACACAGGAAATGCACTCTCTAAAAGGTGTGTTAATGCATGCAGGCACTTTAGCTCTCATTCAGGCTTCAGAAGTTTCCATCAACATTCAGTTTGCTAACTCAGGGATATAGGTAGACATTCTGCATGAAAGAGAAACACCTAGACAGAATGTGGTAGTCAGAAAGTATCAATATAGCTTAAAAGTCAGAAAATACTATTGTTCACACAGCAGGGAAGTCCAGGAATTGATTGTTTTCAGAGAAAAGAAGATGGCTTAGGATATAATGGTATTTAAAATAAGTGTTTACAGATAGTAATTACTGCAAAGTGGAGGTTAGTAGATGAATTTTTAAAACATTTCCTATAAATTTTAAGAATTTTTGTCAAAGTTGTTGAAACAAACTTTCTTTAAATCACAACAATCGCAGAATTGATATTATTGTGAAATGTAATGTGGATTCAGTTCCACTCAAAATAGGTTTATTGAGTCCTATTAAAAAAAACCCAGAACTGGACAGCAGTTAAAACAGTAAAAGCATATTTTACTCAGGAACTACTGCAATAGAAGAAAGGAGACCTCATTTCCGAATACAACAAGAACAAGTAGGGATTGATAGCCAAGGATTGGGGTGGTAGTCAGTGGATGGAAAATTACTGAGAGGAAACATCAGGGGTAAGGAAGGATTCTGGCTAAACCAACTTAACAGGAATCTTGCTGAAGGCAGACCAGGCTGATCAGATATTACCTGGGAGATAGTGGGGGATGAGGAATTTGATCAGCTATTGAAGGTGATCAGATATGGAGGGTAAAGGTTCTGGCTAAACTGACAGCAGGATTTTTGCTAAAACTTGGCAATGCAAAGAAAAACAAGGAAGCCCAAATGTTGGGACTAGGTGAGAAGATGACTCAGAGGATCCTGTCTAAAATTTAGTCAAGGAGAGAATCTGTCAATACATACCAGATACAATGTAATAAAACAACTGCAGTAAGAGGTAAGAAGAAGAATAAGTTACGATTGCTGTACAAAAGAATCTAACACTGAAGCAGGGGAGATATGTCACTTACTTAAATATGGTCATTAGCTCTGGACCAAAACTATCATTGAAATCATGTTGCCATAATGGTATAAATCACGAAGGTCCTAAAACCCCACCAAGTTGGATGGCAAACTTGAGCCTGACCCTCCAAGGATTTCTTCACCATTGTCTCTAGTGAGTTTCTACTAGAGGTGGTCCTTGCAGTTCATGAATCTACAGAGCCACAGCATCAAATCTTTTACTGATGGCCTCCAGTAGTTCTGAGAGCACGTGATCTTCTTCAAGCCTCTATTATGGTCACCACCTAGCTTGGGAGGGGTGAGAAGAGTCTACACTTATACTCCCATAGCAGAGCTCAGCTTAACATTTCATGAGACTTCAAGGAAGTTTTAATACCAAATGTAGATATTCTCAAGCCCGCAAGCCCAGTATTCACACAGCACTTCCAGGCTTGGCTAAAGGCTGACTCCATGTGGCAGGGACCAGTGTAATTCTACCCCAGGTATACCTGCATGTACCAACATCTTTTGTGAAATGTCAGATCATACCTTCCACATTTATCCTTCCCACCTGAAGGTCTGCCTTCCAAGTTCTTATTTCTTCTCCTACCTTATGCTTTTTCCAGGAAAACTTACAGAGGACTTATTTGCTCTATTCAGGCAAAATACCACCCCTCCCATCATCAGTAGTGTGTTCTGATTCTCTCTCTACAACTCGATAATCGCTTGAAAAAACGATTCAATTGTCCATTTTCCCAATGCTGATCTCCCTGTGCTATGCAGCTGCTTCCCACTAGCTATCTATTTTACATTTGGTAGTGTATATATGTCCCTGCCACTCTCTCATTCGTTGAGGACACATGGAGGGGGAAGGGTAAGCTGAGACTTAGGTTCTTAAACATGCCTGATATTAGCTGGTGTGGTATTTAATCCCTCTTAATATCCTTCACATCCCTGTGTTTTAATTTTGAAATCATAACAGGCAAAAGTTGACTCGTGATTATCAGTGACTCAGGCACTGCCAGAATGGAAAACTGTGCTTGATATCTGTAACGTGCAGAAGCTGAGCTTCTCATGGTTACCAGTGACTCAGGCACTGCCAGAATGTAAAACTATGGTCTCTCCCTCCCTATCTCAATCACATTGTATACCTTAGAACTGGAACTCAGGTCCAACAGACCCAAAATCCATTTGTTATTTCCATAACTACTTGTCATGTTATCTTGGCCTCATTTCCCAAAGATATTTCAGAAATATTCACGATGGGTCCATAAGATCCCAGGTACACTGTTCTTCCTTCAGTTGTCCAAGCTCATCAAGCTCTTTTCAGCTTCTTGGGCTTAGGGCCTAATGTTTTTCTCTCCCTGGCAATGCTCATCTCCCTACTCTGCACATAGCCACCTCCTCGTGACCTTCAGGTTTTTATTAGTCTACTTAGTTTACTGTAACAAAATACCACAGCCTAGAAGACTTAAACAACAGATATTTATCTACTCACAGTTCTGGAGGCTAGAAGTCCAAGATCAAGTTACCAGTAGGGTTGTTTTCTGGTAAAAAAAAATTCTCCTCAGCTTGAAATGGTGTCTTCTTGCTATGTCCTTGCATGGTCTTTTCTCTGTGCACAGAGAGAAAACTTTGGTCTTTCTCTTTTTCTAAGGACACCAATCCTATGCAGATAGGGCCCCTTTATGACCTCTTTTAACTTCAATCACCACTTTAAAGTCCCTCTCCAAATAGTCACATTGAGGTTAGGGCTTCAACATATGAATGGGGGGTGGCGCATTCTGTCCCTAACAAGATCTCCAGTTAAAACTTACCTGGCCAGAGAGTGCTTACCTGCCCCTGCTTCTCTAAATTTAATCTCTTCTGTTATTCTCTCACAGTTCCATGTTCATTTACTTCAGTGTGTTTGTGTGTGTCTCTGTGTGTATATACATATGTACACATATACATGTAGATTTTATACTGTTTATTTACTGAGTCTGTCTTCACCACGATAGTATAGACTATATCATAAGGGTAAGAGACAAGCCCACAATATTCAGGACTATATGTTCAGCATATTAGCATAAGGCCTGTTACATACAGGGCAGGTAATACATACTGTGTGGTTTTCTCACTCATTTATTTATTGCCTGAGAACATTTTAAATCAAAATGCAAAAGAATAATGATTCCTAACATTTACTGAACTCCTCTATATCCTGGCAGTGTTACATGCATTCTTTAAGCATTATCTCAAGTATTCTTCACAGCAATATAAGCTGTTGCCATTTTATCTTACAGTCGGTAATGATAAACATTATCTGCATTTATGATCCACAAGAGTAGAATGACTGGGTCAAAACATATGAGCATTTTAAGGCTCTTGACAAATGTTGTTAAACTGATTTTTAGAGAAATTTGTAGTAATTTACACTACTACCACCGCACACCCACACAACTGTTAACATTCATTTTTATCTTTGCTAATTTTAGGGGTAGATGTAGGACAGTATTGCTATTTTAATTTGTTAAATGTAATTTATTTGGTTACCAATGAGTCTGAAGGCAAGGTCCTTGGCTATCTTCCCTGCACGGCGCATGTCTTGTCTCATATGCCTCCATATGCCCCTGCTTCTTTGCAAGAAGTTGCCAAGAAGCCTCCAAGAATTCGTGAGTGTTTCAGCACCATGTTATAGAAAGATTTTAATTGTGATGGGTGCCTTAAAATTGCTCAGGAAACTCATTTTATTTTTAGTTAAAAATTTATTTGCACAAAATTCTTCAATAATTCCTGCT
>NW_006776226.1:254452-257791 GCF_000442215.2 Lipotes vexillifer | reverse complement strand
CTACAATAATTCCTGCTGACTTTCAAAAGTAAGCCCAGACTCCCTCTTACAGTACAGAAGTCACTACCTTTGCTGGCCACCACCTCACGTCCAGGGTCATCTCTCCCCATCCCTGCTTCACACTTTATGGTCCAACAACACCCAGCTGCCTGCAGGTCTCTACACGACAGTGCTTCTCATTCCTTTCTCTTGGCTGACGATCTCCCCTCTCCCTTGGCTATGTTAGCTTTCCTGCTTTTCCCTTTCCTATTTTCCTCAGCCTCATTCCATCTGACAAGACCCCATTTCTATTCAGCATTATTCAACAAATTTTTATTGTACTATTTTTCTGGGCCAAGATATCACCCTCTCTGTAAGTACTTCACTAGTGACTAGATGAGTGACCTTCCTTCCTCTTTTTCTCTATAGCAGCCTGTGATTACTTCTTAATTAATTATCCATCCGCTTGTGTCTCAATGTTAAGACAATGAACTCCTTAAGGGCATAGACCAAGTCTTCATCTTGTATTCTCAGGAACTAACACAGTACCAGTGATAATAACATGGTACAGATGTTTAATAAATATGTTTAAATAAACAGGTGAATTAATGCCTGAGTAAATGAACAATTAACCTTGAGCAGGAAATATAACATTTCTCCCTGGGAAATGGAAGGGAAAGAAGAAATACTAAAAACACCAAAACAAAACAAAGAAGAAGAAATACTAAGTATGATGAGTATCAGTGAAGTTTCGGAAGGAACAAAAGAAAAAACTCTCAGAATTTAATGTGGGAAGGGATTTAACACAGGGTATTAGATCCCAGAGAAGCAAAGACTTGGGGGGTCGGGGTAGAGTCAAGCAATGAGGTGATCAATTAGGAAAACAACCAAACTGAAAATAACCGTCAAGACTTTATTCACTTGCTGTGACAGTGTAAGCAAGGGACAAAACAAGACACTGGCTACCCAATGTTTCCATTTTTCCCCATGCAATGGCACCAGCAGGGGTCAGGCATGGATGGCAGGGATCACATCACCACTGAGGAGTCCAGAACAAAAAGCTCATCCTTCTTTATGGGTCCATGAGCTGGCAGGAGGGACTCAGGGAAGAGGTCAAAGTCAAGTAGAGAAGTGCCTTAAGCAAAGTTCCTAATAAGGAACAGGAAGTGCCTTGAAGTGTGAAGACCCCAAAGCCCCTGATAAGGTGACCTCTGATACGTATATGAGTGTGGCTGGACCAGAGGAGCCTGGGTCCTTAGCCTGTCACTCCCTACAGAGAGCTTCAAGGCCCTGGCTATGCAACAAGTCTGCTGTGTGGAGTGCTTCCCCTTAGGAGGCCCGCTGGGCAAAACCTTGTAGTTGCCTGGGGATCAGCCTGAAAGATCAGCTAGGATTCTGACCTGGAGCTGAACTCCTCTGAGGGAAGCCATTAGCATTCAAGAATTCAGTTTATCTGGAAATTGTAGGAAAATACAAATGCTAATCATTTGCCTGTAGCATCAAATTGGAAGATGGGTGAGAGAATATTCAGAAGGTGAAAAACCTCATATTTGCCTTCCGCCAAAGCCCTTGTTTGCCCACCACTTAGGAGGAATAATGGTTTCTGCTTCTCTTCCACCTGCTACCCCTTGCATGAAAGACTTATTGGAATCTTACTTGGAATTTTGGTAAATATAATATCACATTCTATGCCATGTGATACAAAGTAGCACACAAAAGGAAAGAATGATTCTGAGTTGTCGATGAACAAACAAACACAGGGCGTAAGACAAAATGTTGGGATGGAGGAATATTATTGCAAGATAGACTCATTTGTTGTCAATTAGACAAGTATAGAAATAAAAGTTAGAATGGGTGACCACTAAAGGACATTGAGAATTCAGAGTGACTGGGAGGAATGGGAGAGAGAGATGACCAGGAAAAGTCCAAGTGATCACTTCTAAAATGTGAATAGGAAATTCATAAAATAATAGATAACAGAAATTTATAAAGTGAAACATTTAATCTTATTAGTAATCAAAGAAATGAAATAGACACAAAATTTTGGGCCATTTAAACTTACAAAAGCTTGTAAATGCTATCAGTGATACTTTTATATAAGCTATTCAAGGTACCAAGTAAGTTATTCTTACTTCCACTACTATTGGAATCTATTCTCAATTTTCTCAAAGATTATTTGTCAAAGTACATGTAGAACCTCAAAACTTATTTTCTTTAGCTCCCAGGTTCTGGAAAAAAGTTTGAGTTGCTGGTCAGTAACAACCTAAATATCCAGCAATAAACGAAAGTTAAAAATAAACTGCAATGTATCTAAAAGGGGGAATGTTATGAAGCTACTAAAAATTAGGCATTGAAAATAAATTCCATGACGTGGACTAATTTCGTAATAGTAAGGGGCATTTTGTAAAATAATATGTATATTTTGTCTGTTATTTATATAGAAATGAGATTAGAAGGAAAAGCACCAAAATCTTAATGACAGTTTTTTCTGTGATATTATGTGTCTTTTCCCCTCACACTGTTACTTTTTGTTTGCTTTCATGAGTTCTATAATGAATATGTTTTACTTGTATAAAAATTGAGGTGCTTTGGGCTTCCCTGGTGGCGCAGTGGTTGAGAGTCCGCCTGCCGATGCAGGGGACACGGGTTCTTGCCCCGGTCCGGGAAGATCCCACATGCCGCGGAGCAGCTGGGTCCGTGAGCCATGGCTGCTGAGCCTGTGCGTCCAGAGCCTGTGCTCCGCAATGGGAGAGAGGCCACAGCAGTGAGAGGCCCGCGTACAGCAAAAAAAATTGAGGTGCTTTAAGAACCCATTTGAGGAACTTCCAGGAAGATGGCAGAAGAGTAAGATAGGGAGATCACCTTCCTCCCCACAGATACACCAGAAATAAACCTACACGTGGAACAGCTCCTACAGAACACCTACTGAATGCTGGCAGAAGACCTCAGACCTCCCAAAAGGCAAGAACCACCCCCCCCCACGTACCTGGGTAGGGCAAAAGAAAAAAGAATAAACAGAGACAAAAGAATAGGGACGGGACCTGTACCAGTGGGAGGGAGCTGTGAAGGAGGAAAGGTCTCCACACACTAGGAGCCCCTTCGCGGGCAGAGATTGCGGGAGGCGGAGCGGGGAGCTTCGGAGCCGCGGAGGACAGCACAGCCACAGGGGCGCGGAAGGCAAAGCGGAGAGATTCCCGCACAGAGGATCGGCGCCGACCGGCACTCACCAGCCCGAGAGGCTTGTGTGCTCACCCGCCGGGGCGGGCGGGGCTCGGAGCTGAGGCTCGGGCTTCGGTCGGAGCGCAGGGAGAGGGCTGGGGTTGGCAGCGTGAACACAGCCTGCAGGGGTTAGTGCGCCAC
>NW_006776226.1:202065-254442 GCF_000442215.2 Lipotes vexillifer | reverse complement strand
GAAGAGGCAAGAGACTTTTTCTTCCCTCTTTGTTTCCTGGTGCGCGAGGAGAGGGGATTCAGAGCTCTGCTTAAAGGAGCTCCAGAGACGGGCGCGAGCCGCGGCTATCAGCGCGGACCCAAGAGACGGGCATGAGACGCTAAGGCCGCTGCGGCCGCCAACAAGAAGCCTGTGTGTGAGCACAGGTCCCTCTCCACACCTCCCTTCCTGGGAGCCTGTGCAGCCCGCCACTGCCAGGGTCCCGGAATCCAGGGACAACTTACCCGGGAGAATGCACAGCGCGCCTCAGGCTGGTGCAACGTCATGTTGCCCTCTGCCGCCGCAGGCCCGCCCCACACTCCGTGCCCCTCCCTCCCTGAGGCCTGAGTGAGCCAGAGGCCCCAATCAGTGGCTCCTTTAACCCCGTCCTGTCTGAGCGAAGAACAGACGCCCTCCAGCAACCTACACGCAGAGGCGGGGCCAAATCCGAAGCTGAGCCCCTGGGAGCTGTGAGAACAAAGAAGAGAAAGGGAAATATCTCCCAGCAGCCTCAGAAACAGCGGATTAAACCTCTACATTCAACTTGATGTACCCTGCATCTGTGGAATACATGAATAGACAACGAATCATCCCAAATTAAGGAGGTGGACTTTGAGAGCAAGATTTATGATTTTTTCCCCTTTTCCTCTTTTTACCATGTGGATGAAAGGCGCTTGGTGCTGCAGCCAGGAGTCAGTGCTGTGCCTCTGAGGTGGGAGAGCAAACTTCAGGACACTGGTCCACAAGAGACCTCCCAGCCCCACATAATATCAAACGGCGAAAATCTCCCAGAGATCTCCATCTCAACACCAGCACCCAGCTTCACTCAACAACCAGCAAGCTACAGTGCTGGACATCCTATGCCAAACAACTAGCAAGACAGGAACAAAACCCCACCCATTAGCAGAGAGGCTGCCCAAAATCATAATAAGTCCACAGACACCCCAAAACACACCACCAGACGTAGACCTGCCCACCAGAAAGACAAGATCCAGCCTCATCCACCAGAACACAGGCACTAGTCCCTCCACCAGGAAGCCTACACAACCCACTGAACCAACCTTAGCCACTGGGGACAGACACCAAAAACAACGGGAACTACGAGCCTGCAGCCTGCAAAAAGGAGACCCCAAACACAGTAAGATAAGCAAAATGAGAAGACAGAAAAACACACAGCAGATGAAGGAGCAAGATAAAGACCCACCAGACCTAGCAAATGAAGAGGAAATAGGCAGTCTACCTGAAAAGAATTCAGAATAATGATAGTAAAGATGATCCAAAATCTTGGAAATAGAATGGAGAAAATGAAAGACACATGTAACAAGGACCTAGAAGAACTAACGATGAAACAAACAACGATGAACAACACAATAAATGAAATGAAAAATACTCTAGATGGGATCAATAACAGAATAACTGAGGCAGAAGAATGGATAAGTGACCTGGAAGATAAAATAGTGGAAATAACTACTGTAGAGCAGAATAAAGAAAAAAGAATGAAAAGAACTGAGGGCAGTCTCAGAGACCTCTGGGATAACATTAAAGGCACCAACATTCGAATTATGGGGGTTCCACAAGAAGAAGAGAAAAAGAAAGGGACTGAGAAAATGTTTGAAGAGATTATAGTTGAAAACTTCCCTAATATAGGAAAGGAAATAGTTAATCAAGTCCAGGAAGCACAGAGAGTCCCATACAGGATAAATCCAAGGAGAAACATGCCAAGACACATATTAATCAAACTGTCAAAAATTAAATACAAAGAAAACATATTAAAAGCAGCAAGGGAAAAACAACAAATAACACACAAGGGAATCCCCATAAGGTTAACAGCTGATCTTTCAGCAGAAACTCTGCAAGCCAGAAGGGAAATTACTGAGCCTGTGCGTCTGGAGCCTGTGCTCCGCAACAGGAGAGGCCGCGATAGTGAGAGGCCCGCACACCGCGATGAAGAGTGGACCCTGCTCGCCACAACTAGAGAAAGCCCTCGCACAGAAATGAAGACCCAACACAGCCGCCAAGACACATATTAATCAAACTGTCAAAAAAAAAAAAAAAAAAAAAAAAAAAAAAAGCAGCAAGGGAAAAACAGCAAATAACACACAAGGAAATCCCCATAAGGTTAAGAGCTGATCTTGCAGCAGAAACTCTGCAAGCCAGAGGGGACTGGCAGGACATATCTAAAGTGATGAAGGAGAAAAACCTGCAACCAAGATTACTCTACCCAGCAAGGATCTCATTCAGATTTGATGGAGAAATTAAAACCTTTACAGACAAGCAAAAGCTGAGAGAGTTCAGCACCACCAAACCAGCTTTACAACAACTGCTAAAGGAACTTCTCTAGGCAAGAAACACAAGAGAAGGAAAAGACCTACAATAACAAACCCAAAACAATTAAGAAAATGGGAATAGGAACATACATACGATAACTACCTTAAACGTGAATGGATTAAATGCACCAACCAAAAGACACAGATTGGCTGAATGGATACAAAAACAAGACCGATATATTTGCTATCTACAAGAGACCAACTTCAGACCTAGAGACACATACAGACTGAAAGTAAGGGGATGGAAAAAGATATTTCATGCAAATGAAAACCAAAAGAAGGCTGGAGTAACAATTCTCATATCAGACAAAATAGACTTTAAAATAAAGACTATTATAAGAGACAAAGAAGGACACTACATAATGATCAAGGGATCAATCCAAGTAGAACATATAACAATTGTAAATATTTATGCACCCAACATAGGAGCACCTCAATACATAAGGCAAATACTAACAGCCATAAAAGAGGAAATCGACAGTAACACATTCATAGTAGGGGACTTTAACACCCCACTTTCACCAATGGACAAGTCATCCAAAATGAAAATAAGGAAACACAAGCTTTAAATGATACATTAAACAAGATGGACTTAATTGATATTTATAGGACATTCCATCCAAAAACAACAGAATACACATTTTTCTCTAGGGCGTGCTCATGGAACATTCTCCAGGATAGATCATATCTTGGGTCACAAATCAAGCCTTGGTAAATTTAAGAAAATTGAAATTGTATCAAGTATCTTTTCCGACCACACGCCATGAGACTAGATTATCAATTACAGGAAAAGATCTGTAAAAAATACAAACACATGGAGGCTAAATAGTACACTACTTAATAACGAACTGATCACTGAAGAATCAAAGAGGAAATAAAAAAATACCTAGAAACAAATGACAATGTAAACACGATAACCCAAAATCTAGGGGATGCAGCCAAAGCAGCTCTAAGAGGGAAGTTTATAGCAATACAATCCTATATTAAGAAACAGGAAACACCTCGAATAAACAACCTAACCTTGCACCTAAAGCAATTAGAGAAGGAAGAACAAAAAAACTCCAAAGCCAGCAGAAGGAAGAAATCATAGAAGTCAGATCAGAAATAAATGAAAAAGTAATGAAGGAAATGATAACAAAGATCAATAAAACTAAAAGCTGGTTCTTTGAGAAGATAAACAAAATTGATAAACCATTAGCCAGACTCAACAAGAAAAAAAGTGAGAAGACTCAAGTCAATAGAATTAGAAATGAAAAAGGAGAAGTAACAACTGACACTGAAGAAATACAAAAGATCATGAGAGATTACTACAGGCAACTCTATGCCAATAAAATGGACAACCTGGAAGAAATGGAAAAATTCTTAGAAAAGCACAACCTGCCAAGACTGAATCAGGAAGAAATAGAAAATATGAACAGACCAATCACAAGCACTGAAATTGAAACTGTGATTAAAAATCTTCCAACAAACAAAAGCCCAGGACCAGATGGCTTCACAGGCGAATTCTATCAAACATTTAGAGAAGAGCTAACACCTATCCTTCTCAAACTCTTCCAAAATATAGCACAGGGGGGAACACTCCCAAACTCATTCTACGAGGCCACCATCACCCTGATACCAAAACCAGACAAGGATGTCACAAAGAAAGAAAACTACAGGCCAATATCACTGATGAACATAAATGCAAAAATTCTCAACAAAATACTAGCAAACAGAATCCAACAGCACATTAAACGGATCATACACCATGATCAAGTGGGGTTTATTCCAGGAATGCAAGGGTTCTTCAATATATGCAAATCAATCAACATGATACACCATATTAACAGATTGAAGGAGAAAAACCATATGATCATCTCAATAGATGAAGAGAAAGTTTTCGACAAAATTCAACACCCATTTATGATAAAAAAAAACCCTGCAGAGGGCTTCCCTGGTGGCGCAGTGGTTGAGAGTCCGCCTGCCGATGCAGGGGACACGGGTTTGTGCACCGGTCTGGGAACAGCCCACATGCCGCGGAGTCTAAGGTCAGGAACAAGACAAGGTTGCCCACTCTCACCACTCTTATTCAACATAGTTTTGGAAGTTTTAGCCACAGCAATCAGAGAAGAAAAGGAAATAAAAGGAATCCAAATCGGAAAAGAAGAAGTAAAGCTGTCACTGTTTGCAGATGACATGATACTATACATAGAGAATCCTAAAGATGCTACCAGAAAACTACTAGAGCTAATCAATGAATTTGGTAAAGTAGCAGGATACAAAATTAATGCACAGAAATCTCTGGCATTCCTATATACTAATGATGAAAAATCTGAAAGTGAAATCAAGAAAACACTCCCATTTACCATTGCAACAAAAAGAATAAAATATCTAGGAATAAACCTACCTAAGGAGACAAAAGACCTGTATGCAGAAAATTATAAGACACTGATGAAAGAAATTAAAGATGATACAAATAGATGGAGAGATATGCCATATTCTTGGATTGGAAGAATCAACATTGTGAAAATGATTCTACTACCCAAAGCAATCTACAGATTCAATGCAATCTCTATCAAACTACCACTAGCATTCTTCACAGAACTAGAACAAAAAATTTCACAATTTGTATGGAAACACAAAAGACCCCGAATAGCCAAAGCAATCTACAGATTCAATGCAATCTCTATCAAACTACCACTGGCATTCTTCACAGAACTAGAACAAAAAATTTCACAATTTGTATGGAAACACAAAAAACCCCGAATAGCCAAAGCAATCTTGAGAATGAAAAATGGAGCTGGAGGAAACCCATGCACATATGGTCACCTTATCTTTGATAAAGGTGGCAGGAATATACAGTGGAGAAAGGACAGCCTCTTCAATAAGTGGTGCTGGGAAAATTGGATAGGTACATGTAAAAGTATGAGATTAGATCACTCCCTAACACCATACACAAAAATAAGCTCAAAATGGATTAAAGACCTAAATGTAAGGCCAGAAACTATCAAACTCTTAGAGGAAAACATAGGCAGAACACTCTATGACATAAATCACAGCAAGATCCTTCTTGACCCATCTCCTAGAGTAATGGAGATAAAAACAAAAATAAACAAATGGGACCTAATGAAACTTCAAAGCTTTTGCACAGCAAAGGAAACCATAAACAAGACCAAAAGACAGCCCTCAGAATGGGAGAAAATATTTGCAAATGAATCAACTGACAAAGGATTAATCTCTAAAATTTACAGGCAGCTCATGCAGCTCAATAACAAAAAAATAAACAACCCAATCCAAAAATGGGCAGAAGACCTAAATAGACATTTCTCCAAAGAAGATATACAGACTGCCAACAAAGCAAGATCCTTTTTGACCCACCTCCTAGAGAAATGGAAATAAAAACAAAAATAAACAAACAGAACCTAATGAAACTTAAGAGCTTTTGCACAGCAAAAGAAACCATAAACAAGACCAAAAGACAACCCTCAGAATGGGAGAAAATATTTGCAAATGAAGCAACTGACAAAGGATTAATCTCCAAAATTTATAAGCAGCTCATGAAGCTTAATAACAAAAAAACAAACAACCCAATCCAAAAATGGGCAGAAGACCTAAATAGACATTTCTCCAAAGAAGATATACAGACTGCCAACAAACACATGAAAGAATGCTCAACATCATTAATCATTAGAGAAATGCAAATCAAAACTACAATGAGATATCATCTCACACCAGTCAGAATGGCCATCATCAAAAAATCTAGAAACAATAAATGCTGGAGAGGGTGTGGAGAAAAGGGAACACTCTTGCACTGCTGGTGGGAATGTGAATTGGTTCAGCCACTATGGAGAACAGTATGGAGGTTCCTTAAAAAACTACAAATAGAACTACCATATGACCCAGCAATCCCACTACTAGGTATATACCCTGAGGAAACCAGAATTCAGAAAGAGTCATGTACCAAAATGTTCATTGCAGCTCTATTTACAATAGCCCGGAGATGGAAACAACCTAAGTGCCCGTCGTCGGATGAATGGATAAAGAAGATGTGGCACATATATACAATGGAATATTACTCAGCCATAAAAAAATGTCATGAAGAACCTAGGGGTAAGACAGGAATAAAGACACAGACCTACTAGAGAATGGACTTGAGGATATGGGGAGGGGGAAGGGTAAGCTGTGACAAAGCGAGAGAGAGGCATGGACATATATACACTACCAAACGTAAGGTAGATAGCTAGTGGGAAGCAGCCACATAGCACAGGGAGATCAGCTTGGTGCTTTGTGACTGCTTGGAGGGGTGGGATAGGGAGGGTGGGAGGGAGGGAGACGGAAGAGGGAAGAGATATGGGAACATATGTGTATATATATCTGATTCATTTTGTTGTAAAGTACAAACTAACACACCATTGTAAAGCAATTATACTCCAATATAGATGTTAAAAAAAAAAAGAACCCATTTGATATTTTAGTTTATAAACTTGAAATCAAACAAATCAATATTGTTATATGATTCTTCAGTTTTCCAGCAGTTCCCGTCGGACCACATAGGAAATTAGGAAACCAGGAGTTTATATTAATCTGAGGTTATATGCAGTTTAGCAAAACAAGTTGGGAGAAAGGCAAAGGGCTTAGGGAGTTGAGAATGTGAGCCACCATGATATCTGACCTGGATAGAAACAAAAGTTAAATGTCTTGGGGGTGGGAAAAGAATACTGGGGATAAAGGAAAGAAATAATTGAGGAACTGAGAATACTAATGAAAGTTTTCTCTTGAGATGGATCAATTCTTGAAAACAGCAACGTCCAGAGTGTGGCTATGGTAGTAGGATGGGAATGGAGAAGAAATAAAAGCTGTTGCAGTCATCAAGGATCTCAGGATGGACTGCAGGATGCGCCATCCACACAGAGAAGCAGGACCCTTGAGAAAACAGCAGGACACAGTAAGGATCCCAAGTCCTCAATGGATCCAAAGGTGTTCCCTTTGGAGGAGGGGTGACAAGAAAGAGGGTACAGACATGGCCTGAGAAGCATGAGGAAGTGACAGTGGGGGAAAGATGAGAATTATAGCATTGCGTCCAAGTTTGAAGTTCTCAGAATGTTTCTTTTTTTAATTAAAAAAAAGAAACTTTGATTTTTACCATTTTTAATTATCATCACTCCTTACAAAGTGTGTTCAGATGTAACCAATTTTCGTGTGGTACCTTTATGATTACTTAGCTTCTGAAGGGGAAAAGGTTATAGTATCAGTTAATTTACTTCCCAGCTATCATTGCAGTGATTAATGACTGGCCACACGAAGAAGTGTGCTTTTAATTTTTTTTCTCATTAAAATTGTGCAAGGAATGTTGACAGTACCAATTGTACCTTAACAGGCATTTCAGATTCAAGAATAGTTGAGAATCATTCTGTGGATGGTTGCGCTAGTGAATAGATTTCAAATTATGTGAAATTGGTTTCATGTTAAAAGTGCAAGAGTTTGGCCTAAAAATACATTAATTTTATTAAATTGTTTAGTGGCTTGGAGTAGCGGCTTGAAGTTCCCTTTGGACAGAGCTAGATAAGGGTAAGGATGAATGAGAATACCGCTCTCACTGCCTACGCTATGTCCTGGGATAATGCAAAGGAATTCTCTAAGGCAGTGTTCCCCAACTTTTTGGCACCAGGGACCAGTTTCGTGGAAGACAGTTTTTCCACGGACCCACGGACCGTGGGGCGGAGCGGGAGGGGTGGGTGTTCAGGCGGTAATGAGAGCGATGGGAAGCAATGGGGAGCGGCAGATGAAGCTTCACCCGCTTGCCCGCCGCTCACCTCCTGGTGTGTGGCCCAGTTCCCAACAGGCCGTGGACCGGTACCAGGTCGTGGACTGGTACCAGTCCGATGCCTAGGGGTTGGGGACTCTGCTCCAAGGTTATGGTAAACTATCTATCCTCAAGGTGGTAAAATGGGAACAGGGCTTCACTGAAGCCAAAGGAGCATAAAATTAGCTGATACTACTTCTAGTTAGA
This sequence comes from Lipotes vexillifer, assembly GCF_000442215.2. Classification (NCBI taxonomy): domain Eukaryota; kingdom Metazoa; phylum Chordata; class Mammalia; order Artiodactyla; family Lipotidae; genus Lipotes; species Lipotes vexillifer. The sequence continues at coordinate 246,108 of NW_006776226.1, read as the reverse complement.
GTTCCCATCAGCATATTCTCGGGTAGGAGGCTCTCTATCCAAGACGTCTTCCTCACTAACATTTCTAGCCCCTCAGTGTTCCTCTGTGGGCTGTCTTATTGCAACCCAGGAGCCTGGACTTCTTACACAGTGGCTCAAGGCCTCAAAACCCAGGGAGCAGAAGTAGCCAGTCCTCTTAGAGGCTGGGCTCAGAACTGGCACAGTGTCATGTGCTGGCCAGATCAGTCAAAGCAGCCCAGATTCAAGGCAGGATGTAGACACTGTATAGAGAGGGAAGGAACTGTTGGCAGCAGCCATATTTCCTGGGGGCGGATGTGGGAGGGTGGAGGCTATGTCATAAGGGGTATAGAAAATAGTTGTTCTTAGCAGATTGAGAAATAAATTACAAAATTACTTGGAAAAACAGGTGGTATGATATAAACAAGCATTAATTCTGTGGTGAGGATATAAAAATGATTAGATGTGAAGAGTGCTATGAACTGAATTGTGCTCTCCACTCCCCCTTCCAATTTATATGAAGTCCTAAACTCCAGTACTTCAGAATATGACGGTATTTGTGTATACGATCTTTAAAGAGGTAATTAAAGTAACAGTGAGGTCATTTGGGTGGGCCTAATCCATTATGACTGGTGTTCTTGTAAGAAGAGATTAGAACATAGAAGACACAGACCAAGGAAAGAACATGAGAGGACACAGGGAGAAAGCAGCCACCTGCAAAACAAGGAGAGAGTTCTCAGAAGAGCCCTAATTTACTGACACCTTGACCTTGGACTTGTAGCCTTCAGAACTGTGAGAAAATAAATCTCTGTTGTTGAAGACACCCATTCTGTGGCAATCAGTATCAGTAATACAATCAGTATCCTCAAGATACTTAACTCCACTGAAGGTGTGGACAGATAAATAGGGGTAGACACACGATGCTATGGGAGCATATGAAATAGGCATTGTATTCTCTTGGTTTGTATTTTGTACTTGCATAATGCCTCATTGCTTTTTCTGATAGTAAAATGAGACATTCTACATAAAACCCTGAAACATAATAGATGCCCACTATATATTGATATTAGTTCTTAGATAATTCCTTCATGCCTATTGTATAAACACATAATGTTTTTTTCTCCTTCTACCCATGGAAGGAAAAAAATGTAGAACGCAAGAGTGGAAGAGTCTAAAAAAAAAAAATTCCATTGACCCACATCTCTTGGCTTTATACCCGAGTATGGTGACCTGGCCTGGGCATGTCTGCCTTATGTAAGAGAGAAGGCTTTCACAACCAAATGGCTACTAGTTCTGAAGTTCTATGAAGCTGTGTGCATGATCCAAAATGATTCTGATGATAATCTTAAAATATTCTGGATTAGTTCATTCTGCTCAAGTTAAAAAGCACCTTCTCAAGATTAAACTATGAAAACAAAGATTAGTAAATAGAATTTCTCATTATTTTTAAATAATATGAAAATATAATGTTTAAGGAAATTCTAACGGCTATTTAAGGAATCTATTTCATCAAAGTTTATAAATGATGAAAGGTTTATTGAAAAGAGTTTATGCCGAAGGGAATTTATCCCGGGAAATCTTTCTGGAAGTGTTATATCTAATAAGATTAAGTAAGTATTAATGCATATCGTTCATCAAGGAGAAGTTATTTATATTTCTGATTTCTTGTTTTAATTTAGTATTGTTTCTTAATAGTACTTATGACTCAGGGCAGATAAATAGGGTACAGGTTATAGGCATGCATAATATCATACCAGGCTCAATGACTCCTTACAGAAGAACAAGCCCAGGGTCATGTCCAAAAAGATATAAAATAGATGCTTCTGTAGTCAGTGTTTACAAAAATTATGCTAGGAAAAAAAGTCCTTGCATATTCTATATATTTTTGGACTTGCTCCAGCAATCTCTCTGGGCAAATGAAGAATATAAACACAGAAATGCTAAACAGCATTTTGAGGCCTCCACAAACAATCACACTCTGAGAAAATCCAAGGAATTTGAAAGAATTCTATAAAAGTTCCTCTAATACACTTTTGATCTAAGAAAAACATTGCTTGTACTTGTACTGGCTTCTCTCACCCCGCCTATTCAATAAATTACCCCTCCAAGGGAAGTTCAGAATCGCTGTTTATCTACAAGTCCCACACTTTTTATTAAGTAAGAATGATTTCCCTAGTTACCACATTTTAAAAGGCAAGACAGGCTGAGGCGATGTGCACTCTTCACTGCTCAGTGAGAGGACTTTGGGCTGGTGCTGTTCCTCTCTCCTTCTGCCCCTGCCTGCATTCTGCCTCTAGGAAATATGTAACGTGGTCCTCTTCACGTTCTGCATCTATTCTAGCATGGCTCCTCCCTCTCTACCACATTACACACCATCAAATATAGTCTCAGAAGGTTTGCTGGCGGGACAGATAAAATCCATGTTCTTAATTTATCCCCAGAGTTTGGGAATTATACGTTAGTTACCAAAATCCTCTCCTCATATTACGTTCAGTTTCAAGTGCCATTTTTTTGATATTGCTTTGTGTGATGATACCTCCACAATGACAGTTTAGGTGCTAAGTGTTCTACATGTGAGAGCTACATACAGTACAGTCATCTTCTTGGACAATGTAGAGAGTACATTTATTTAAACCCTCCATACTATGATAACCTAATTTATACTCCAAAGGTTTGGTAATACTGAGAGGAAATACTCACTAGTTTACTAATTCCTTGGAGTTCTTGATTGCAAACAGCAGAAATCGACTCTGGTTAATATAAAAAGAGAATGGGATTTATAAGAAAGACATAGGACTGATCATAGAACCAATTATAGGGCAAGAGAACCAAGCTTGTGAAAAGAGCATAATTCAAAAGACACCAGGCAGAGAACATAGCTCAGGTCTGGTCAGAGAGAAAGTCTAGTCTAGCAGGTATAACTCCAGCTACATATTCCCTGCTTCTGTTTCCATGAGTCTAAGTGTCCTTCTGTCCTTGTATCACTTTATCAGGATTCCAAGTACTGAACCAGAGCATCTAACTGGCTGACCTTTGTTCACATGCTACTAGTTTCCAAGAATCAACTGCCTACTTTGTTTTCTGCTTTGGGAGATAGAGAACACCTTCAATATAATAAGGATGTTCAGATGCTTGGGAGCCAAATAATGAAACTTCAGCAAAGACCCTCTTTCAAATTCATAAAATTGTGTTAATATTGTAATAACACAAAAAATTTTTAGCTGGCTTTGACATGATCCCCTCACCAGTTATACTACTATGCTGAAAAAAATGTTTTCCACTAAGTATGTATATCAGTTAAGGTCATCATTCTTTACTTATAATTTCATTCATGATATATGGAATAGCAAATAGTATTTCTTATAATCTCATCCCAGAGGATCTATTACAGCTGTGGTAACTTTCCATTTATTGAGTAACTACTATATTCCAGGCACTAGGCTAGGTAAGTTATCAGCAGCATCCTATGTAGTCCCCAAAAGGACTTTGCAAGCTCTGTATCACTCACTTCATTTTTTACATGAAGAAAATGAGAATCAGAAAGGTACATAATGGTCTCAAAGTCACCAAGCTCTTTACAAGTAGAGCCAGGACTAGAATCTGATGCTGAAAGCTTGGCCTCTGTGCACTGGTGCCAAATCAAATCTTGGAGACAGTTTTGGGTGAAGCAGAAAAGAATAGCTTTATTGCTTTGCCAGGCAAAGGGGAACACAGCAGGTTCCTGCCCTGAAAAATTATGGGTCCCAACCTGGGAGGATTTGATGAGGAGTTTTATAGCAATAGTTCAAGGGTGGGGTTGCTGATAAGATTAAGGTGTGTGCAGGGCCTCCACTCCTCTAATCTGGTCTCAGGTAATCTTATTGATGAGTTTCTCTGCTTCCTTTAATGTAGCCTCAGGTGGTCTTTCTCAGGTATGAAGAATGCTGACATCTTAAAGAGCTTAAAGACATTGTTTATGTGTATCGCTTGAGGTGGAACCAGGATCCTGCCCCAAGGCTGCACTATTGTTTCCTGGCTGCCCCTCCCTTGTCTCTGCATCCCTTCGCTTCTCAGATTAGTAACTGTTAGACTCTGCTCTGTGGAACTCAGGGAAGGTCATGGGGCCTGGAGTCAAGAAACAGAGGGGCAGAAAGCCTTCCACGCCCAGGAGCCCCACAGGGTCCTGCTCGGTTTCAAACAAAGGATTTCCTTCCTTCCTTCCTTCCTTCCTTCCTTCCTTCCTTCCTTCCACTTTTTCTTTCTCCTACATCAAAGTCCTTGTTCATGATATTGAGCATAGCGGCTGTCAGTGTAGATGTTAGCAGATTTGTCTTTTGCCAGGTGTAGGGCCTTAGTCAGCGCTATAAGCTCAGCTCGCTGTGCTGACGTTCCGGCCGGTAAGGACTGTTGCCAAAGAATCTCAGATTCCGTCGTAACTGCTGCTCCCGCTTTTCGAATCCCCCCTTCCACAAGGCTGCTGCCATCTGTATAGAGAGTTAGTTGGGGATTCTGTAGCGGGGTGTCAGTTAGATCCGGCCGAAGAGTGGTATAGGTTTGCAGAGCCGTCAGGCAATCATGAAGTTCTGGTATTGCGTTCTCGGTAACATCAGTGGGCAGAAGGGTGGCTGGGTTTAGGCTGTTAGTAACTTCTAATTTAATCCTTGGCTCATCTAGGAGCAACGCCTGGTATTGTACTATTCGTGCGTTTGAGAGCCATCGTTCAGGAGGGGAGTTTAGAAGGGTCTTAACAGCATGCGGAGTAAACACGGTTAATTGTTGTCCCATGGTTAATTTGTCAGCATCTTTTACCAGCAGGGCAGTGGCTGCAATTTGTCTGACGCATGAGGGCCACCCGGAGGCTACTGGGTCCAGTTGTTTAGAGAGATAGGCTATCGGCCTTCGCCAGGGCCCAAGTTTCTGAGTTAGTACTCCCCTTGCCACCCCGGTTCGTTCATATCAGGGTTGGGGAGTGCCAGAGCAGAAGGTGAGGTAAGAGCCCTTTTAATGTCCTGGAAGGCCTTCCCTTGTGTCTCAGTCCAGTTAATCTTGGTGGCTTCGGGGCCATTCTGGTTAACGCCCTTCAGGGCATCGTATAGAGGCTTGGCCAGCTCTGCAAATCTGGGTATCCAGAGCCGGCAATAGCCCGCCATTCCCAAGAATTCTCTCAATTCCTTTCTTGTGGTAGGGGTTGGTAAGGTTAGGATGGCCTGAGTGCGTGGCTTTCCTAGCCATCTCTGTCCTCCTTTTAGGATATACCCTAAATAGTTTACTTGTTCTTGACAAATCTGAGCCTTTTTAATTGAGAGTTTATAGCCTAAGTCCTGTAGTAACCTTATTAGGCCTTTTGTTCCTGTTAGACAATCCCGCACAGTTTTTCCAGCCACAAGTAAATCATCCACATATTGTAATAAGGTTACTTCGGGAAACTGGTTATGGAATTCGAAAACGAGTTTTTAACAGTTCATGTAATTTTGTAGATCCCCCAGATGCATTCCCTCATGCAAGCGTCGTATCAACATCAGGCCTAGGTTCTCAGGAATAAAAATTCGGTGATCTTTGTCTTGCCTTCATAGGGGCAGGCAGGCATGACCAGGAAGGAGTGGGTGACTGTTTGCCCAAGTCGACCTTCCTGTCTGTGGTCCAAAAACAGCGTTGAGTCCCAGTGGCCCCCTGCAATCCATATCTTGCCTTCCTTCTCGTTATCTAATATCCCCCCTTTTTCTTTTGTATCCAGTCCAAATCCTTGGAATCAATAAATAAACTTGGTTACAATAACCAGAATTATGAATGATTACGTTTAACATACCAAGTAATCTTAAATATTTTTCTTTAAGATACCTCAGGGGACCTCTAAAGTATCACAAAGTTAACTGGAAATCAAAAGAAACAATTAAAATTTGATATTTGGGAAGTATGTCAAAAAGTTTTAAAACAGTTGGTCGAATAAAATCATAGGTCACTGTGAGACAATACTTATTCCTTAACCAAAGTTACAAAAGATCTCAAAAGCAAATACAGATCACTTAAATGCAAAGAAACTCACACAGTCTGTTGTCAAAAGCAGCATTTTAAGAATACTTTGGGGGAAGAAACCAAATCCAGTCTTGTTCTAGCCCATTCCTAATAAAATCCATTTACCCAACTAAATTCAGTCCAATCTTAGAAAATCCTGATCATGTATTACTGTTTTCAGTATTTTTTTATTCTCATTCATCCCACCTTCTTTTACTGAAAACATACATCTTACCTTCCTTAAAATTTTTTTTTTTTTACATTGAGTTACTTTTCTTGTTGACAGATTTATAACAGATGGAATAAGGTTTTATTTGACCTTTAGTAAACCTAGGTACAACAGAAGTATTATACTCAACATTGATGACTCTAAAGACATGTCTATATTAAACCAACAAGTTTAAGCCACCTTCAATACCAGATATCAGTTTAGTACTGAATATTTTTCAGATGACATGAACCTGAAATTCATTCTGGCCAGATTATTTTTTACTTCTGAGTATTTATGTAAGTGTTTGATTTTTTTTAAAGCCAATTAAGTAGAGCTCTTCTGTGCATTAATTTTTGGCGATACCATACACCTACAACACACATATAGATACATATGAAAATACAAACACAGAGGTCTCATTGTTCCCATTCCAAAATTTCAGTCCTGAGTCAGGTACAACATAAAATCCATCAGTTACAAGGGGTTGGATTCAAATTGGGCTTCTGGCAGATGGAACAAATCAAGGTCACCAATCTAGATGGCTAAACCCTTTTTACTAGTGCTTATAGAAAAGACACTTAGGATTTCTATTTATCCTTGACAAGTCAAGTGTAAGTTATTTTACCCTCTTGTTTTTAATTTGCATTTAAAAAGATGGCAGAGATAAGGGTTTCTTAGAAGACCAGATAGGACATTTGTATCTCAAAGGTTTCCCCTTTGTTTAATACTTACAAGTCTCTTAAGATAAATAGGGGTTTGGGGAGTGGTAAAAGGATCGGTGGGCTTTGGATTATTTTTGGAACCAAACCTCTGGTCCTGTAAAGACTACCTTTGTAAAACAAGGACAGTTTTGTTTTGTTTTTCAAAGAATTGGGTTGTTATCTCAATGATATTGAAGGACTGACATACCCATTCACCTATGTTGGAAAGTTTTACTTTTCCTCATTTAGCTTAGGGGAGAAGGCCTCTTTTAAAATTCCTATCAGGCTAAAGTCCATTTCCCAAAAGCGGCCTGCCTCGTTGCCTCGATACCGATGCAGTTCCTGGTGTTGTGAGTTGGCCCCTTGGTTTACTTGTGCACAAGTCACACATTGCCTAGTGACTGAGAATACTTTTTCTTTTAATACCTGCCTTAACTGTCTCTTCTCAGTTTATAAGTTCTTCCCTTCAAAACCATCTAATTTTTTAATTTCCTTCGGATATCTGGGGCCGACTGTGTCACAAAGGCCAAGTTAATTGCCCGCCTGCCTGTTTTCTGGTGCCTCAGGGTCTATGGGGGTCCATAGCCTATAAGTCTCCATCAGCCTTTCCAGGAAGGCGGCTGGAGACTCTGTGGCTCCCTGGGTCACCTCTGTAACCTTGGACATATTAGTTGGCCTTCGTGCTGCCGCCCGAAGTCCTGTTAACAGAGTCTGGCGAAAACGGGCCAAAGCCCCTCGTCCCTCCTCCGTGTTAGGATTCCATTCCGGTTGGATACTAGGGAGCACGGTTTCAATTAGGTTGAGGTTATCAGTGGGCCGTTCATCTGGACCAAGTACCTGTTTACGGGCCCCCCACATGATTTTTTTTCTCTTTCTTCCGTGGTAAACAAAACCTGTAACAATTGCTGACATTCATCCCAGGTCGGCTGATGAGTTACAAATATAGTTTCTAACAGTGACATTAATATAAATCAGTCGTGGAGAATGGGGCGTAAGTAAGAAAAGGCTGTGCCTCCCCTGGTCTAGGTGCTTTTTGCCGCAGAGGCAGAGCAGGGGGCCGCGGTTCAGTCAAGTGCTCCTGGGCCGACCTGGGAGGATGTCGTCATCAGGGCCGGTATCCGCCGAGGGAGGGACATAGGGAGGGGGAGGTGCAGATGCCTCGGGAGGAGGGGTTTCTTCTTCTTCCACTCCCTCCTCTACAAGAGGAGGGGGAGGGGACTTAGAGCTTTTAACATTAGGTTTTTTTCCCTTCTGCCATCTTGGCGGCACATGTTATCTTTAGATCTTGTTTCCTTTCTGTTGGTAGCTCCCGGAGGGGGCAACCGGGGCTTCAGCCAGTCAGGTGGTGTCTCCACGAGACCCCGCCAACACTCAATATAAGGAATCTGATCATCATGTACCTTAAAGACAATATCTTCCACCGCAGCTATAACCGGAATAGAGAACGTACCTTCGGATGGCCATCCCACCTCAAATGTCGGCCATTCCAATTCACAAAAGGTGCGGAGGGTTTCCGGGGATACAGAGGCCCCGAATCCCCTGGCAATCTGGCGGAAGTCTCTGAAGTGGTCCAGAGCTAGGCTCAGGGGGGTCTGCATCCGGGACATACCTTGTCCCATTGTTAAATTTCTGTTGAGCTAAAGGTTTTAGCACAAGCACAAAGCCAAAGTGTCCAAGCAAATGCAAGAGCACACACACGAGTGACAAAAGACAGAAGGGGAGAACAACAAGTTTTGACACAATCCCAGTTCAAAGTCGGGACAAAAGAATATCGAAACCGACTTTGAATTCCCAAGGAGGAATCGCGGCGTCCCGTGACTCCTCCTGACTCCAGGCTTAACGTCGCGTCCGACAAGCCCTAATGGAGTCTCCTAGTTTCTTGCCGGCAAGCCAGGGGTCGCGAACTTACCCGAAGAAGGAGCAGGCGGTGGCTTCGGAGCAGGGACCCTGTTTCAGGTCTTTAACCTCCACTGTCCAATCCCGGACGAGCCCCCAAATGTTGCGGTCCGGGAGCCACACGCCTGGAGTCGAGTTCCCCGGTAAATGCGACCCGTGTCCCAACCAAGGACACCCGAGAATCACCAACACCAAGTAGAAAGATTAGCAAAGGATTTATACAAGTATAGAAGCTTACACAAACTGTCCGGACAGGGTCCCACTAGGAGAGAAGTGAGTGAGACCCCCGACTAACAGTCGGGCGAGGCTTTTATACCCTTCACAGGGCGGGAAGTCCCCAAGGCGGGAGGGAGCTGTTTAATTTTGAATCAGCCAATCAGGAACCCAGTTCTTCCCGCCCCAAGCAAGCAAGCAAGCAAGTTTCTTACAGAAGCCAAAATGTGCTGTTAGCCCTGAAGCTGTTCTTCCGTTTCTTTCGTCACAATATTTTCACTGCTTTGCAGTATAAAAGCCTGTGAATTCCACCTTGATGAAAGAAGTTTTTTTTTTTTTTTCCTGAAAATATATATTTGGTTACCATAATCATGGTTACCATTACTGTTCTGTGGCCTGGTAGGAACCTGGCCGCACAGCAGGAGGTGAGCAATGGGTCAGCGAGCGAAGCTGCATCTGCCGCTCCCCATCGCTCCCCATCGCTGGCATTACCGCTTGAACCATCCCCCACGCCCCCACTCCCGTCTCTGGAAAAATTGTCTTCCACGATACTGGTCCCTGTTGCCAGAAAGTTTGGGGACCACTGGTGGACTGCACCCCACAGACCTACAAGCCCTGTGCTTGCCCAGCTCCAAGACTGAAGAAAGAGCCTAAAGTCCACAATAGAGACATTAATGGTTTAATGAATCAGGGGAGCATTCATGTCTGAAGCAAGGTCGTGGAGCAACACCCCACCATGTGAGGTGGACGGCAGGCAGGACATGGTGGCAGTTGTTGCTTCTGGGGGAAGGGGAGATTGCCAGTTACAGTGGGAATTGACATCAGGTTGGCTCATTGGTTACCAGGGAAACTAACAGACGAGCACACCCCTCACAGCCCCTTTAATAGGAGCATTACTAGCTGGACCCTGGGGCAAGTATGTAGGAAGGTCAGTCATGTGATTGGGGCGTAAGTGAAGCAGGCACTGGTCGAGCAGGGGATGTACAGAAAGCAAGAGAACAGCCATGTTGAGTGTCCTGACTATACATGTCTAGTCTGGTTGGCTTTTTAAACTTCAAAAAAATCTATATTGTGATTTATAAGATAGAAGATAGATAGATAGATAGATAGATATAGATAGATAGATTTGATCTTCATCTCCATTTTTAACATAGAGCTCCTGAAACCTTTGGAATTTATGAGTGCAATAAAAAAAAAAAAAACTTTGAAAGTGATAAGTGTAATTTGTTATGCTAATTAGGTGACTTTTGGACCTCACCTAAGCTGGTTGCCAGGAGAACCAACCGTGTAATTAGAAGGATGTAGCTTTCAGTTCTACCCTCCCACTTCTGGAGAGGCTAAAGAGGCTGGAAGTTGAATCAATCTACAATGGTCAATGATTTAACCAACCATGCCTATGTAATAAAGACTCTATAAATACCTAAAAGGATGGGATTCAGAGAGCTTCTGTGGTAAACACATGGAGATTTGCAGAGAGTGGCACACTTGGAGAGAGCATGGAAGCTCCTTTTCACCATACCTTGCCCTACACATCTCATCCATGTGGATATTTATCTGCATCCTTTATCATATTCTTTCACAATACACCAGTAAGTAAAATGTTTCTCTGAGTTCTGTGAGCCGCTCTGGTAAATTAATTAAACCCCAGGAGGGGGTCATGGAGCCTCTGATTTATAGCCACTTGGTTAGAAGTACAGGTAAGAACCTGGGCTTGGGGCTGGCATCTGAAGTAGGGGAAGGGGCAGTCTTATAAGACTGAACCTTTAGCCTGTGGAATCTGATGCTATCTCTGGGTAGATGGTGTCAGAATTTAGTTGAATTCTCAAACTTCCTGCAGATGTTCAAGAATTACTTGTTGGGCTGGGAAACTACCCCTCCCTCCATACATAGAAATTTGGGTCCCAGATCATTCATTTAAAATCATTCCAGACTTCTACTCAGAAATAAAAACTGATTTGAAAAGCTATAGATCCTTCATTATGTCACTGAAAAACAGAACAGACCCCACTGTACTCTAAGAAAAAGTGGAGCAGGAGATTGTCCATATGGTTTTATAGTTGGCTTTCTTTACTGTGAACCAGATCAGAGTAGAAAGGCATCTGTCACCAGACATCGCAAAGGCCACTGCCCTAGTTAAACTGTTGTGAACTGGAGCACTTGAGTCTCAGTAATTCAGGACTTTTTTTATTTTCAGCACATGTCCCCATTCATTCTTGTAGAAATGAAGGCCATCTCTTGACTCCAAATGTGCCATTTACCTTTCACATATAATCTGTAACTTTTGTCCAACCAGTAAAAACAGAAAAGTGAAAAAAATGTTGCCTTCTAAGATAAAAGAAGTTAAAAGTGTTTGAGTAAAAGGGAAAGGGAGAAAGTTTGCTAGTGTCTAGTCAACCAAAAAAAATACATTTCTAGTTTTGTACCCTAAATGTGCTACCTTTCACTTTGTCATTTTTTCTGTAATGCATCCTACTGACCATAAACAGATATCACCATTAACAAAGGAAAATACCTCCATTCCATACAAATGCATATAATGCAAACACTACTTGAAATGAGGGAAAGGCCTATATTTTGCAAGGTTTTTCTATTCAAGTGCCAACTAGATCTGAATCGGCATAGCTTATTTCAACTAGAGTTCAGAAATGGACCCAGGATTCATGCAGGTATCTTTTTAGTCCTGTTAGATACTCTGGATTCGTCTTTTATCTTATTATTGTATTATTTTCCCCTGGCAGGTAAAACTCTTTGCCTCTGTCCAGTATTGGCTAAGGTCAAGGGAAAAGGATGATCTGAGTAGAAGAGGTAGTAGACATGTTGACGGCCATGAGAAGATGCAATTAGGTTTTTGCTCAGTAACAGGAGGGTTATGTTGTGGTTATGGACACTGGAATCCAGCTCTCCTGATTCAAATTCTGGTTTTTGGCTGAGTAACCTTGGGCAAGTGATTTAGCTGATCTGTAACTAGTACCCTCATTTGTAAAACAGAGGTGATGATAAGAGCACTTCATAGAGGTATTGTGAGGATTAAGTGAGTCAATAAAGTAAAGTATCTAGGTCAACCCCTAGTAAGTCTTCAGTAAATTTCAAAATTATGCAAATTTCATGCATACATTTTCTCATGTTATCATTCTTCCAAAATATTTTCATGTAGTTACGTAGCATTCAACCACAGAGATAAACAATAACTGATTTAACTTACTGCCTATAGTAATATATTTTTGGATTGTTTCAATTTTTCACAGTTACACCTTTGCCTATTTTTTCAGATTAATATTAAAGTCACTTTGTATTAAAGTATTTAAAGAAAACTACTCCTGGAATTTTAATTGGAATTATATTAAGTCTACACATTTATTTGGGGCACAATATTTTACAAAGTCCAATTTTCTCATCCTGTGATATAGGATATCTGTCTACATATCTAGTCTTCTTTAAAAGTACCTCTAATATTTTATAATTATTTTTATAGAGATCATCTATATTTATTTTTACATTAATTCTTAGGTATTTCATAATTCTGCCATTATGAACTATTAAATGAATTTATTCCTATTTCTTACTCTTATGAAATATTTAGTATTTTGTTTATGGGGCTTTTTATACAGATGTTATAATTTTTCATAGTAAAAAAGTCAAAACTTTTTTGGGTATAACTGTTTTTATGCACAGAAAAATAATGTCAACCTACATCCTGAATTTAGAGCAATATTTGCTTATAATTTATTTTAATTAAAGAACCTTCTAAAAGGTAAAAATTTAAATACATAATATAAATGTACCTCTAAGAAATAGGACTGTATACCATAGAGAAATCACTATAATAAACAGCATTCTTGCTTCATCTCCCTTAAGTAAAGGGTAAGAAGACCATCTTAGTCCAAATAGAAAGAGCAAGAACTTAAGGAAACTCCATGCTTTGTTAACAGGTTAATTAATGAATTATAAATGTTAGAAGTCTAACATTTACCACAGTGCTGCCTTCTTTCCTACACATTCCTCCTTAGCATTCTTGTCATACTTCTGTAATTATCTTGTTTATTTATTGTTTACTTGTTTATTGTCTATTTTTTTTTCCACTCCCAAAGTAATTTCTATTAGGGCTGCAGCCATGGTTGTCTTATTTACTACAATTATCAACACCCACTGCACAGGAGGAAAAAATTTTCTTTCTTCCCTTCTAGGTTCTTTGGCTGACCAAAACATTAAATTGACATAAGATAGATTAACAGGAGAGAACAAATTTAATTTCATACATACAGGAGCCCCAAAGATATGAGACATAAAGACAATTTGAACAATTGAGGCCTATATGCCATCTTGAGCTAAGGAATGGGATAGGGGTCTGGAGCTTCAAAGGGGAGGAGGTAATTCACAGGACAATCACAAGAGCAGATGTTTGGTAATTAGATATTTTCCTTGCCATACGGATAGGTCTTTCAAATAAAAAGTTATCTCTGATAATAACTCCATCACACATTCCCCCTTGTCACTGTATCTTTTCTTCTCCACATCCAGCCCCTTCACCTGCATAACCAGTGTTTTACTCTTGACCTATTATTCATAGCAGCACATAAATATCTTTCAATGTTTCTTACCTTAAAATAAAAATCCTTTGATTCAATATCATTCTTCAGTTATGGCCCATTTCTCTGGCTTTTAAAGGGGGAATGTGTGTGTGTGTGTGTGTGTGTGTGTGTGTGTGTGTGTGCGTGTATATGTATATATATATATATATATATATATATACTCACATATGCATACACACACGTCTTTATAGATATATACATGTATCTATAAAGATGCATGTAGGTTGGGAAGACACACTTTTTTTCTAGATGCTTCTTTCTTTCAATAAAGTAAGAAAGGTCATCAACTAACAGTATGAAAGGAGTATTGGAGATTTGAGCAGTGAAGAAATGGTGTGAAACAATCGTCTCAGAAAGTGCGAAAGTGAATTTATCAATAGTAGGGTAATGTAATAGGACTCAAAATGTTGTACTGAGCAGTCATTTAAGATGTAGTCACAAATAGAAACAAGTGGCATTTCCTCCAGTCACATTCATCTATTCAGGGAGCAAAATGGCAAGGGTACTGAGGATATACATATTAAAGGGAGAAATTATAGTAATGAACCATGGCATCTAAACCAAGTAAGAAGGAAGTTAGGGCTTGAAAAAGTGGTGAGTGAATGCATTGTTCAAATGGGAACAAACAATAGTTGTGAAAGTAAATGAATGGAAAGGCAGGAGATTCTTTGACTCTCAGGTGAATAAAACCCTAAATAACACCTCCCCTGAAATTCTCCAAAGGTCCTGGACAGTGTGACTTAAACAACTTGTACACAGCTTGAACTGTCATGAAGATTTCTCAAAAGGCTCACTGTAGATTTCCTCTACCCAGTCAGCATATGATTTTATTTACTTACAATTTCTCAGAAATACATCCATTGAGAAAAGCAGGGTCCATCGGTACAACAACTATATCCCTTTTTATTTTAAAGTATTTTAAATTGTTTTAATGTACCAACCAATAAGCAAATCATCATTCAAACCAAACAGCCTATTAGAGCCCCATCCTTAAGTGCTGTTTTGTCTCTCTGCTTATTATTCTCTCAACAGCGATAAAACAGAAATCATATGACCAAATGTGAATGCCAGTACATTTCCAGGATAATCTGAGCGACAAACAAATAGAATCCTATAATGCCATCTCAGAAAACTGTTAGGAGGGCAAAAAGCCCATAAAGTAAGGCGCAAGGGTAGGCAATGAGAAGCTGCTGTCCTTCCATGGCCAAGGCTGAAGTGAAAATTTTGGAGGCTGAGAGACTACACCAGCCAATGATGACCAGTGCCAACACAGTTCCAAAGGTTCCCCTAGAGCAAAGACAAAAGAGATGGTTATCTTACACCAGGAGAAAAAGAGGTTATTGAATCGCAGCTGCCTCTGAAATGTCCTTGGTACAATATTTATAACCACTTTCTCAATTTGTAAAAGGAGGGTGAGGAACCACAGGAACTCAAAGGCCTCAGTTATTTAGAAAATTTTTGAGTGAAGTTCACCATTAGAAGCTAAATATTTTATAGGGTGGTAAAAACTCAGATTATTGGAAACAGAAGAATTGACCTGCTGTCACTCTCATGAGTCAACATTCAAATCCCAACTTCCGAAATTCTTTTACATAAACTATGTTTAGAGACTTCTTTTACAGATACAGATTTCTTTTCCCCACTTTCTTCCTAAATTTACCCCCAGTATGAGCAGAAAAATGACTGGACTCGCATTCCAGTGGGGTTCCTACTCCCCAGCGCTCCCAGGTCCATGTCCTGGGTTTTTGTCTGGGACAGCAAAGCCTGACACAGCTCAGGGAGGGAACAGATGCAGCAGTAAGGCACAGATGTGTGTGGCCTCCCACCTCATTGCTGAAGATAACTTTGGCAAATAAAGGTGTGGATTTTTATAATATCAAAATGGATTTGTTCAAACTGGTATCTTCAAAAAGTAACTGTGGAGACAATTGGTTCTTTAGGAAGAAATGGGAGTGAAGTGACTTAAAAAAATTGCAAAGTGAAATGGTCATTAGGTCAAGTGCTGCTAAGTACCAGCATATTGTTCTAGCCACTGTCAAACTATACTGCCTCACTTGATCCTGGTTGAATCTGAAATTGAGAATTGTGTTTATTATTTGTGAGAATGACAGAAATACCTACTTTTAATAATTGAACCAAAGCAAAACAAGTGAAAAAGTGTACAATATAGCTTATAATGCCTTAGATTATAAACAAACCCAAAATATTTTAAAACACTCTAGTAAATATTACATTTGTAGGTTTAGTTAATATCTATTAGAAATAAAATTTAGAGTGATTCAATTTACAGGTTTTGGTGAACAAAAATGTGAGATTATATATAATTCATTTGAATGTTATAGTAATATGCCCAAAAAGGCAATTTCAGTTTAATGGTCTTAGAGATCAGATAGCTTTTTCCCCATTAATATAATTTAAAGGATTTCTAATTCATCCTTTACATTTCAGAATGAAAATCTAATGAAAAATGTCCAGACCTCTGATGATTCTCAAAATTCAAGAGTTGTAGTTTTTATTTTCTTTCCCTAATAATCTGGAGTCATTTAAGATACCCCAAAGCTAAACTTTGATGGAAATAATGTCTAAAACCTAGAATTTTTAAATGGTTGATCATTATAGTATTCTTTGGCAAAAGCATCTGACAAAATGGAAGTTGTAAAACTGAACTCTGTAGTAACTTGTCAAACATCTGTACCAAACAACATAGTAAACAGAACAGCTTGCTAAGCAACATGATATACAAAAAGTGGAATTTTTCCATGGACAAGACTCAATAAATACACCTTTAACTCACATTGTACTTATACATTCAAAGTTTCCATTTTCTGTTGTATTCCTCCCTTTTAAGTGTTAAGCACTCGCTGGTAAAGTAAGAGTTTGCTCTGTTATTCTCAAGACTATTACTTTCAAAATGAAACCATATTAAAACAAAAAAAGCATTTCCATCTATGTCATTCTCAACAACGTTATGAAGAAAATATCTGAGATTATATCTAAACAAAAATATTAAACTCTTTCTAAAATGTTTATATGGCATTGGCAAATTCTGTATGTAATATCCTATCCAGTATAATGTTGATAACCTAAAACTTGGATTATCCAAGAAAAAAAATGTGAATTTTGTCTCCTTTGGATGTGGAAGAATGAGTACTGATGGCAAATGTTTATTTCTAATTGGATTTGGAGCATGGCAGGTGACAAAGGACTATGTAATTACTTACTCTTCCCAACCAAAGTGGTAGTGATATGCGCTGCCCTGGGAAAGTGCCCGATAGAAACATATCTACTGAATCCTCATTAATATTTTTGAATTGCAAATACTACCTGTCCAGGAAGTAAAAAAGAAAAAAAAATTGACTGAGCATATATGCTATAAAGTTCTTAGCAGTAATATCCTCATTAGGGTTCCTGGGAATTCTGCACTGCAAGGAGTCCCGCTGAGAAAGAATACTTGCTTCCCTCCTAGAAGGCAGAGTGCTTGGGAGCTGAAGCAATTTGTCAGTGTGCACCAGGCACTTACTCTTCTTAATTCAAACAAGTGAATTTTCTGTTGTTGGTTATATTACCCATGGCGATAGTTCATACTGAAGAATGTGACAACTTACAAAGTGCCAATTTTAAAGATAACTTCGTTTAATTTATTTTTTAAATCATCGAAATAGGAACAGCACCTGAGCCAAAACCGACCTACTTTCCTGAATCTGTATGTAGCTTTTAATAGCCAGTTTCCCCAATCCCACTACTAAAATGATCAGAAAGAGACTAACTGTTGTACTGGTGTGGCAAACCCTAGCGATGATCGTGCATGTGGGGTCAATTAGCACACACAGACACTTACTGCAGTGAAAAGAAGATGGCACAGCTGGACAGGATGACCATGGGTATCAGGCAGTAACCCAGAACACTCGCCACGCAGCCACAGGACACCCCTGAAGAGCTCATCAAGTTTAGTAAAGCGTGAATCCCTAAGCAGCCAATGGCACTCGTGCCATACACGTAACCAAACTGGACTTTTCCTGCCTGAAACAATGGGAAGAAAACGGTTTGAACATAGAACAAACATCAAGAAGAAATCAGATTGTCAACAAAGCAGAGAGTATTTTCGAATCAATCAGCTCAATGCTGTTCATGTCTTTGTAGTATAAGTCTCGAGACTGGGAGTTCTGGAAAACATACTGCCTGTAATATGGATTCAGGTCATGAAAACAAACACCACCACCCCCGCTCCTTGAACTATACGTGAGATGGCACAAGCATGCTTATATTTCCAGATTTATATTTTTTATCATAGATTGCCTATTGGGGTACTAGGCATAGGTAAGGATATATTTTTCTCCCCATATCTGTTGAACAATTAAATGAATGAATAAGTTAATGAAAACATTCCAATTTAGTCTTGGAGATTTGCAAAACATATTAGTAATATTAGCAAACATCTGTCAGATTTACTATGTTCGGTCCTATTCTAAAGATTTCACATATATTAATTTATTTAATCCACACAACATAATTAGTTGGTACCATTGTTGTACCCATTATACACATGAGGAAACTGAGGTGCAGAGAGGTTAAGGAACTTGCCCAAGGTAAAATAATGGTAAGCAGTGGAGCTCAGCTTTGAATCCAGGCAGTCCAGCTCTAAAATTTAGGTATTTAACACCTGCAGGAGCTCTAACAAGTCATAAACAAGGGGACTTATTTAACCTTATTTAAGCCAGTATACTCCAAACTTATCTGACTCCAGAATCCTTTGTTTTCATAATGCCTATTACCAGCTTAACTGAACAGACTTTATGAAAAACTGATTTATATAAACCAACTGTTAGCAAATCACAAAAGAGGTATTGTTAAAGGAAGTCAGTAGTGTTCAGGATAGACCACTGACCTGAGGATTCATCAAAATAGCCATCACCCACAGAGCACTAGAGACTTGTTCCTGAACCAGCACCGTTAAACTCATCCAGGGAAAGTCACAATCTACTACTGATTCAACAGAGGATATTTTAATGTTTGCTACCTGAGGATGCCAAAGCTCCAGTAAAGAATGCATGTCATTTATATATATATACATTAAGCTGCTTAGAAATTCTAGATAAAGATTGAGGAGGCTGACTCCAGTTTTCATGGGAATTATTTGAAAACAACAAAGGATCTGGTAAGTCGATTCAGAGAGAGAGCTTTTTAGCTGTCCTTTTTTCTGCTCCATAGCTGTCCTTATGCCTTACAGAATAAAGAGATATTTATTTTGTAATTAATTAATGGAGAATATCATGACCATTTTAATGTTTAAAATTGTCCGGCTATTTTGAAGTTTTCTTCCTCTGCAGTTGGGGACGTTGATCACTACAAAATTCTTTCACAAAATGTCCCTGGGCTATGCTGCAGAATTCTTTGCTGCATTAGCCATAATAAGTCCTCCTGGCTATTTTGTGAAATAATGCCAATAATGCTAATGGGCATGCTAAAAGAAACACATCAGTTACGTACTGCTCTATTGGGTGAGTTTGCTCCACTTGGAAAATAGTGACAATTTCAAATCACTTTCATGTATTAGAGAAACATTCTACTTAATATTTTAATTGGGTGGGATAATTCTGAGGTATGAATAGTTGTAATGGTGAAACACAACTTCCCTGTACCCAAAAGACACATAGCTGGACCATGACCCTAACCAGTTTTGTGCATGGGGTAAATAGAGGGTGGATAAAACTAATTTGGTAGTAAAATTGTCCTTTTCCATATCAGTTACTGACCTCTCTCCTTATCTCTTACTCTTGTTAGTTTATCTAATTTGAGGTACAATTCCATCTGGCAGGGCCAGTCCCATCTTTCAAGTTGTTTCAAATTCTAACAAGGACTTGTAATTGAAATGAAAAATAAATGTTCAATTTCTTTTTAAATTCAAAAAAATTTAGGTCAGCCTTGTACCACCCTTATTACTACATCTTTACTTGAAATACTTCTTATTCTTCTGATTATGCTTTTATATTGGCTGTGCATGTTCCTTTTCCAGATCACACTCTTAGCTCTACTAGAAAAATTAAATGGAGCCATAGCTTTAAAACGCTTGTGTTCATGGTTTGGGGGGTGAAAATAATTTTAAGAGGAAGAATAAGTAAAATTAAATTTGTGTTGAGTGTTTGAAGCAGTTCTTTTTAGTTTGCTTCCTTCAACATGCAGAAAGTCCACTAAAAGGTGTTGTGTCTTATATAATTATAAATCATAAAAGTGATGAGTATGTGACTATGAATCTTATGCCTCCAGAGATAATGAACAGATTTGAATATTGTTTCTGGATTTAGTTTTGTTTTCTCTAGTACAATGCATATACCAGCCCATAAAATCATCTTTTACATTTTAATTTTAGGTATCCAGGGCAGGGTTAACAGCCTCAAATGGACTCTGAGTTAAATTTGACTTTATTAATATCCAGTGGAGTTTTTCGGTCCTTATTGTTCTACGTGTATCAGATCTTTAAAATGAAAAAAATGAAGGCCAAGAAATAGGAAAAAAACAAAAGGTTCAGGATCACACCTGGAGGCAAAGTTAGGGGCAGATCCAATTTTTCCACTTTCAGTTGAGTTCTTTCCCTGTATTACTTTGCACTTAAAACAAAAGAGAGGACATTTAAGTAATTCCAACTAACATTATGTACCCAAAAAAGATCTTAATGGGATTAATGCTTCCTTTAAGAGGTGGTAATAGTAATATTTTCTACAGAAAACCAAACAGCTGTTATATTACAAATTACCTGAAAAACAAAGATGAGTTAATATATTAAATTGATCGTTTCTGACAATTTGATTAATTGACATGGTCTTACTTAGCAGCTTAATCTAAGATTATCAAATTACTATGACAAAGACAGAAGGGACGTTAGAGACTAAATTAAAACTGGTTGATATAGTGTTAGATTATTTGAGTATTTGCATTTGCTGTAGTTCAAAGGAAGAAATAAGATGTTATAACTAAGTACTATTGTATTGGATAAATATGATGTGATTATTGACCACACTACAATGCAGAAATTAGATTTCTATCAAATTTTCGATTAGTATTATGTAATTAATAATGAAAAGTGAAGACTCATTTAGTTGCAAATACATTTTACAGTTATTTTTGAGAAGAATAGCTGCATTAGGGAAGTGGATAGATGTAAGAAAGGAAAGTGAAATGAGTAGTTATTTTAAGGACTTTTCTTAGAATCTTTAATTTCCTATATTACCTCTCTTGCCAAGTTTATCTCCTTGTGCCCTAATGAAACTGTACTTGTCAGGCTGGCTTGACCATCTTGTTCATCCTTTGTTTTTAATGTATTGTCATTACCTCCTTAATACAAAATCATAGACCTTTCTCATTTCTTCTTTTTCTTCCCTTTTTTGGGTGGAGAAATCATTTTTCTAAATTATAAACTAGAATACCTTCTAAACTTAACCTAGGTGGAATATGTTTTTCCTTTTTGATGACTCTGAATATCATTACTCCCAGATTTAAAGAATGAAAGAGGCCCATACACAAGACAAATGGAGATGTCAGGGGAAAAATTGCCTTCATAAAAAACAGAAAACTAAAATGATAGGGGAAATATACAGGTTGAATAAACAAATCACTGCTTATCGTTGCAAGTCAATTTATTCATAATAGCCTAACCAGAAACAAGGAGACTCATCTCATACATAACAGAATATTTGAAATAGTCTAGAGATAGATACACCCCAGCAATGAAAATGATGAGTAAATAGAGGGGATTTGTCCAGTGTCACAACAGAAATCTCACAGAAAACAAGAAATAAAATTTCAGCCCTCTGTTTCCCAAATCCATGTGTTCCTCCAACTTTTTCAGATTGACAGTCTTTTCTAAACAACAAAAAAGACTTAATTACAAGAAAATCATTTATATGATTTCCTGCTTTGTTGAAAATCTGTCTTGGTGATTTGATTTTTGAAATTCTATTTAAATTTACATTTTTTATCTGTTGTAATACATGATGGCAGTTTCTCTTTGTCATTATGGTTCTATTAAATATGTCTCTCTCACCAAAAAAAAATGTAGTTATGAATCAAACAATTTTCACTTCATAAAGTGATATACTTTCTTCCGTATTTACAAAGACCTCTTCAAAAATGACATTTGAAAGGACATGCATTAAAATCTGGTACTTGGCTGTGGTGTATGCAGAAGTAGAAATATAATGCTGTAAACACGAAACTTAGATAAACCAATGTTAGCTAAAAAAAAGGGGAAAAAAAGGAATATGTAGTGCTTGCTGCTGTCCATTACCAGAAGTAGGGAAGCTCCTAGGACCCCACAGAACAGGATGGGCCCAGTGAGGTCTGTTTCATTCATAATGCTGCCATCTGCTGGCTTCAGTGGGTTTAACACTGTCAAGGTTTTTTGCCGTATGTGATCAAAATTAATTCCGAGTTCTAAAAAGAAGGGGGAGGAGATAATATAAATATAGAAAAATAAACATGAGTAATATTTTTTAATTAAAGTTAACAAATATTATTAATTTACTTAGCACTTTAATCTGATTGTTATACCTTCATAGTTTAAAGTTCTACATAATATATAGCAACCTTGAAACAACAAAAAAAAGACTTTTTATTCCCACACAATGAGCTGAAAGATATATTTTAGAGAAATAATTCTATCAAGGAAAAATTTCCCTGCCTTCTGCAGCAAATAGAAGCTTAAAATGCAGCCAAAAATGAGGAAATGGACATTATACAGTAAAACAAAATATAATGGTAGCTAACAAATGAAAAGTCCCATCTTAATGCCCATTGAGATATTTCTTTTTCCTGCATTTTCTATTGCTAACACTTCTGAAACTTGTCCTACCAAACATGCATAATTTTCAATTAGCAGTGTTATCTAATCTAAAGACACTTAGCCTAGGTCTGGGATTTTACTTATACTCTGCCTGATGAGAAGAGCAATACCATGCTAACTGCCTGAAACTCCACAGAGGAGAAAAGGCAATGGCTCATTCAGCAAGTAAAAGCAATCATGGCGTGCATACATATTTTAATAAGGTCAGTGCTCTGTGTTGTTGAGTCTGTGTATTCAGAGATTAAATTCTTGAGACAATTAACCTTTCCCTTTTATGAGTGGTGATGGTAGAATAAAATATCCCAAAGCAGTGGGCTCAGTGTCCATGAGTCTAAACTCAATTAGTAATTTCTAATTATTTCTCCAATGCCTTGTTTTTCAAAGAATTCTGACTGCCCCTTACAGACCCCGCTGCTAGATTCTGCTCCTCTTATATCTTTTTCATTAAAAAAAACCAAAAAACAAAAAAACCAGCCATTTGACATCCACTGAATATAGAAATAAATGCCAACATCACATCAGTTACTTTTCTAACCACTCCTATAAAGATAAACTTTAAGATGCATCTGGAGTAGAAAAAAAAAAGGACATTCACAAAGGAGAATATAACGTCACTACTGAGGAACCAGTAATCAAGCTGGTTACCCTCCTTCTCTCATTTTAAATTTGAATACGGGTGAGGTGGAGGTTAGGGAAAACTGGAGCTAAACTACTATAAAGTACATACATTTGAGCTAAAAAGAGTGGAATTCTTTTTAACTGAATATTTTTACTGAATTTTGCTGTAAGCCCTACAAGATTTACATGTGTTGGTCTTACTGGCATGCATTGAGGCTGGTACTGTTATTTTATTCCTACTTTGTGCATCAGATGGGGGAGGTTTGGAGTGATGAACTTTTCCAAAGTCACATCAAAAAGACAAGAAATAAGTGTTGGCAAGGATGTGGAGAAAAGGGAACATTTGTGCATTCTTTGTGGGAATGTTTATTGGTGCAGCCAGTATAGAGAACAGTATGGGGGTTCCTCAAAATTTTTTTAAAAAATAGAACTACTGGGCTTTCCTGGTGGCGCAGTGGTTGAGAGTCCACTTGCCGATGTTGGGGCCACAGGTTCGTGCACCGGTCCGGGAAGATCCCACATGCCATGGATCGGCTGGGCCTGTGAGCCATGGCTGCTGAGCCTGCGTGTCCGGAGCCTGTGCTCCACAGCGGGAGAGGCCACAACAGTGAGAGGCCCACATCCCGCAAAAAAAAAAAAAAAACTACTGTATGATCCAGCCATGCCACTTCTGGGAATATATCTGAAGGAAACAAAATCAGGATATCAAAGAGATATCTGCACCCCCGTGTTGAAAGCAGCAACTGCCAAGACATGGAAACCACCAAAGTGTACACTGATGGACAAATGTGTAAAAAAGTTGTGGTATATATATATATATATATATATATATATATATATATATTATATATATATATATATACATTGGAATACTATTCAGTCATAAAAAAACAAGGAAATCCTGTCATTTGTGACAACATGAATGGCCCTTGAGAGCATTTTTCTAAGTGAAATAAGCCAGACAGAGAAAGTCAAATACTGCATGGTATCACTTTTATGTGGAGTCTAAAATAATTTAAGTCAAACTCATAGAGTTGGAGTAGAAAAGTGGTTGCCAGGGGCTAGGGATAGGGTACAAAACAAGAGGGTACAAAAGAAAAAAAGAACCCATGCTTTTAATCATATAGCTGTGGTTGAGTCAATGTACATCTAATCTCATAAGGTTTGTATTTTATTGAAGTGAGCCCAGTTCTCCCATGTGAAGGATTGTCTCCCTAAATCATTGGTACCTGCCATTCAACTTCCCTTCCCAGGATTTAGTTACGCTCTTTGGTCAGAGACAGGGTATAATTCAACATCTTTTATAGTTGTGTATACCACCTAAACACCTTGCAAAGCTGACATTCTACACAAAGAATACTAGATGAACTTTCAATGATCGCCATGACATAGAGGGACCTTGGTCTAACAGGGGCCTAGACATTTTTAGAAAGTCAGCCAGACATTGCCTGAACTAGGATAGAAAGTGTATCTTTCACTCTTTTCACATCCAGGTTGACAATTGCTAGCCAACCCAAGCTTGAAAAGAAAGAATTTGAATTTCATTTGAATTAAATTAATAGTGAGAAAATCATTTACATTTCAACTTCCCTTTTTATTTTCACAGTGTATTTATATATTTCTTAATGAACATACACTTTGGAGAATATGAGTAATTCACCAACATAAAATAGGTTAGACTGTCCAATGTGATTTTTAAAATAGCAGAAGATTTTAAAAATTGAGAAATACTATAGTTTAAATTAATTTCACCTGAGGCTTATGTTGTCTCCAAACTTTATTTTCCATTTATATATTTACGTTAACAATATGTTTTCAGTATTTACCACAATAAAGTGGCCTTTAATTCAAAATACATTTCTCCTCAAAAAGCATAAACATTATTCCTGAAGAAACCCAGATGAAAATGCTTTATGAGACATTATTACTGATATCAGCCATTTATTTGATGGCATAATTAACTTTTGCACGTTTCAACATGGAGTCATGAAACAATGAATGAACATAAGACCTACTCAATATTTTCATAAGAAAAAATATTTTATGTGTTTTTTACCAAAATACATCTCCATAATATTTTGTTTTCAAATTTATTATAAGGTATGCAAATGAGATACCCATTTATCAATTGTAGATACCCTAATATAACAACTTATTTTACAAGATAAAAAAAGATGAAACTGCTGTGAAATTTGAATGCAAACTTTATTGTTTTGCTGTCATCTAGTGGTAGTAAAGTATACAATATATATGTTATAAAAATGAATTAATATCTTTGTTTACTATGCAAATTGTGGCATTGGCCTTTCAAATATAAACATCAGGCTATGCTACAAATGTAAATATCACAGTAATTTTTCTAGTCTGACAGATTTGAATTGACTATTATTCTTCAAGATGCATTTGTTAACATTGATTATACATGATCAAATAGCAAAGGTTATTATTCTTACATAAAACGAAACAAGTCTTTTAGACAACTAAGTATTTAAGGAATAAATGAGTGCACTTTCAAATAGCATGTTTTTGTGCAAGGGATGTTAATTATTATAACTTCATAATTTTATAGGTTGTTTTGGTGTATGCTCAATAAAAACTAGCAAATGTCTTTTATCATCTTATCCTAGAAATCCTGCCTATGGTCTTTTTATATCTTTTAGAATGATGAGGGTTGAGGCTTTCACAAAGTCACCCAGCCTGAAGAACATATTGGATCAGAGTCTAGAAATTTCATAGACTCAAAATGCAAAATTATATCAGATACTCTCTCTTCTAATATTCTATATATTTGGTGGGGATAATCACAAAGAGAAAACAAAACAATCTAGGAATTTCTCTGAGATGTAGTAGGAGGGGAAATCTAGTATATTTCCTATTTGAAATTTAAGAAGACATCATGGGAGAATGTATTTGAGTTTAGAATATTAGAATGGAGGCATCTGAGGCAAGTAGAAAAGATTATTTTCAGTAAATGTTACAGGAAAAATTGATTAATCATTAATGAAAAAACAAAGTTAAATTCTACTTCATGTACTAACCTAAAACAATTTTCAATGAATCAAAAATTTAAGTGAAAAACAAAAAGATAATTTAAAAATTTAAGAATCTACAAGAGGATATAAGCAGTATCTAGAGCTGGAGAAATATATTCTAAACAAAAGAGCAATTGGAAAGAAAAGTTACCAAGAAAAATATTGTGGAGTTTAAAACATAAACATGATTAATAAAATGACTATATGCCCTAATACCCCACAAACAAATCAGATGGCAAACACAACCTAGGAAAAAAAAGCTTGAAATACATATTCCATACAATAATTAATATCTTTACCATATAAATATCTCTATAAATAAAAAAGGAAAGGAAAAATCTTAAGATTCCAATAGGAAATCTGGCAAAGAACTTGAAAAACAGGAAGAAGTAAAAACATGTAAAACAATAAACATACAGAAAAACATATAAAACAGTCAATAAACATATGAAAAAAATGTCTAACTTTTCTAGTAACCAAGAAATAAAAAGTATTATTTTTTGCCTTTTTGCCTATCAAATTAACAAAGACATTTCATATTCTACTATGGAGGTCTGTTGGCTCATTATTTTTCTAGATGAGCCTGACAGTATAAATGACTTTTGACCCAGTAATCCCAATGCTATAGTTCCATCCTAAGGACAGATTCTGTACAGGTCAAAGTTTTTACTATGATATTCACCAAAGCATTATTGATTATAAAAATAACCTCTATGGTAGATTTAAATTATAGTACTTGTATATAGTAAAATATTATGAAGCCATTACATGTCATATTTTCAAATAACATTTAATGACTTTAAAGAATGCATGTATAGAAATGCTTATGATATAAAGTAACTTTAAAAAATACAAAACTTTATGCCCATAGTATGATCCAACTTTTATTTTTAAGTATTTGCTAATATATTCATAGTCAAAGAAATATAGTATTTCATTTTTTAATGTATATTTATATATTCGTAGAAAAACAGAATAAAGGATGGAAGAAATTACATCAAATTATTAATGATATCATGTCTCAGAGACAAAATTTTTGGTGATTTTTTAATATTTTTATTCATATGTTTCTATATTTTCCAAATTTCTATTTTGAATATAGATTACTTTTATAATTAGTCAATTGATAGGTTTTTTTACGTAGAGATGTTGGTGGAGTCAAGGAAAATTCTTGATGAGAATAGCTTATAACTTTCAGTTGTTAGATATCAGATGCAGAGGCAAATTAGAATGAATTGGCTAAGCGTAACTGATCCAAAAACTTAACTGGCTTCTAAAGAGCCAACAAATAGATTAAATAAATCTCTGTGCTTTTCTGAATGGTTTAAATCTTTCCTTTTTTCTTAATTTGAAGGCAAAGAGAGAAGAATGTGGCTGGCTGTGTTCATAAGAAGCAAACAATAATCTTTTGATGTAAAATATTGGGAATTTTAGCCTATCCCTTTTCACTGGACTACATACAAAAGAGTTAGAGCAGTTAGCCTGTGAATATTTCTCCTTGGCTTCCAAATTTAAATCTCCTTGAACTTTAGTTTTCTAGCATCATGTTGACATTCCTTAAGAGCAAAAGCGGCAGATATAAATTGGCTGGATTAAAAAAAAAATCAATGGATGGAAGATTCCTGAAATCTTTGGAGGCCACCTTTAACTGCAAGGGTCCCCAGGTTTCCTTGCCACCAACAGTGTTATTTACTGGAATCATATTCCTTCCCACTTAGTCTTATCTATCTGAGATGTGCGGGCTCACATGAGCCAGGAAGGGAAAAAAACCTGTCTTTTCTCCATGACAACAAAAAAAGAATACGGAGAAACTACCCACTTTGCTCCCAGGCAAACATAGCAGAAAATAGTAAGATATGCTGGTGGTTATTTTGATATAATCACTCTGCCAAAAGATGTCTTCACTGTTGTCTGGATATGGTCAGGGAGTCCACATTCGAAAAACAGTGAAGAAACATTTAAAAACTGCAAGACTATCACAGCAATAGCTCGTATCTACTTCCAATTGTCCCCACACATACAGGAGACAAACTCCCAAAGGTTTAAGTGTGTTGGTCTGGCAGACTCTTGTTTATATGTGGAATAATCACATAAAACACTGTGTGCGGCATGCTGACAGCGCACATTAAGAGCTGATTATTGCTATTGTTCTTTGAGCTGTACACACATTAATAGCACTTCCTTAACTTATCTTCTAGTAAAGGAGGCTCTTCATCAAAACTGTCAATGTAAGAAGATGGTGAATAATAATCCTGGTTGGATGCTGGCTGAAAGAATTGTCCCGCATAACTTGATGACACGAGCATCTCTGGTGGGACGAAGGCAGGCTGAGGCTGCTCACTGGCTTGTTGTCTAGAAAAAGGAAAATACTGATATTTTCACATCTAAGAAAGGGCTACCAAGGAAGGAAACTACTATTTTCCTTTTATGATTTCTCCTAGTTTTTATGACTATTTACCCATGAAAGAATTAACTTGCTTGACGTTTAAATTTAATCAAAAAAAGTAACTAGTTGTGAGAAAACTCTCTAGAAGAATGATCCATATTGACTAACATGTATTGATAATTTACAATGTGCTGGACACTCTCCTTCACATTTTCTCACGTAATTAAAACTCTGCAAAGTAAAAACCGTAGTTTTAATCCCACTTTACAGAAAAAGAAATACAGGTTCATGGAGACTGAATGACTTGCCTGGTAACACACAATAACATTCAGGTGCTGGACTGTGAACTGAAACTGTCTGTCTGAGCAGTGCCCTGATCCCTACACAATGCTGCTTTTTCACTGATTTTCAGGGACAGTCACCAAACAGGACATTCCCTATAAATCTGTGGAGGCAGCAAGTAAA
The DNA here is from genome assembly GCF_000442215.2 of Lipotes vexillifer. Classification (NCBI taxonomy): domain Eukaryota; kingdom Metazoa; phylum Chordata; class Mammalia; order Artiodactyla; family Lipotidae; genus Lipotes; species Lipotes vexillifer. Next base: position 217,173 of record NW_006776226.1, on the reverse strand, counting down.
AAATCATAGTCATACTAAGTGAAGTCAGACAGACAAAGAAGGACAAATATCATATGCTATTGCTTATATGTAGAATCTAAATAAAAAGAATGATACAAATGAACTTATTTATAAAACAGAAATAGACCCACAGACATAGAAAACAAACTTATGGTTACTAAAGGGGAAAGAGGGGGAGGGATAAATTAGGAGTTTGGAATTAACATATACACACTACGATGTTTAAAATAGATAATCAACAAGAACCTACTGTATAGCACAGGGAACTATACTCAATATCTTGTAGTAACCTATAATGGAAGAGAATGCAAAAGAAGAATATATATATATATATATATATATATATATATGTATGTATAACTGAATCACTTTGCTGTACACCTGAAACTAACACAACATTGTAAATCAACTATATTTCAATAAAATTTTTTTAAAATCAAAATTTTAATAGTAGTCAATTCATAGGAAAAAAATAAACACATAAACTGACTGTTGTCCATCAAGGAGTAGACTTTTTAGCTCTGGCTATTCCCAGACAGTTATTGACAATCAAATTATCTTTGAGAACCTGACTTAAAAGTCTTCCATAGCTGGCTTCACTGTCCATCTTTTGAAATGTGCAGTTTAGTTTTGTTGAAACACCATATTACAATATTTCCTTGATTGTGCTTTTATTTGGTTTTTATTTCACCATTTGTGTGAGAAAGTTGGAAAACAATCTTAGTAAATAACTTCTTGCAGGAAGAGAAAGGAAGGAAGAAAAAAGGGCTCATCCATGAGGTTATTTGGTCATTTCAAATTGTTTTCACTGAAAGGAAAGGAAAGGGAAGGGAAGGGAAGGGAAAGGAACATAAGAAGTGGTCCTTGATTTCCTTGATTACAGAGCATCTTAATTAGCTCTTTGAGAAGGTAAATACTGAAATTTTGATGATTTCTAACTCAACACATTATTCCAAATTTCAACTGAATTAGACCAGAATAAACACTGGACTCTGGCTGCTAGGATTTAAATATTACCTTTGTTAACAGGCATCTCCTATTCCTGTAAAAATCATTTCAAACAACTGTGAAGTGAGTGCAAAAGCCTCCTTTAGAACGACTGGCAACATTCTTGGTCATTTTTCCCTTCTTTTGCTTTCCAACTCTATGTATTATATTGCTGCCTGTAATGCTAGTTCCATCGTAGGATGTATCCTGAACCAAGTAGAGTGCTTAGCAAACAGGACTCCTGGAGTCTGACTGCCTGGGTTCAAATCCCAATTTTATAATCTTAGGCAAATCATTTCACATTCTGTGCCTCAGTTTTCTCATCTGTAATACGAAGACAATAATAGAACTCATAAGGTTATGATGAATTAAATTAGCTGAAATAAATAAAGCACTTAGGTTAGCATGGGGCACACAAAAAGTGATCGATAAGCATTAGCTAAGTATCTGTATGCTCTTCTCTTCCTGAGACTGACACTGAAGCATTCTAGACACCTTCCTCACACCCTGAAACAGCATCTTCTCTATTTGCAAATAGTTGTCTCCCAGTCTGCCACTTCCTCAGAGAAAACAACATTAATACGAAGCCAAGAGTTTGTATTCCTTCTGTGCTGATCATCTCTAGCTTTTTCCCATTTTGGTTTCCCTGGAACACCCAGACTGACTTCGACAACATCCCACCCACCCTTTGTTTTCCTACCAGGAGAATCTCCACTACACCCATGCCTGGCTTGGCTTTCTGTCTCTAAGCCATGAAGCAATGGCCACACCTGGTCCATATACAAACCCTCTGAATGCTCACTAATTTTTCAATATTCCCCTTTTCACCACCTATACATGGGGTTATACAGTTCCAACCAGCCTGAAGAGGCTTGTCTTTACTTAGATGATATTTTGTTAAGATATGGCATGGCCTCCAGCTTGGGAAAAATATTTAACTGTTTCTGAGACAACAGGACTTAACATTCACCTTCCAATGTAAATACAGAAGATCACTGTTAGAAGACTCAGTTATACTTTCTGTGGTTTCAGAATTATGTCTGTTGCACAGAGTCAGTTTTCTGTCACATCACATAATCAATAGGTACATATTTTATTAGAGGCTTTGTTTTTCCAAAACTATATGGACTTCCATCATGAGGGTCAATTGATGTTCCTTTCCTTTGTCAGTCTGATCCCTGGGGGAATGGGCTTGTATGACATTCCCAGATCCTGGCTCAGCCAGCGGGTACACATAATGATGTGGCATTGACAGTGCCATTAACTATGCTTGAAACACTAAAGGAATAGCAGGTCTAGAGATTCAGAAAAGCTGATGATTCAGTATCTATCTGTTAAAGTACTGCTGAAACATTCAAAGGGAGTTTTTCAGTTGTAGTCACCTTTCTGCAGAAACAGATATTTCTTACTCTAAATAATTGGAATAGACTTCCCATTTCAAAAGTTGGGAAACTGCAGTGGGAAAATACAGCCTAGAAAACTGACTGCAGTCATTGGAAATAATGCCTATCTGAATGACTGGATATTTAAGTTGTTTTTTTAATGAGAAAACTTCATCTTGTTCATCCTAAAATAAGAAAACTTGTTTAAAAATATAAATATCTTCATTCATAATAAGCACATTCAACCAGCTTTCAGATCACTATGCCATTCATTGAGCATAACAAGTGTTTTAAAATGAGCTCTCATACCGAGGAGCAGGGAATGGGGCAGGGGACAGGGAGAGAGACACTAATTGATTATAACTAGCTACTGGATTCCTATGTCTTTTGCCAGTATGATGAGCACCTTATTCTGATTTGGGGTACATTTTAATTGAACTATTCACTGTATGAATAAAAGATCAAGTTTCTGGAGTTATTTGATGCACACTTGTAAATCACTGACCTGACTCCATGTTTTATGTACCTCATAAAAGTACCACAGCTAATATGCCCTTTTCTAATTCCTGAGACTTGCAGTGTGGGTTGGAATTTAAATGTTACCACATCCAAATCAGGACTTGGATTTAAATGTTAAGCATCCGAAGTAGGCCAGGCCATCAACCTGATGCAGTATAATCATAACTTGCCCTCACTTGGTTATATTAATTTCCATCTCCTTGTCATCTCGATTTCTGGTCAACATTGATATGTGCAATCAAATGGAGAAAGAAAATTGGGTGGGCTGGGGTGGGGGGAGAAGGCTGTGGTTTGAGTCCCTGCTTAAGGAGACAGCTTTGTCTCTCTTTTACTGGACTTTTCAGTTTCGTTTAGTCTGAAAATGTGGATTGCAGATGCTGCCCAGGTGCTTATTCCATCTGGAGAAGAGAAGGGAGAAAAGAAACAGCAGGCCACTGGATCCCTTCAATAAAACAGGAGCACAGAGCTGAAAAATCTTATTAGATAGCTTTCATGTGGATTATATATTTTGAGTTACCATCCTGTAATACCTTCATGCTCAAACTACTCCCTGGGCCATCATACACTTTTCTGTTTTTTCTCGACCTTCCAAACTGTAAATCATAAATGAAATAAAATTAAGTTCTTTTTCTGTTGTTGGATTCAGCAATGATTCAGCCAATTCTACACAGCTTTATCCTTTTCCCCCATTTTTCTTATAAATATTTTATAAATATAAACACATTTAATTTGCCTGGTGATAGTATTCAGATAGATAGGTAGATAGAGGTATGGATTGCTTTTCATTTTAAGAAGTTCTTATGGCAATTTGACTAATGCTAGACAACATAGACTAGGGGCATGAATGAGATAAAATTCCAGATATTTAATTTCTACAGTTTTAAAAACATTGGTTACCAATTCCTTTCCCTATCGCTTTAGAACAGTGGTCCAGCACGAGTAGTTAGGATGCAGCTTGTGAAAACGGCACCTATCTGCCTGTGTCTGTAGGAGTCATCAGCCCATAAAAACAACGTCCAAATTGTCTTGGGTGTAGTTGGAATGGAAGAGTCCCCACTGCCTGTTGTATTTATTCTGTTTTTTCCTCCTTATTCTGGAGTTTTCAAGGTACTTACCTGTGTTCTAAAAATAAACTTCAAGAATTAATAAATTTGAAGTATTTCTTATGTGGTTATTTGCCCTAAACTTGTTGGAATGGCACAGTAACCACACATCCCAGTTTGCCTAAGATGATCCAGTTTATTGTACCAACATTGTTATTAATGGCACACATTTTACTCTCAAAAATGTCTTGATTTTACAATAAATTATATGCCCCTTAGTCTAATCCAACAACCTTGGACTAGTAGCCTAAAATGTTTTACTAGCTGTGTGACCTTGGAAAAATTCCTTAATTTCTCTGTCCCTTCTCACAGTTCACTAATGTAAAAGAACATCTAAAGTAGCAACTGTGTAACCAAATGCATGTTTAAGTGACTTGGTAATGGTGTCCATTGCTTCTGCAAACTATAGTTATATGAAAAAATAACATGTATATTATAATGGTTTTACTTTAACACACACTTTCCTGCACATTATCACAATTGTTTTTCAGACAATTCTCACGAAGTAGGTATTATTAACATCTTTATTTCTCAGTTTAACACACTCAGTTGGGGAAGTTGTCTTTCCCAATGTGACAAAAAACAAATGCCAGAGCCAGACTGAACCAAATTCTTCTCATTCTAACTGCCCTATTTGGGGCACTAGTAGAGGGTAAATACTAAATTCTTAATCATTTTTAATTTATTTTCAACTCAAGTTGAATTGTCAACTCAAATAACTAATACATGCTGAATTACATTTATCTCGATTTCAGTTAGGAATTGCCACACTGTATTATAATAGCATATTTAATTGTCCCCCTCTCCAACATAAATTTTTTAATTTTGTGAGGGAAAAGATTATAGATTTCTTCATCTTTGGGTTTATAGTGCCTTTCTTAATTTCCGACACACAAGCAGGCACTCAGTAAATATTTATTAAGTTGAATAAAGTCGGTTTCTTGAGCAGTATCCTGGAAAATATCAGGTAAAAGGAAAATGTTTTCTGTTTGTCCAGGGCCTGTATTCATGCTCCCGGTTAAGTGATGTTTTGAAAAGAGGAGACAAGTCTTTCACCTACGAACAAGCCTGAGGCAATCAAGGCCATTCATGGAAAACTGAATTCATTTCTCTGCCCTTTCCTAACATTTCTTCTTGGGCATTTTACTGAGATACAGCGGGGAGAGATTTTGCTTCCCTCAAGGGAACCTCCCTACCTGAAACTCCCTGTCAAAATATTATGACTTCTTAAAATGAGAACATATTTTCTCAATGTCAAGTACTTACTTTCTAGATCCATAAAGATTTCCATAGGCATTAGAATCATTATAACTCTGCTCCTGATTGTCAATGTTATAATTAGATTGGTAAAAGTCGGAGTCAAATTGTCCCAAGTTTGACATCCTGAAAAATAAGAGTGAAAAATGCAGAAGTTTAGGAGTCAATAAAGGTTCCTTTGAGGTATTTATGAGGATTAATAGATGCTGTGATTATGGCAGGATTCCTATTACAGAGCAAGGTAGTCTTTGAATGGGGGAAGTGTGTGGAAATGTATGCTTAGAAAGTTATTTACAAAACCTATATCTTCAATTCACTTTTCTGAAGTTTTCACTCACTAGGACTGTGACTTTGACTAAATTGACTTTAACTGATCTGAAAAAAAACATTCTTCACCTAATACTTTATTCTCAGCAGTTTAAGAGAAAAAGTTTAAAAGTTGGTACACATCTAGAAAGTTTTCCCTTAAACAATGTTAGTTCCCCACTATAAGAATATATATAGAGAAAGATAGATATACATATATATACATATATATGTGTGTGTATCTATTTTATATATATATATATATATATATATATCTTGTTGCAAGGCCAGAAAACAAACAGCTAATAATAATAATAATAATATTTGTTTGATTTTCTCATAGAGCTTTAAAGTGTGCTAACAGCCTCTCTTCTCCCCAAGACATAGACAAAACTCTAAAAACTAATCTCCTAGTTCTACTTTATAATTCCTAAAATTCCTTTTCTCTTGCCCTGCCTGCTGCACTTAGGCTTATGCTAAGTCAGAGGGGAAAAGGCTCAATTCTGCTACAGGAACAGAGTCTATCTTTCCATACACCATCTACATAGTTTTTATTCACTTCTGGGAATAAAGAGGAGTGCATGATCTTGATATAGACCTAACGGCTTAGAATAGCAGAGGGAAAAAGAAAGACTTGACAGGAGGAAAAGGTGGGGAAAGAAAACAATAGCAAAGTGGGTAATAGTGTCTCTTTGGATGAAAATTAGAGAATGGAATAAAGAATCTTTTCAACCTGACAGGTATGGTTTTCAACTCAACATTTTAACCTTTATTTTTTCTTTGAAAAGCTTTCTATTTCAAAAGAATGAATTTAAAAATCACTAACAGTAATCCATATAATTATAATAAATCTATGGAATACTACTTACAATAAATTTCAAATGAAACTGCATAAACAGCCTTAGCTCTAAGGGCCTCATTAATCAGGAATATGCAAGTAACAGTTGTCAAATATATCACATTTTTTTCAGCTCAGTAAAAATACAGAAAGCTTTTCTAAAATTAGATTCATACATCTGAAATAAGAAGTCAAGATTTTTCATTAGTAATGTGTATAAAAGTAACTATGATTATATAAACTAAAATCAGGACTAGGAGAGTGTTAAATCTTTTAACAACTTATAATTTAAAGAATTTAAAGTTTAAGAGCAGAACTTTCTTAGTCCATGAAAATATGTTATTATAAAGCATAGAGAGTAATTTTACTGGAAAATACAGTAAGTTTTCAGAACATGCAAAGCTTTATGTAATATGACTATAGGTATTAAAGTCCTTACATAACCCAGCTTTATATCTTGTTTAAATGCCAAATTTTTTAGAAGGATCAGACACATACCTTTATATTATTTTAGTCGAAAGATCCTCCAACAAATGTAGCTTTATCTGAGAAATTTTTAACAACAGCTCATGAAAAGATGACCTGCTGGCTATATATATAAGCTTCTAAATTTGTACTCTGACACTCTGAACAGATGCTACAGCCAAAAAAAAAAAAAAAAACACACACAAACAAACAAAAACCTGCCAAAAGCCAAACACAGTATCTTGTAATACTTGTTAAAGTGTATAAACACAGTGAATGGTGTAGAGAAAATTTGATATAGTAAATGGTGGATTCAGTTTCCTTCTGTGACTAATATACCCTTAAACAATGATTTAGAGTCATTTATTTGAGGCAAACAATAAAGAGGCCTTAACACTCCTTCTGCTTTTTAGTCTATGGGAGTAATTCACCCTAGACAAGATTTCCTAATAATATGCAGTAAAAATCAATATATGGTACATGATCTTAGCATGATGATCTTAGCAACAATCTGAAAATGAGTGTTATCAATTTTATCCAAATATGAACCATTCAGTTTATATAAACAACGTTTAGGAAGACTACCCATGATCCACCTCTGATATTTTTCCCTACTTCTTACTTCTCCATCACAGCCCCAAATGGATATACTAATGTGATCTAGGAGCACTCCTCATTTATAGGGCATGTTCTCTCTCATTTTTGACCCAATCTTGACCACTGAAAGGCACATATGATATTGTGATTTATAAGAAAAATATATATCTGGTCATTCAGTTGACCAAAATACATTTCTCATATATATATTTGGTCTTTGCTCATGGTTCCTCACTCATACCTCCCAAAACCCTTGGAATTTTCTAAGTGTTGAGAGTGACAAAGGTGTTTCGATATGTTAATGAGGTAATTTTGGGACGTCACCTAAGGATGGGGGCTGGCTGCCAATGGAGCCAATAATGTGATTAGAGGGTTGGAACTGTCATTCCTATCCTAACTTCTGAGGAGGGAAGAGGGTCTAGATGTTGAATCAGTTGCCAATGGCCAATGATTTAATCAATCATGACTATATAATGAAGCTTTCATAAAACCCCAAAAGGATGGTGTTTGGAGAGCTTCAGGATTGGTAAACATGTGGAGGTGCTGGGAGAGTGGCACCCTTGTGGAGAGGGCATGGAAACTCTGCACCCTTTCACCATACCTTGCCCTATGAATCTCTTCCATCTGGCTGTTCCTGAGTTATATCCTTTCAAAGTCAACTAATAGTCTAGTAAGTAAATTGTTTTCTCTGAGCTCTGGGAGCCACTCTTGCAAATAAATTGAATCCAAGGAGGAGATCGTGGTAACCTCTGATTTATAGCCCATGGGTCAGAAGTACAGGTAACAACCTGTCTAGCTACTGGTATCTGATGGGGGTGGGGGAGACATTCTGTTGGGACTGAGCTCTTAACCTATGGAATCTGACGCTATCTCTAGGTAGATACTGTCAGATTGAGTTGAATTGTAGGACACCCACCTGGTGTCCCAAGAATTGCTTGGTGCTGCATGGGAACCACCCCCCTGCAACATGTTGGAATTGGTACCACAAATAATTTAGCATCACATTAATTTCCATCCCAGGAAACTGCCTGAATTGGTTCCCTTTACATCTGAAGTTTACTTCCAGGAGGTTTCTCCCTAGTTCTGAGCCAGGTACCCTGGCTAATACTCCCAATACCTATCTGGATCTGGTGGTTTTGTCCTTAATATCAACATCATGGCTGGAGGTCAAGTTCCCCTGCGATCTGCTTCTTGCTGAGTTTCCTTTATAGAACGTGAGACTCCCCATGTATCCAGATCTCAGTAACTGAAAGCTACTGTTCAAGGGTAGATTATGTGGCATTTTGGAACTTTCAACCAGAGCCAACGGCAGAATGGTAAAGTAAATTTTTCCACATTATTTTAAAACATTTGGAATTTGAATTTCTTTAATCAGAGGTATCTTTTGCCAGGTCACCAGCCAGGTAATAATGAGTCATGCATTTTTTGAGGATCTATTGAATACCAGACTGTATTCTGATGTCATAATTACAGAAGTGGATGAACTAAATAGACCTGCATTTCAAGAGCTATATTTTAGCGTCAAATTCTACTATATCTACAATAAATAACAATGACTAGCCAGGTACTGTTCCATGAACTTAAGGTTTAAGTCATTTAACTTTCACAACAACCTTATGAAGTATTATTATCCCATTTTACAGAAAAAGAAGTAGAGATTAAATAACTTGCCCAGGTGGAAGCTAGTTGGTGGAAAAGCCAGTGTTCACAACCTGGTAGGCTGAGTCCAGAGTTCACAATTTATCCAAGACAATTTCATGAATTAACCAAAATCTATCAAGAAGTGATCATATACTATTAAGATGGAGAGTGCAAAGGGGAGAAAATTGGAGTGTTCAGTGAAGTCCTCTTAACAAGGTCATTTGAATTGAGACCTGGTTGATGAGAAGAAGCCACTTGAAAGACTATGTGAAGAGCATATAAAGCAAATGCTCTGAGATGGCAAGGAATTGGCAGTTTGTAGCTTAGAGAAAAAGCCACGTGGTTGTGATTTTGAATCAAAGAAAAGTTGAAGGAGATGAGGTAACAGATGTAGGCAGAGGCCAGATCATAAAGGCCATGGTAAGGAGTCTAGATTTTATTATGATTGAAATAAGATGCCACTGCAGGTTTTTAAGCATAGGATGATATGATCAATCTTGTGCAGAAATTGCAGAAGGAGACTTGTTAGGAGGATGTTGTGGCAGTAACACATGCATGATATACAGGTGGCTTGGACTAGGGTAGCAGTGGAAGTGGGAGAACTGGTAGAAAAGTCTTGGCAGCTGAGGGAAGTGAAATGGAGCAGAACCCTATGGCCCTCCCCCCACCCCCTGTGTCCTGCCTGCTTTTTGTCGGTGGAAAAACTTTAGCCAAAGAATAAATTTAATCAGAGAAGTGAGAAAATGCAGAAGCAAAGGAAAACAGTCAAAAGAGACCAAATAATAATAGTTTAGTCATTAAACATAGTCAAGGACCTCTAGTTCCTCCTCAGGGGCTGTAGACAATTTTTGAGCCGTATCCTGCGAGCTGTCTTACAGATACTGAAACCCACACCAGGTGGAAGAAGTTAACTACATGATGACCAGACGGTAGCCATGACATAAGCTGCCACAATTCCAAGAATTGGCCTCAAAGAAATGAGAACAAACAGACCCTCAAACTGAAGACTAACTGTACCTAAAGCAATCAAGATGACGCTGGTCTGACCACTGCATGACCAATTTCAAGATGGCTGTCAGAGCTGAGTGTGCTGTTTCTGCATGTAGCCCCTCCCTCTGATTGTCAGGGGTTGGCGGGGAATCGGCCTTTGGACGGGAGTCCCCCATCCCCACCACCATGCCGGTTGCCGGCATCCAAAATAAAACAAACTTTCCTTTCCATCAACCAGGTCTCTTTATTGGCTTTGGAGCAGCGAGAAGCTCCACTTTCAGTTATGGAAGGATGAATTGAAGGGGTCAGGACCAGAGCAGTTGCCGAAGTAAGGAAGAGAGTTCATTCCAGGGAATTGATGTGAAGTTGTCTGAACTAGGGAGGGTCCAGTGCAGGTGGAGAGGACTAAACAGGTACAAAAGATATGTGGAAAGATTTTATAGGGTTTAATTTCTATTGCATAAGAGGGAGAAGAGAGGGATAATTATTGAAGATGATTTCTAGAATCCTGACAACTTCCCCATCCTAGTGTATCAACATTGTGGAAAAAGGCCAAGTTGCTATACGGTAGCCAAATTTAGATCATCATGCTTTCTATTCCTCCTTTCAAAGTTTTTTATGTGAGAACATAAGTCTCTCCCTGTAAGAGCAAGGACTCAGTGTGCATTCTTTTTTCTGATGTACAAAGTCATTGAAAAGTTTGCCAAAGATAATATTTTCAATCTTAGTCCATTTAGTTAAATTTTAAACTTACTTTGTGGTTTTGTACTTTTCAACTTAGTTTTTCTTCATGAAAAACCAGCTTGATTAAATGAATTGCAGAAAAATGAGAAGCAAAAATGGCACATAAAAATGCAATTAATCTAAGCCTCAAGTGAACTGTAAGGCATGAAACATTGAAGACCAAATGACTTCATTCTCCTGACAAGTGCTTTAATGGACCATTAATACATGCCAGAATACCTTGAAGCTACTCATACGTGTAACACTGTATATGTATAAAACATACATGTAAATATTTATTTCCATTAATGAATTACCCAATTGTTATAATGTATGTTGAAGGACAGAGTTGAAATTGATATTATAGTCAGCCTGATCAATTGATTAATTTAGCTCATCTACTTAAATAATTATTTCTGGGTTCTGAATGGTCAAAAAGACTGGATAATATGAATAAGGATTCTCACCTGATGTAAAGAGCACCATGTTCTACTCACAGCTACTTTCCTTTCCTTTCCCTTTCTCCTTCCCGCCATCCTTTCCTCGCTTTTTCTCTGTCCTCTCTCTAAACTCTCTTCTGGGGTGATCTCATCCATTCCCCTGGCTTTATAGACCATCTATATAGAGAGAGTTCCTGAAGTCTCATATGTAGCCCTCACATTTTTTCTCAGCTCCAAACTATTTATATCATATAGACAATAGACAATTCAAACTTGACATAATCCAAACTGATTTTTTTTTTTTTTTTAATTTCTACCTTCCCCAACCCAACTCTCTCTTCTCCATTTCAGGAGATGGCATTACAAACCACTCATTCAAATCAGAAATCATTTAATCCTTCAGTGAATTGTATTGATTCTATCTGTAAAATATATCTCCCACTAACTCTCTCCATCTCAACTGCTGTCACCCTGGTGTGTGCTCCTGCATTCTCCCACTTAGACTTTTGTTTGTAACTATTCAATAAAGTGAAATACTCCTTTTAAAGTAGCAGATCCAGTAGGTGGTCATACAAGTGTATGTAATAAAGACTGTAAAAATCATACCATTAATGGACAGTGACTTGCCAAATCAGGAAAAATTTTCTTTTGTGGTTGCTGACTGCAATTTGCAGTGGGAATACGGAGAAGAATCCCCATCTGTAATTTCTTAATCTCTCTCTGGTGATCTGTCAAGTTGCAAAACATTGTAAGTTGATCAACAGCTGTATCTGAAATAATTTTCCCTGTACCTGACAATTACGCATACATATTTATGTTAAATTAAAGGATTAGGGGTTAGATAGTTGGGTGAATAATCACTACTATTAATCTCACCTACTCAAAAAACAATATTTCAATTGTGTAAGTCTTTCTAAGAATCACATATGATTATGACATCCATTACTGTAACCTTTCAATATAAAAATAGAGGCTCCAAGAGGCTGACACCTAATATGTGACAGAGCCTAATCTGGAAAATCAGTTCTCTCACTCAGCCCCGTTTCCTTTCATAACTCAGACTGTTTCCCCAAAAAGACTATCAATGGCTGTCTGAAACACTAGTTTTGGGATGTACCGGTTTGAAAATACTAAACGATATTTATTCACAATCTCCAACAAATTATTTTCAGCTGAACAGAGCTGCCAATGAACCAGGAGAAAACTATGTCCTCATTTTCTACCTCTGCCGAAAGACAAATGGGTTGTTTGCTATCAGTATTTATCAAGTAATTATTTTGGCAGTCTGTATTGCAATTTAATGTGCAGTATACTATAAATTACTACTCTTATTAAGGCAGAAAAAATACAATACATGTTGTGTTCCATTACTTTTGAAAATACATTTTGCTCAGTGTTCTCTACATGCTCCTTTTGTTAATACCACATAAGATTTGTTCCTGATCATCTGCCCTTTAAAGACCATGCTGCTTCTATTTTATAAGCCTGAAACTGCAGCCCTGAATATTACACAGTCATATGAAAGTGGACATAAAATTCTGTTTCTTTGCATGAATTTTAAAGAGTTCAGTGTGTCCTATGACAACAAAGGAAAGAAAAGAAAATTACAGCGTTTTCTTTCATTAATGCTAACATAATTATCCCTGACTTTTAATTTGGCTATTTCTTGTTAGCGTCCACTTTTGTCTTAGAAGAAAAGATTGGAATCTGGCAGAATTATTACTGAACACGTACAAGTTTTTAGTTTGATAGCAACTAACTGTTAGCAAAATATAATTTACACCTGAAATTATGAAAATTGGTATGAGTAGTAGTTAATTTGTACATTCTTAGTAGCCATATTATTATAATAACCATTTTTAAATATAATGAATTAAATTTACATACAATATAAATTTAGCATACTGATATAACTAATTTTATAGGAAAATTTTCCTAAGAATTACATAAGTTCCTCCACAGGTTATCTAACCACACGGATCCTCAGCTCCCTCATTCATAAAGCAAGAATAAAATTTTTTCCTACCTCATAGGTACTATGTATTTTATCTTTATCTCATGAACTTAATTTTATTTTTCCTTGTGTTTCATAATATACCTAAATTATTAATCAATAGATACATATATATAATTTATATGTGTGTATACATGTACATGTATAAATAAATTTGTGTATAAAATATGAGGATTAAACAGGATTTTGAACAGGAACAATTAACACAGGCAGAAGCAAGTTGCAAATGCTCAATAAATGTTATCTGTTATGATTATGATGATTACACTTGTCAACAACAGCAACAAAAACACAAAAAGCTGCAAATAAGAGAAAGTTTACTTGAGGTTTTAAGTATTGCAATTCAGGAGGCATAGATTGGAGTAGCAACTCAAAGGTGCTCCGAGGTAAATGGAAAATGGTGGGAGTTTATAAAGGCAACTTACAAGACTTTCCACAGAAGGTTATTTTTAGAGAACTATGATTGGTGTCACAGGCATTCAGTCACTTGTTGGCAGCAGGTTGGTTGCTAAGCTGCCGTCTCTAGAGAGTAAAGAAAACAAGTCCCAGGTGGTCTCAGGATGGCCTAATCAAACGTTTATGTTGCATCCAGATGTGGACATGTGTCAGTTCCTCTTCCCTACTGGTCTCCCAGCTCCATTTTGACATAAATGACTCCATTTTTTTTAGTTCATGGCCCATAACTTCTAGGTGGAAAAGAAGTTGGATCAATAGAAGGTGCCTGTATTTACTCTTGTGTTCATTATTCACAGTCACTCAACACATAAATATTTTTAGCAAACTCTACTTTGATAGTATACAAATTTGTATGAAAAATCCATTTTACCCAGAAGATGGTGGTAGGTGGGAAGAGTACTTACATTGTCATGTAGACAGGTTGTGATTACTATAGACATAAAACATTTCTTCAGCATGAATCTCTTATTTTTTAATAAAGAAATAAGATTTCTAATAACAGAAAGACTAAGAATGAACTTTATTGCCAAGATACTCATTATTTTGACTAAACTCCCTTAGGCACCAATCAGTAAAGACAGAAGCATATACTGGCTATATTGCTTTCGCCAGTGAAGGGCAACCTCTTTCCCAAGCTCTGCCATAATTATACCTTTGCAAATGTACCATTACTGAGATTTTTTCCAAGATATTCCAAGTTTAAACTGAATATTTTATTATATTCACTGGGTGAAGGTAGTTACAGAATTTTAAAAAATTATCAGACATGGCCTACATCTAAATGTAACTGTCAATGTACAAATTCTATTTCATAAAACGAAATTGTGATCTTCGTTTGGCATGAGGACCTCACGAACTACTTACAGCTTAGAGTTTTAACTTAATAGGACGTTTACTCAAACATTGCCTTGATACCGAGGAGCCCTGTCATGGAAAACTCTCTTCTTTGCAGTATTTATATCTTTATTCACAAATATGAGCTGGGGAAAGTAGTGTACAGAATAACAAAATAATATTTTGAATACAACTTTATTTTCTTTAAAAAAATCTGGAGTCTCTTGTTTAAAATGGCACTAAGCTACAAAATTACTTCACAATTCCCAGCAGAATACCTATGGTGGTTTAGAAAAAAGATCAGTATTCCACTATCTGAAAATACTTGGAATCACCTGTTGCTGGAGTCTGGGCAAAATTTCTATGATAAAGCTGAGGACTGGGCTTCCCTGGTGGCGCAGTGGTTGAGAGTCCACCTGCCAATGGAGGGGACACGGGTTCGTGCCCCGGCCCGGGAAGATCCCACATGCCACAGAGCAGCTGGGCCCGTGAGCCATGGCCGCTGAGCCTGCGCATCCGGAGCCCGTGCTCTGCAATGGGAGAGGCCACAACAGTG
>NW_006776226.1:200890-202055 GCF_000442215.2 Lipotes vexillifer | reverse complement strand
CCCCCGGACACAAAAAAAAAAAAAAAAAAAAAAAAAAAAAAAAAAAAAAAAAGCTGAGGACTCTGTAGTGAGAAAAATGTTTTTTTTGGTTTTTTTGCCCACGCCGTGCGGCATGTGGGATGTTAGTTCCCAGACCAGGGATTGAACCCTGGCCACCTGCACTGGGGCACAGAGTCCTGACCACTGGAACACCAGGGAATTCCCAAGAAAAATGATTTTAACCATTGAGGAACAAGTGCACAAGGACAGCCCACCCATAGAAATGACTTAGGAAGATTCCTGAGACCCTTGGAGATCTAGATTTTACATCAATGCTGTGGCTGGACTGGCCCTTGGCATTCTTATGTTGCCAGATGCCCTCAGCAATAATCACAGAAAACTTTGAAAGAAACAAGGTTTATTACTTACAAGTTCTGGAAATTACATAGCACAACTGGGGCCACACAGAGAGGTAGCAGAAAGAGAGAGAGAGAGAGAGAGAGAGAGAGAGAGAGAGAGAACGTGGGCCTGGGGTTCTACATTTATTAGGGTCAAGGGTGGGGGACTAAGGAGTCATGACCCCACTTTTTATTGGTGAATTTAAAACATCAGAGCAGGACTTTAAAGTGTGGGAGGAGAAAAAAAACAAGTGGTCCAAGTGGTCAGCTGTCAAAACCAACTAAGGTCTCTGAAACAAAGGAGGGGATCAGGCATGGCCTGGCTCTTGAACTAATCCTGTGCCTGGCAATATGTTTATTTGAGACAGCCATCTTTGACGTGGAGGCCTCTGCATTCAAAGCTTAAGTCAGGCACTTGCATTACAAAAAAGAAAAGACCCAAATGTCAGGGCTTACACTACAGTTATAGACCCTCTCAATTAAACTATAGGGATTTTAGGAATGTTAATGTTCCACAGCAGCCACATGAGTGGCCCAAGTGAGAAAAGGGACTGTAGTGGGAAGAAATATTGATTGTAAGGTTGGTTATAAATCGATCCATAAAAAACTCAAAAGGGGGCTTCCCTGGTGGCGCAGTGGTTGAGAGTCCGCCTGCCGATGCAGGGGACACAGGCCGGGAAGATCCCACATGCTGCGGAGCGGCGGGGCCCGTGAGTCATGGCCACTGAGCCTGCATGTCCGGAGCCTGTGCTCTGCAACGGAAGAGGCCACAACAGTGAGAGGCCCGC
>NW_006776226.1:141155-200705 GCF_000442215.2 Lipotes vexillifer | reverse complement strand
GCTGAGCCTGTGCGTCTGGAGCCTGTGCTCTGCAACGGGAGAGGCCACAACAGTGAGAGGAAAAAAAAAAAAAAAAAAAAAAAAAAAAACTCAAAAGGGAGGCAGCATATTCACTGAGCAGATACTTCTCTGTTCTTTCAGTGGAAGTTGGTACAATTTTTGGACAGTAAGAATTCTTACACAAACTTTGCAACTAGTACATGTTCTTTTTGTTGCAATATATATATTTGTAGTCGCTCATAAAAATTGCATATGTGTCTTAGTGTCGTCCCCTTAATCCTAAATCTTTCACACCAGAGAGGAGACATCATTCATGAGAGGTGAGAATTACTGGGCTTCAAATCTTAAACTTCAAACCTGAAAAGGTACATTTGACCAAGAAAGTTGCAGAGAAATCTATATGCAGGGCAGAAGATAATTGGAAGATTAGTTAGTGAGGTGGAATCAGAGCCTGGGGACTTTATTTCAGCTCTCTATGCTTCCACATCTGGCCAGCAGATAAAGTTCTTGGTTCTAGGAACTCACAGCTGTGGACCCTGTAAAGGCACTGTCAACCTTTGCTTCTTGAGCCCTTTCTTCTTTTTTTGTTTCTTGTTTATCTTCATTCTGATGGATGCATGTTTTTCTTCAGCTATACTGAAACCATGTATTAAGTTATACTAACCATTCTGACCTGTACACCATTCCTTTTTCCTGAAGTGGTTTTGGATATTCATGATCTCATCTCTTACAGATAGATTTTAGGCTTTAAGAGAGCAATGTTTTGGCTCTGATTTCCAAAACTCGGAAGGAAACAACAGAACCACTGTTGTGATCATCAAAGTGAGCACAGAATTTACTGACTGGCAAAGCAAGAGAACACACACCTGTGAAAAATTCAATGAATAGTTTTCTGAGGGGAAACTGCAGGAAGCATTATGAGCTAGGGAAGTCGTGGGAGTTCATGGTGGTTTTGTTAGATGAGGATTGGTGTTTATTTTCTGGATAAAGCACAGGGGTACGTAAGTCTCTACAGGTTAGTTAAAAATAAGCCCCATGGTACATTGGTCAGGAAAGGGTCTTTCAGTTGTGCCCAGTGTTAAAGAGAAAACCACAGGCCCAAAAGTATATCACTTGTGCTATAGCTGGTGAAAGTTCAATGTACATGATGGCCTAATAGCTTCAGTTGGTTAGAAGCATTTGTGGTGAAACACAGAATTTAGGCTAAATATATCACAGGCAATTACTGCTATAAGTTGAAAATCTTTCTTTTACGTATCTCATTACAGCCATAATTTACCACTTGCCATAATTATATCCAGGGCTTATATTCCATCCTGGGACGATAGTTTAGAGCTTATTTACATTTGTATTTCATCCTAGTATATAGCACAGTACCTGGACATAGTCAATGCTCAATGAAAATTGTTGAATTAATGAAAACTAAATAAGGTAACTGGACATTTTTGTATCATTTTTTAGAATTTTGTCAAGATTAATATATATGCATTATGAATAAAAATTGTGTAACAGGATCTCTCAACATTTTATCAGAGTAACATACTCTAAAATATCACATAACATAGTGAAATCCCCATCAATTTTAACTTTTCTCTTTTCTCAGTCATTTCCAATTTGCAGTTTATTAAAACTGTTTCACATATATTTACTTCTCTGTGCTTCCAATTAACTGATACATTGATTCAATGATAAATTGAATATCCACTATTCTTGTTCACAGCATTTAACAAAGAAGACTAATAATGAATACACTCCCAAATTCATTTGACAGAATTGATTTTCAGGACTGACCATTTAAAATATATTTCTCACATCATGCAATGGCCTTTATAACTTACATGAGCTTGTTTTAGTGTGTGTGTATATATATATATCATGTGATATATAGATCATGAAGTTAGAAACAGTAATAACTCATAGTAATTAGCAAAGCTGATAAATTAATTGATAACAGCAAATATTAAAGACAAACATTTCTATTAAAAAATAGATGCATCACATTCCTTGGTATTTACCCAAAGGAGTTGAAAACTTATGTCTACACCAAAACCTGCACGTTGATGTTTACAGCAGCTTTATTTGTAACTGTCAAAACTTGGAAGCAAACAAGATGTTCTTCAGTCTGTGAGAGGATAAATAACTGTGGTGTATCCACACAATGGAATATTATTCAGTGCTAAAAAGAAATAAGTGATCAAACTATGCAAAGACATATAGAAATATTACATGCTTATTACTAAGTGAAAGAAGCCAGACTGAAAATGCTATATCCTGTATGTTTCCAACTATACGATATTTTGGAAAAGGCAAAACTAAGGAGACAGTAAAAAAACAGTCAGTGATTGCCAGGGGTTGGGAGGAGGAAGAATTAATACGCAGCACACAGAAGATATGGGAAATCTCTGTACCTTACTCTCCATTTTGTTGTGACCCTAAAACTACTTTTTTTTTTTTTTTTTTTTTTGCGGTACGCGGGCCTCTCGCTGTTGTGGCCTCTCCCGTTGCGGAGCACAGGCTCCAGACGAGCAGGCTCAGCGGCCATGGCTCACGGGCCCAGCCGCTGCGCGGCACGCGGGATCTTCCCGTACCGGGGCACGAACCCGTGTCCCCTGAATTGGCAGATGGACTCTCAACCACTGCGCCACCAGGGAAGCCCATAAATCATTTATTTTGACAAAGAAGGGAAATAGGAGACATTTCATTCATCCAACGAAATGATACCAGAGGACCTACAGCTCATCTTTTTCTGGAAGAACAGAATCAAGTTTCTCCACTAAGACAGCCACTGAGTTTCATTTCCGAGATTTCCCTAGCAATCATTTCAGCAAACCTGTAGGCTTGCATCCAGTAACACAAGCTGCCTTCTCCCCACTGTTTGACTTCAGTCAATTTAATTAGCTTCTTTGGATCTCAGTTTTCTCATCAATAGAATGAAGTTTTTGGACTATATGATGTATAAAAACATCTCCTATAACTACTGAGATATTGCAGGTAAGTGTACCTTAAAAAATAAATAAATAAAAGGCTACACTCAATGTAGCCACAGCAGAAGCTTCTGATGGCAGACTATTACCTGTGATGCAAAGCTGTTTGATATACAGCCTGAATGTGCCAACAATTTCTGCTCACATATTTTATTGCAAACTTAAATCTACTGCAATCTGCAGAGATGCTTTTCAGTAGAGCCCCTAGGCTTTTTTTTTTCTGACAGTTGTTTACTTTTTTTCATCTTCTTAGTGCAACTTTAAAAGGGTTTATTCTTCTTATTCTTTACTCTAGATGTGACAATTTCTTTCCTTGGGAGCAAGAAAGAAATAAGTTCTACAACTGCCAAAGAGAAATAAGCACAAAATTTTGGAAATGATACTGTCCTTAAGGTGACTAACTCCCTTTCAAATAAATGAATATTTATGTGAAGAGTTTAATAAATCTAAAACTAACATTAAGAATCAAAGCAATTAGAAGAGGCAAATTAATCAGCAAGTAATGATTCACAATGAAAGAATAAAAGATGTCAGGGAAGCAAAAAATAAAGCAGGTAAGAACTAGATGCTAATGTGATTATCTAAGATGAAGTCACAGAAAAATTAATTCCCTTCAGGAATAAATACCTATTTTCCTTGGCATTTGTACACTTAGAAATGCACTTTGCTGGGTTGTTTATGAATCCTTTCATCCCTGTAATGAACATTTATTGTTCCCCAGTATCCATTTTCATTTTTCTCTCCTATCAGCACCTAGTTTTTCCTTTGAAGAAGACCCTGCTGACTTTGTGTGAAAGCCATGTGATTCTGACTAGAATGACAGTACACCTTCTGGTAGAAACATTGTAAGAGCTAATGTGTCTTTTATTGCTGTCTCTTATTTTGCTACTGTTGTACTTGTTGGGTTTGGATACTTTTTCAGTTTAAACACTTCTAATCCTAATGCCTTCCTCCATTTTATGAAGATAAAAATTATACACCAACATCCATATTAAATTACTTATAAGTAATTTAATTTTTTATAGCAAAATCCATCAAAACTCTTAATGAAGTCCTCTTAAATGAAACAGTTGCTCACCGACATAGTTTTGGAAGAGGACATCACTTTCACCTTCTTCCTAGTGCAGCTGTGTGTGCCCACACATACGACAGTCCAAAGAACATTGGGCTTTCCCTTGGGGTTATGGAAGTTAGTCGACTGAGAACCAAAGCTCTGGGCCATTCGTGTGTGACTTAATTTGATGCAGGAGCACCCCATCGTCTCAGCAGGTCAAAGACTTTAAACTGGGGCATCAAATAGGTTTCTATACACCCCAAACAGTAAGAGTAAGAATGCCAAACACAAGTCATTTTAGTTATTTCTAAATCCCTGAATCGATTTTTCATTGAGAAATTTGTGGACAATAAGCTTTGCTTTTAAGGATCTTTTTAAACCATAAAGACCTATATCCCATGAAGTTAGAAAGTAAAGTAATCGGGTTGGTTTTCATCTGACAAGACCACCACAAAAGTTTCAACAGTGCAAAACGGAATGAAATGCTGCTTTTTCCCTTGTAGTCCTAGTGAATTTTTTTAATTCACTAGGTAGATAATACCTGTGTTGAGTGGAAATCAGAGACCAGTTGATACATTTCAAGTGTGAAACACAGACAATTATACTAATCATAGGATTGTTTTGAGGATTAATTGAGGTAATATTTATAACATGCTTAGAAGAGTATGTGACAGATAGTTAGCTCTTTATAAATGTATATAAATAAATCATATCTATTTCATGTTTTCATTCTCATGGCTTAATACTGTACTCTTGGATACTTAAGGAAATTCCTGAACAATGTCAACACACACCATACAAGCTATTCTGTGACTGTAAAGCTTTTTTTTCTCATTTCACAAAAGGATACCCTAAGATATGGCAAGTGCTTTTGTCAATTATTTTATTTTCTACTCTCTGACCTCAAAAACTCACACAATACCACTGTTTTTGTTTTATTACCATTTTATATATGGTTCCAAAACTCTAGCCCTGAACTTTTTCCCAAGCTCCATTTACAACTACCTGGGAGATATTTAATATCTGTGCTTCACATTTTGGTAAACAGCAATTACATTCTCTAATCTAGCAGAGTTAGAAAATTTGGATGCCTCCCTCTCTCTCTACATCAAATGAACTCAGTTAATTCTATCTCAAAATGTCTACCAATCACTCCTTCATCCCTATTTGCTCCAGTGACTCCTTCAGGCCCTACTGTGTCTCACCTAGATTGTAACATAGAAGACTCTCCTCTCTCTGCCTCTGTTTCTCTCTCATTATTTCATTCACTTTCCTCTTCAATTCATTTACACATCATTGTCAAAGTAGGCTTCCTAAGGAAAACCTGTGTTATTTCCTTACAATCACTTCTGCACGGAATGATAGTGAAACGGTAAGTAGCAAAGACCCTATCCAAGGTCCTTCAGAAACTTGGCTGAAATTGTTCTTTCCATATATAACACCAGCCAATTTTTCGCCTCCTTTCCCCAGATACTTGCTATTTTCTGATATAAAAATATTTATAAAGCCTTAATTTATGTGCACAATTTGAAAAACAATATGAAACTCAAAAGAAAAATAAATCACAGAAGACTTAAGAAGCTAACTGAAATGTGAATTCCAAGCTGTATTTTCCACTGTAGACATGTTGGGGCACCATTTTAGCTGGTTAATAGCAACTCTGGTGATCCAGATCCTTTGTTAACATCATGTTAAGTTGCTCTAAGTTTGTGTGTGTACCTGTGATAACTATTGAACTGATATTAAATATTTATTAATGGTATTACTGTTAAAAATGCTCCAACATATCAGTAACTTTGAAACAGAATTTAGAGGTGATAAAAATTATTGTTTATATATATAATTTTTAAATTTATTATTCCCTTTCTTATGGGCTGAATTGATATTTAAAGTTCACATGTTGAAGTCTTAAGCCCTAGTACACCTCAGAATGTGACCATATTTAAAGATAAAGTCTTTAAAGAGGTAATTAAGTTAAAAACAGGTCATTAGAGTGGGCCCAAATCCAATATGACTGGTGTCCTTATCAGAAGAGGAGACAAGGACACAGACAGGTATTGAGAGAAGACCATATGGAGACACAGGGAGAAGATGGTCATCTATAAGCCAAGGAGGAAGGCCTCAGAAAAAACCAACACAGCTGACACCTTGATCTCGGACTTCTAGACTCCAGAACGGTGAGAAAAAAAATTTCTCTGTTTATGCCACCCCCTCTACTGTACTTTGTTCTTGCAGCCCTAGCAAATCAATAGACCCTTCAAATATGTTTAAAAACATAAATACAATAGTTTCAGATTACTGTACTATGCAAGAATGTAACTTCCGTATTATACATTCCCTTCTATGGGGAAATGAGCCTCCATTTATATGTTTTTAATTATGTGTGCTCTTCAGAAACCCTTGCCTCAAGTAAAACGCCGAGGTTCTAATCTTGGCCATTCTCCTCTTCTGAGCATTAACTCAATGTCATACCTTTTTACTCATTCACCCTCGCTCAGCAGAGTTTAATGGAGTGGTTAAGGGTGTAGACTCTGGAGCCAGTCCACCTGGTCTCACAGCCCACTTCATCACTAACTCTGTGACTTTAGGCAGTTACTTAAAAAGCCTGGGCCACATTTGTCTCAGATACGTGTACAGTAGAAACAATCATAAGAGTACTTGCATTAGAGGGCTCTGTAAGAATCGAGTTGATATATACAAAGTGTGTAGAGTAGTATTGGGAACATAGTAAGTACAATTATGCTAGCAATGATCCCTCTGCTTGATTAGGCTCCAGTTATCTCTTTCAGAAAAACTTTTTATCCTTCAAGGTCCAGAAAAAAAATGATACCTCAACTTTGAAACTTATAGTGACTCCACTTCCCCTTTCTTCCCAGGTTGAATACTAAATGATCTTGTGTTGTCATAGGTATTGTAGAGGTTTGAGCTTTGGTTTTTAATCTGAATTCAAATACAGATTTTTTTCCATTTACCTATTATACAATTTCAGACAATTTGCTTAATTTGTCTGAGTTTGCACATCTAGTACATTACATGACAGGCATGCTCAGTATTTTTCTAATAAATACATATTTCATCTTGGGTCTGGGAGGATAATGTCAACCACATAAGATATTACAGTATTCCCAAAGTGTGAGACTAATGGAGGTACCAAGATAATTTTAGGCTGAGCATAGACATGGCATTAAGGACACTGAATCATACAGAGAAAATTCTTCTTTCAATTTTACTTCAATACTGCTGATTAGGTCAAGAAGAATTATCTCAGTTTGGTGCTATGTTTTAAAATTCTTTAATGCTTATTCATCCCTATTTTTAATCAAGAGAGATTCTGAGCCTTTATCAGGTAACATTTATTTAGAATTGAATCACATTTATTATTAATTACACTTATTTTTACTTTGAAATTTAGGACAGGTCACAGTGCTTTTTCCATTTATAGAAAATGATACAAATTTTTCTTTTAAAATAAACTCATTCAAGTATAAAAGGTAAGTTGATTTAAAGAAAAATATCACGTATTAATAGTGGTATGGGGACATGGTGAAAATCGAGGATAATATGCAAATTACTGAAATTTGGGCAACACTAACTTATATGAATTATTAGAAACGATTGTGTTCAATACATTTCAAGGTGGCTATTAAGTTCATTCTGTAAGATGACAGTAGCAATTAGTGATGTATCAAGTATTGTTTTACAGTAGTTCCAAGAAAAAACTAGAAACAGTACAATGGTGAACTCAACACAGCTGCTGCTTTTCTTCTGTACCAGACCCTGGATATTGCATAAAAGCCCACGAGAGATAGTGGGAGACAGACACTAGATGTGGTATACAGGTCTCATTATCTCTTATCATTATCCTCCACCTTAGAGCTCTGCCTGCCCCACAAGGTAAACACTGTTGAAGTGGTAACCCGAAGGTGATAGAGATTGAGGGCTTTCAGGATGTAATTTTTTTCCTCCTTCACTTCTGGCCCAAACTTTCCTAGGATACATTATTGCAATAAATTTTACTGCCCGTTTCCATTCGGATGCACATCAATTCTAGCGATACCGCAGACAACATGGAGAATACACCTCAGCTTCCAGATTTTAAACAGATTTTAAAAGTTACTCTCGTATTTTACCACTTGGTAGGTTAACCCCCAAGGTTTCGCTAAGAGCACTGCTAACACTGCCCGCGAGAGCTTCCCTCACGTGACTTCCTTACAGCTCCGCGCGGAGGTACGCTGACGTCAAGACGTCATGCGACGTCCGGACGTCAGCGAGTCGCCGAGCGTCTTGGGTGTCCTGACGGGGCCGCTATTTGGGCCGTGGTTCCCAGCTTGTCTTCCTCCCTGCTTCCGAAAGCGTGTTTGAATCCTGTCTGTCATTTCCTAGCGGGGGCGTCTTGGAGGAAACGGAGCCGGGGGTGATGGCGCCGTCGCGTCTCGGGACCCTCTCCTGACGATTCTCTTGCGCGGGGGGATGTGGACGCTTGCGGGTCAGGGCTGCTGGCGCAGACGCGCGCTGGCGGCTTGCGTCACGCGGGCTGCACGTCGGGGGCTTCCAGGGCCTCGCCCCGCGCCGACCCGGGGAGCTGCAGCCGAGTCCAAGGCTCCGGACAGGAGCTACAGCTCCGCGGACCGCAAGGTGACCGCCTCTGAGTTTCTTGTCAGCCAAGTTTTAAAACTTGGGAGGGGGCTCCTGGCGAATTTGGGAATGTGTCACCCTTCCTAGGACTACCTGTGAACGCAGGCTGCGCTTCTGAGAAGGGCGCAGGCTCCGCTCGGGTTTCTGACTCCATTGCTCACCAGTGTGACCTTGGGCAAGTCACGCCCTAACTTTCCTCATTGGTGATATCAGAACTGTTTTATTGTTTATGCGAGGTGCTGGTCTCAGCATGTATTTAATTTTAAAAGCCTACTGCGGAAGCTGCTCGTTCCATTTTCGTGCAACTTTTTAGCCATGGGACTTGGGCAAGTTACCTGACCTTTCTGTGACTGTTTCTTCCGTTGTTGAATGAGATGCTCATAAAGCTCCGAATGGCTGTTTGTGAGGCTTGCGCGGTGTAAGGCACAGACCTTTTACCCCAGTACCTAGACTGTAAGGAGTGCTGGGTATGCCTTAGCTTCTGTTTGTTTTATTATTTTGTTTAGCCTCAGCCGGAGCAGGCTTGTGCAGTTCTTCCTGTGGTTGGAGGAGGTGGGGCTTCATTGACTCTTAAAAACTATACTGTCTGATAACTGTGAAGAGATAACAGTTTAGGCAGTAAAGTAACTGAATGCAAGTTATGAGTAACTGTGGATAAAAAAGACTATAATTATTCGGTTTTACCCTTTTCTAAAATGCCTGTGGAATGTAAAATGGATTTATGTTGCAATTCCCAGATCTTAAAAATGGTGCAGGATTGTATATCTTTTGAATTGAGTGGTGGGGGGGAAATCCACGGGGCAAACAAATCAGGTTTAGTTTTTTTGCAGAATTCCTTTCAGGTGTAGTTGCACTCTTATTGTGCACCTTGTATTGGAGTACTTACAAAAAAAGGAAACTTAAGCTCATGAGAGTTGTGTATTTCATTGTAATCTCACTTTTTTTTTTGCTGGTTAGGAGATGAAAATTTGGAAAAATGAAATGTTTTGAGTACAAAAAACTGATATGTCAGTTTTTAGCAATGTCAGTTTTTAGCAATTTGCAGTGAGTCTCAGTAAAACAGTAAAGGTGTATGCAACTAAAAATCAGAAGTTAACTTTTCAAAATATTTTAAGAATTAAAGTGATAAATAAGAGGCTTTTTTTCCTGATGTGTTCATATTTTTTCCTTCTCTCTCTCCAAAGAAGTTGTCAAATAACAAAATCATCTAAATTAAACTTTTGAAGGCTCTACTAGGAGTACACATTTTTAAGTAGACTGTTGATTAAATATGTGATGGGGGCGAAAACTTTTCCTTTTATTCTTTCAGCTTCTCTGTAGCTTTTTTGTTTCAAGAGATTTTTTTAGACCAGGTGCTCCAAGGCAGTGGTAGCATTGGTCTGAGGCCTGTTAGGAACCGGGCGGCACAGCAGGAGGTGAGGGCCAGCAGGGGGGGAAGCTTCATCTGCCGCCCCCGCATCGCTCCCCATCACTCGCATGGCCGCCTGAACCTCCGCCTGCCCCCCATCCATGGAACAATTGTCTTCCATGAAACGTGTCCCTTGTGTGAAAAAGGTTGGAGACCGCTGCTTTAAGGCTGTAGAGGAGTTTTACGTATCTTGTGTTCTCCATTCATGAAAATACATTCAGTTCCTCGTTGGCCCTCGAGTGATGGAAAAAAGAGACTTTTATTTAGCTATCTGGTCACGTTTGACAGTGAAACCAATGTTTTTGATGGTCCTGTTGTAATCCATTGCTTGTAATACTACTTTAGCCATACGTCTCTTTACTGTCAGAGGAATAATATAAACAATATAAATGCTATAAATGAAATTGTTCTAAGAAGACTAAAAGAACATTCTTTAATTTAGTATACTTGTTTCATATCGTGCACAATTTATACTCATAAATGTAATATGTCTTTCCCCTTTCTAGGAAAAAATTGATATGTCTAGATTCCCTGTTGAAAACACTAGAAATTTCAGTATCATTGCACATGTGGATCATGGCAAAAGTACTTTAGCGGACAGGCTCCTGGAACTAACAGGTATTTTCATTTTATATTCTATACCTAATTAATGGCAATGAATAATTGATAATTACTTTTACCATGCTTTTTAAAAGTTTGGTTTTAATTGTATATGCAGTATTGTCTCTTTTTAAAAGCTCATAGAAATATCAATAAACATTTCTATTTATAGGGGCAATTGATAAAACAAAAAATAATAAACAAGTTCTTGATAAATTGCAAGTGGAACGAGAAAGAGGAATCACTGTTAAAGCACAGACAGCGTCTCTCTTCTATGATTACGAAGGAAAGCAGTACCTTTTAAATCTCATCGATACACCGGTAAATTTAATATCAATTTTTTCTCTATTGTTAAAGTCAGCCTTGTATTAATACTGCAGACAAATCCTTTTTTCAGTTTTTGAACTGAACATTAAACTTTGCTTTTTGTTTTCTCAGGGTTCTTATGTTAGTGTCAGTTGTTTCACAGGCACAGGCTAAAAAAGAAACCTATTAACTTTTTATCCAGTGGAGTCAATAGATTTACCATAGTGCCCCTCCCTAAGAAACATTTAAACTCCAACACTTAGAGGCATTAATATTTTTTGTTTCTCAGGGCCATGTTGATTTTAGTTATGAAGTATCCAGGTCACTCTCAGCTTGCCAGGGTGTTTTACTTGTGGTGGATGCAAATGAGGTAGGTACTTTAATTTTATATGACGTGATATGCTACTTGGTTGTTCCAGGGTTTTCCTTAAAATGCTTTGGGAAATAGAATTTTTGTGTTTGAAGAAAATAAGATTTATTTTATTACTTAAAGTTATGTTTTGGTCCTGTTAATTTGAAGTTTTATTACACTAAAGTTGTCTGTGAAGTTGACTAGTTCATTCTTTTAAAAATGTTAAGAGGAATTGTTCAAGAGATTTTTGAAGTATGTCATGTTATATATACATCCTACCAAAAAACCCTCAATTTTAAGCAGTTCTTAATCTGAGGTTTCAATTTTTTAGCAGAACTTGAAAATCTTTATTTTTGAGGTCATTTTGGGTGTTTTTAAGGTAATAATTTGGAAAGTGTTAGGTTTAAAGAAACATGTCAGTAACATTACCAAGTTCTCTGGTATAAATATAACCATAAAAACATTGAGATGAGAATACAAGAGCTATGATGTACTATTTAAAGTAAGCTTTTGATATATTTGTTTCTCACAGACTCTTCATTCAAAACCCAAAGATTTTGTTGTTGTTGTGTTAAATCTTCCCTGAGCCTGTCAGGGAGAGTCAGTCTCTACCTTACATACATATACTGGGGCTTTACAAAATGTGTCACAGGAGTCCTTTGGGAGGCTTAGAGGTCCTTAAGGATCTGTGTTTTACTGCTTTGTCTCCAAAGCCTAATACAGTGCCCTCTAAAAAACATTTCCTGAACTGAAAGAAATTTTCACAGGGAATGATCCAGATGCATGGAAGTATAGATACCATAGTTTGCCTTGTACCTTTGCTTTTGATGAGGATGTGTGGAATGGTCTTGAATTACAACTTTTGCCATAAATGGTGGAATGATCATCTTAGTGTCTTGTGTCTTGGTATTTCCAGGGTATTCAAGCCCAAACTGTAGCAAACTTCCTTCTTGCTTTTGAAGCACAGCTATCGGTAATTCCAGTCATAAACAAGGTAATTTGTTAGCACAACAGTGCTATCTATTATTTTATTTTGTAAACTATGTAAAGGAAAAGTCAAAAATCTGCGTGTAACTTTTGACTCCCCGCAGACTTAACTACTAATGGCCTACTGTTGACCGAAGCCTTACCAGTAGCTTAAACAGTCTCTTAATGCATACTTTGTATATTATATGTATTGTATACTATATTCTTACAATAAAGTAAGCTAGAGAAAATAAAATGCTAAGAAAATATATTTACAGTACTCTATTTATCAATATCCTAAGTTTATGTCATCTGTTTATAAGGTGAATCATCTCTCAGTACTTATATCAATATTGTCTTAGGTGATACAAAACACCGTAGATGCTATATGTATTACTGACGCCAGACTTCAAAAAATTAAAACATAATGTGAAAAAGAACTTCATATTTATTTGCAGGTATAATGATTCACGCATTGATAATGAAGCAGAAATGTGATTGCTTTATGGTATGATACTGTATGTGATTGCTTCATGGAAAACTAGCATATACACTAATGAATGAATCCTTATAAAGATTTTATGGCATACAGTATTACAGTCACATTCATAGCAGTATTGGAAGCATTGCTACATTAAAAAAAATATGCTTATATATAATTATAGGCTGATACGCAGTTTCTCCAGTTATGAGAGGCATACTGTATAGTAATGTAATTCTTTGAAAGCAAAGTTATAAAACAGTAAGAAAACCAACACATTATTAATTTTATGTTAAATATCACTCATCTTATGCCTTTGCTAGGGATAGGCTATCCACTCAATACAGGTTTTGCACATGATGTTCTACAAGTGTATTTTTACATATTTATTGAAAAAAATCTGCACACAAGTGGACCTGTGTGGTTGAAACTCTTGTTATTCAAGGGTCAGTTGTATATTGGTGGGATTTATTTCTTTGAATTGCATATGATAAAATTGCAACTCAAACTCCTATACCCTGGCATGTAGTTGAGAAGATGGTCTCCCTGACTTACATGGAGTGATGGGGGGCTGTTTCTGTAGTAAAGGTCAGGGCAGGCACAATAGTGTTGGACTAAACCATATAAAGGGAAAGAAAAGGACCTTATGAACTAGGATGAAACAGTGTAACACAGGACACTTAACAGTTAAGTGCTAAATTGAGCACTGTTGATAAAGCTTAACTTTTATATTTTAAAATTAATAAGAGTCTTAATTAAAAATCTGCATGGCATTCAGTTTTATTTTTTGATATTGAAGTTAGGTTTAAAAGAAGCAAGGTTGCTTATAGGTAACACAGTTTGTTGTTATAAGTTATATCTAACTTATAAAATTGGTTTACATGGTGTTATTCAACTCTTCTGCCTTGAATAGCTAACTGCCTCAGTTTCATGCTTGCTCTGCTGTCTGCCTATTTTCAGTGGCCATGCTTGTTAAAATTATATTGCCTTTTTCTAGATTATTCTTATTTTAATACTTTTGAAAATAAAATCATAAAGGGGTCAGTTAGTTTAAAAGCAGGTATGCTTTTATCTATCTCCAAATACCACTAATAAATAATACATTTTAATTTAATTATATTAAGACATAATGGTTTTTTTTTTAAAGATAGATCTGAAGAATGCTGATCCTGAAAGGGTTGAAAAACAAATTGAAAAGGTGTTTGATATTCCAAATGATGAATGTATTAAGGTAAAATACTCTTTTTTTTTTTTTTAGAAGACTTGGTTTTACTTTCAAAAATCTCAGGTAATTGGCCTAAGTATATTATTATCTTACAGTTCTACAAAGTTCTTTTTACTGATATTTCATTTGATCTTTGCCCAAAATCCCTATTATATGGTTAGGACAGATAGAAATTACTCTTATGATACAGTTGAAAGGACTAAGAGTCAAAGATTTTATCACTTTCTTAAGGTTATAGATCTAGTTAGCTAATGTGCCAGGACTAAAATGTAGGCCTCCTGAAACTCTTTATAGTATTATTTCTTGTATGCCATTTTGCCTCTATGGAAATATTCTCTTTGAAGAGCAGGGTCAGACTAATTTCAAGGCATATGTACATATCTTTCTTGGAAATAGATTTTATTTATATCAGTTGATACTATTTTAAATTTGAATTTTTAAATTTACCTTTTAAATGGTGCTTTGTGTGTTAAATAGCCATCCCTGAACTGTGCTGTGCTACATGCTTGTGTAGTAAGTCTGTCAGTGCAGTAATATAATGTTTAGCTTCCACTTTCAATCTTGTTTGAGTTTTGAAAAATCAAGTTTCAGCTGATGAAGTGGGTTTTTTTGGTTGGCTTTTTAAATTTTAACACATTGGATGATTATATAAACTTGGTAATAACTAGAAAAAGCAATAATTTTTTTTCTTGGATATATACATAGAATTTAATGGTTTTCATTATGAAGAGGGACCTCATTGTAAGGCAGTTCTGAAATTATGGTATCATGACTTGTATTATGTTATATTGAAGTATAATTAACTGTTCAGATTTTAATAAATCTTTACAAAATTCATTCATATACTTAATTTGGTGTGCGCCAGCTAGGGACAACAGCAGTGAACAGTACAGGCAAGACCTCTATCTCGTGTTTATATTCTGCTTGGGGAGGCACTCATTGAATAAGTAAAAAGAGAAGTAAGTATAGTAATTATTGAATGAGACATATGTTATCAAGGAAATACATTAACGGAGTGTATTGTTCCAGGTGGAATTACCATACTTAACAATGAAAAGTCTTTCTCAGAGAGGAGCTGTGATGCAGAGTAACTTAGGGAATTCTTCTCTGATGAACTGAGACCTGAAGAAATGAAGAGTTGGGAGAAATGCATTTCTGGAAGAGGAAGGAGCAGGTGTAAAGGCTTGGCATGTTTGGCAAGGTTTGGCATGTTTAAGGAACAGAAAGAAGACAAGTTAGATGAAACGGCTTTGTAGGTTAGGTGGGAATCAAGTCATTCTGGGACTCTTGCTGTGCTAAAGGGTTTTAAATTTTTAAGATAATGAAAGAATTTTAAAGCAAGAGAGGAAAATAAGCTGATCATTCAGGTTGCCTTATAGAGAATGGATTAAAAAAGGGTAAGAGGAGATATGGGGAAACCAGCTTGTAGTAGTAGCCCAGGTGCAAAATGGTGGTGGCTAAGTATGTGCTGCTGATGTTGAAGAAGTGGGCAAACTTGATGTGTATTTTGTGGATACAGTAGATTTTGCTGGTGTGTTATGTGTAAGGAAGTGAAATAAAGAATCATGGAGGGTTTGGATTTGAGCAACTGGTTGAATACTGGTATTTGTTAATATGGAGAGGACTCGGGGAGGAACAGACATAGTGGGAAAATGAAAAGCTCTGTTTTGGACATAGTGGGTTTGAAATGTCTATTAGACATCCAAGTAGAGATATTGCATAAATCTACAATTCTGTCATTTGTGGAGAGGGCTGAGTCAAAGATATTTAAGAGTCTCTAGCATGTATGTAGTATTGAGGCCACAGAAATGGATGCCATTTCCTAGGGAGGAAGTGTAGGTAGAAAAAAGGTCCTAGAAGCCAGACTACACTACATTATTATCAATTTGTAGGGGGTTTTGAGTAAGAATTTGAGAAGGATTAGAGAGTAGGATTCAGAAGAGGAGGATGCAAGGATTGAGTTTTCAGAGAGGTGAGAATATAGATTGTAACAAGAGAGAAGGCAAAGAGGTTGTGTATACAGGTGCAGATGGATTTGTATGTTTGGGTAAAGGAGTTTTTGATGTTTTCTGTTTCCTTAAATGAAGTAAGAGGCAAACGTATCTGAGAGTGAATTAGCCATAGGGAAAATGTGTAGATTGAAAAGGAAGGTGGTGTGAATTATCTTAATGAGCGACGATGTGAATTTAGTATGGGATGTGTCCTGGGACTACCAGGAAATGTTAACTGCACGTTGAGATCTGTGGTCATGAACTTACAGAAACCAACCAGACCAGTTACTTGACTTTTCTCCAGCAATGTTAAGCTGCTCTGATTATAGGCATAGAAAAGGCACATAGTTGAATGCAGTCACAGTTGAGGTTTTACCAACTGCTTAGGATAGAGAATAAAAAGTAGTTAAACAGAGTGATTACAAACAGTGGACCCTTGGAGTCTCAGCTGGGAAAAGAGGCAGGGGGTGAATGGATAATGAAAAAAAAATGTAGCCTATTCAGTGGATTAGAGGTTGTGATCTTAAAGGATTGTTGCAAAGAATGTACTAGAGTCTAAAGCAGTGGTTCTCATTAGGGGGTAGTTTTGCCCCTAGGAAACATTTGGCAATGTCTGAAGTCCTTTATTGTCACACTGGGGGATGGATGCTACTGGCATCTTGTGGGTAGATGAGAATCCATGGATACTGTTAAGCATCTTACAGTTCATAGAACAGCCCCCCAAACAAAGAATTATCCAGCCCAAAATGTCCTTAGTGTCGAGTTGAGAAACTCTGATCTAGAGGGACTTTAAAGGGTAAGAGGAAGTATTCATGGAATTGGGTTTGAAATAAAGATTTCAGAGATAAGTTCAATTACTGGTCATGACAAAGGTGAGTCAAATGCGTATGTGTTTTGAGTCTTTTGACCTGTATTTTCAGTGTGAGAACAATAGTAATAATATGCCCTACAGTTACCTGTATGATATCCACAAATATTGTTTATTCACACAGCAACCTTGAGGTTTATGTAAAATATGAAAAATCAGTTCATTTATCAGCTGAAGAATTTGAAGCTTAAAGAAATGTGTATTGTTTGAAGTCATTTATTACATGTGGAGTGATGATTATAACCCAGATTTTTTTGAACTCTTAGTCCACTGTTCTTTCAATACCATAATCAGAATGCTTTTTTAATTTAATACCAGAGAATCACCTAACTGTAATGGAAGGGCAGTTGTTGATATGCTATATGCTTTGTGCTTCCTTTTACCAAGTTCTTCAAGCAAATTGACAACTTTTAGAGTTCTTTTTCCCTTCTAATTATAAAGCTCAGTCACAAGGATAGAAAAGTGACGTCTTAACTTTTTCAGTGTTTGTTTCACATACATATTTTTAGATTTCTGCTAAACTTGGAACGAATGTTGAAAGTGTTCTTCAGGCAGTCATCAAAAGAATACCCCCGTATGTATTTTGCTCTTTTATACTATTTGTTTATTTTATACTATTTATACTATTTGTTTATACTATTTATACTATTTGTTTATTTTATACTATTTATACTATTTTTATACTATTTGTTTAACAATACAAGGTCCATCAATTTGATCTGCTATTTTAGCTTAGTAGCTATGGCAAATGTACTCTTCACAGTCAGTGAGAATAAATTTTTAATTTATTTTTAGTAACATATAGAAGGCAAATACAGTATAGAAAAATAAAAGAAAAAAGGATGATAGGGAGCTCTTAACAATTATTGCAATAGACTTGAATACATTGGTAATTATTGTTTTTTTCTTAATCCTGAACAAATATATTTAATCAGTTTCATAAGTTATTTAAAAACAGTCATTTAAAATGTATTTAAAACTTGAGGTCAAATTAAAACTAATATAGGCATTATACCTTATAGAAAGGTCCTTTTATTTTAGCTGTCAGTTAATCAACTGTACTAGAATAAATTAAGCATGATATTTGAGTTAAAAGGCATTATATTAAGATTTTAATTTATTTATTATTTAAATTTAATTTATTAGTGCTTGTTCTTTACTTATTTTTAATAGTCCTAAAGTGCATCGCAAAAATCCCTTGAGAGCTTTGGTATTTGACTCCACCTTTGACCAGTATAGGGGTGTGATTGCCAATGTAGCATTATTTGATGGCATGGTTTCCAAAGGAGATAAAATTGTATCTGCGCATACTCAAAAGACATATGAAGTTAACGAAGTAGGAGTTCTGAATCCCAATGAGCAGCCAACTCACAAATTGTAAGTAATCTGCATTAGTAATTAAAAGACACTTGTATGTGTTTCTGTCACAGCCTTTCTTAACTTGGTGTGCTTAGAATGATCCCAATTTGGTAACTTAGAAAAAAAACAAAACCTGATTATTGAATGCAACTACATAGTGAATCCTCTTTGAAAAAGAATCTCATGTGTGAGGGACAGTAGGGATGTGATGTATTTTTTTATTCCTTTTGACTAGCCACAACTAATTTTACATTCTGGTTGCAGACCGGGTCCAACATTGATGTACTTGATGAGACAGTGAAAGAGATAGTTCTCTCATCCATATCCATATCCATACTGGGTATCAATTTTTGACATTTAATTTTTTTGTAATTAGATTTTCAACATAAAATAGTGAAGAAAATTCGATAATTGTTTTCTTTAGTGTGGAATTCATGGTAAAACTTTGATTAACAAGAATTTATGGCGTGTGAGGTTAGCAAGGTAGTGTACATTGTAAAACTGAGTTCTGAGTTCACTTATAAAACAAATATTTATTGAGTGCCTATTCCATCAGTACCCCAGATACTAAGATAGATTACCTTGGGCACATAGTTTTCTAAGGTGTTTGTTTCATCATTTGTCAAATTCAAGATATGAACCAGGTGACTGTATCAGTCACAATTGATAGTTTAACGTTGTATGTCTAAAACTGCACTATTTTGTCATTTTTTAGGTAATTGAAAGTCATAAAGTCTGTTGTAATTTTCTCAAATATTTCTAAAATCTGTCTATATTCTTAAGTATAGTTGATTTACAGTATTATATTAGTTTCAGGCGTACAGCATTGTGGTTCAGTATTTTTATAGATTATACATTAAGAGTTATTGCAAGATAATGGCTGTAATTCCCTGTGCTATGCAAAGTCTGTCTATATTGTGTTGCATGTATATTGACAATTACTGCATCTTTAGTAAAGATTTTTGTATCTCATCCTAAATGGAAATTATCATTTAGGAAGTTTGCTTTAAAAAAAAAAAAAAAGCTACAACTCTGAAATCTTGGATTTGCTCTTTTCCTGCAAGAGGCACATCAAACAGATAATCAGATTTGTTGAGAATTCACATTTTTTTGCTTGGTTAAAATTGTTCTTTTCTTTTTTAAAGGACATTTGTAATATAATTCACTAATAAAACAAATATTACAAGGAGCGTTTTATGTTTCTGCATTTATCAGTTTCACTGTTGTTTAATATGCAGAGGTGGGCAGAGTCATTAAGAAGGTCCCTAGGCTTATTGTATTGCAGAGGTCCTTGGTAATGGATTGTAAGTCATGGGATGTTCTTTTGCTGACGATTCTTAGAGTTGAGAACTGATATGTAGCACTTAGTTTCAGTTTGATGAGGTTTTGTTTGGAAAGTGTGATCATTTCCTAGAAGAGTAGAGCTGATTGTGAGTGTGCACATGAAACATGAAAACAGTAAATATTTCCATATAATAATTTTATTTAGATATGCAGGACAGGTGGGCTATCTGATTGCTGGGAT
Organism: Lipotes vexillifer; assembly: GCF_000442215.2. Classification (NCBI taxonomy): domain Eukaryota; kingdom Metazoa; phylum Chordata; class Mammalia; order Artiodactyla; family Lipotidae; genus Lipotes; species Lipotes vexillifer. The sequence continues at coordinate 180,951 of NW_006776226.1, read as the reverse complement.
GAAAGATGTCACTGAAGCACAAATAGGAGATACATTATATTTACATAAACAACCAGTGGAACCCTTGCCTGGGTTTAAATCAGCGAAGCCAATGGTATTTGCAGGTGAGGAGCGCACATATTCAAAGGATAAGGGCCAGTTTACTCTAAATTGAAATAAAAATTATTAGAAATACTCATTTTAAAGAGCAGCTAATTCCTGTTAAAATAACAGTTACTCTGTTTTTCTTAATTTTTTTTTTTTGTGGGTGTGCTATTTACATAGCAGTTAATTGCATATGTATGGTGAAACTTTATGTGGGAGATAATTTCCTAAATTTCTTTTAGGACTTCTTAAAACTTAACCTTTTAAACAAGCCCTCTGATATATTGGAAGAGCACAGTAATATGAACTTCCTTCTTGTTTCACTAGAGAGTAGGTCATTGTGTTTGAAATACTTTCCTAATTAGGATGCTTTTATTACTAATTATCAGTGGACATTTATTGAGTGCCTTCCCCTTAGCTGGCGTTTCTTTAATACTGTATTATACTAGTGTAGACATGGCAGAGAAGAGTGTCACCTCATGTATGCATAACTTCAGAACCTCTTATTTCTGCATTATATTACATACATTTGAAAAAGGAAGACCTGATTGAAGGTCATCTGGTTACTCTGTACTGGGTATCCAGTCCTTGTTTTCTCCCTTTTGTATTTCTCATTGGGAATTATAAATGTTGTTTAACTCTCCCTGCCCCTGTTAAGACAAAGTCAGTCATCTGGATTTTGAAGAACTTAAGAGGTGAGGACTTGGGTTTGAGGTGAAAGAGAATCTGATGAATCAGTAGTTCTTGTTTTCATTTCTACCTCTGCTTTTTATCTGCTAATGGAATTTCATTTGTGGTTGTGGATGTCTTGCACTTTTGTTTCTTAAAATAAACACAATGTATTTTCCTGATAGGCTTAATTCCCATGGTTATTTTTTGTTTTCTCTGTATTTTTTGCAAAAGCAAAAACATCACTTTGAGTGTGAATCTAGTGGTAAATTCAAAGTTTATGAAACTCGCAAAATACTTTGAAGCCGATTTAACTTAATATTTATAGTTTTCTTAGCAAACCAGTATTTTGGTCAGTGAAATACAGAAAGTAATTTAAAAGCTAAGTGATTAATTTTGAACTTGGCAGCTGTGCATATTAGCTTTTCTAGGCAGCATTTCACATGTGATAATTAGAAATCATTGTGTCCCCAGGAATGTACCCTATAGACCAATCTGAATATAATAACCTGAAGAGTGCTATAGAAAAACTGACTCTAAATGATTCCAGTGTGACAGTTCATCGGGATAGTAGCCTTGCCCTAGGTGCTGGCTGGAGGTAAGATTCAGTTATGTTGTAGTGTTCCATTTTTATTGAAGAGTAAAGTTTAAATGGTTTATTGCTCTTTAACATTTCTGAAGATAAGTTCTTATTAGTGTAAAATGAACTAAACAATGTCTGCCTATTTCTCACTGTGGATTCATATTCTGTGGGTAAGTTTTAAAGCTATTTTACCAATAGAAGATTTTATCTTATTTAATGAATTTATGTTAGCATTTAATTATGATGTGATAGATTGAATGACTCTTTTGATTCCACTCCTCCCCCACAAAGTAGCAGTATGTTCATCAAAGAAAATACAGCCCGTGGGACATAAACATTTTGGAGTTTGGCTTTTTCTCCCCCAGGTTAGGATTTCTTGGACTTTTGCATATGGAAGTTTTCAACCAGCGACTTGAGCAAGAATATAATGCTTCTGTTATTTTGACAACACCTACTGTTCCATATAAAGCTGTTCTATCATCAGCAAAATTGATAAAGGTACTGTTGTGAGTCAGCATACAAAGGAAAACTCAATAAATGTATGTGTGTGTGTATGTGTGTGCAGAATACAAGAGAAATATTTTAGTACACCAGTAGCTGAATAGCTATTAAAACTAAATATTTCTTGATTAGTAGTAATAAAAGTTGAATTACCTTATGATGGAGAAGTTACTTGAGAGCTAATTTATGCAGTAGTTTTCTTAACCTGATAAAACCTCCACATTATCAATACTAGTCTGTTACTAAGGGTAAAAAGTAGAGTTAGTTCTGAAAATACTGTTCTAAATTCAGCACAAAGATGAAGAGTATAATTTCGGTCATAAGTAATTCATCTTATGAAAAGTAAAGCATTCTGTCCTACGTGGTTGTAGGAAATTTTAGATTTCAAGTTAACAGTAGAGACAATATTGTATTCAGTCTAAGTGGCAATCTGTTCATTTTAAACAGATGTTAACTTTGGCATCTGTAAATATTTTCCAACAAAATTAACTTGGGAAACTACTTACAGTGCCTTATAAGGGGCAGATTAAAATGTATTCTTCCATCATATTTTTCTAAGTGGTGTACACAATGTGTTTTAGTAAATGTCAATAACAAGAATGTATTAATGATGGTTATTAATGTTAAAGATTACAGTTGGAGAGTTTTTAATCTAAAGTGTGTTAAGATAATATTCTAACCTTTAGGAATTCTTTTGTGTTTATTCCAACACATTCAGTAACAGTAAATTCTAATATATATTATAAATAACAAATTTTAAAACATTGTAATTATTAAGATTTCTTTTTAACTATTGGTGATTTTTCTTAGGAATACAGAGAAAAGGAAATTACAATCATCAATCCTGCACAATTCCCTGATGAGTCAAAAGTAACAGAATATTTGGAGCCGATTGTTTTGGGCACCATTATCACACCAGATGAATATACTGGAAAAATAATGATGCTTTGCCAGGTATAAATGTAATACTGTTTGATACAAAAGTAAACTTTAGTCTTCTCAAACAGTGGTACCCAGCTTAGGTTTTGAACTGTTTCTCTCCGCAGTGCACATTGAATTTAACAAAAGAAATTTTCATAAAGATCTATATCTTTATATATTTTACCTATTTATACATGTAGATATACATATATATAATTACAGTATTTTGATTTTTAAATAAGAAAATAGAGCCAGAATTTTTGATCATCTATGTTAGTTTATTGAATTGATATTTTAGCCTAAAGGAAAGGAATTTGATGCCCTTTTAACTTGAGTAGATAAAAGTATAATTTCCTTTCGCCTTTTTGAGTATTTGAAATTGAGTATCATTTGAAAGATAATTATAATACTTTAGAGACCTTTGTTTGAAAGGTATTCCTCAGTTTGCTTTAGTTCTTGCCACATTGTAATAAATGATTTAATCCACAAGTTTGATATAATCATAGTCCTTAAAAAGTACGTATTTGAAATATTCTGACATATATTGAAAAGGACTCTCAAATGACTAGTGGACTTGAATTTTAATTGTCTTGTCACAAAAAAATTTAACTTTAGTCGCTTAATTTCTCTGGGCCTAAATTTCTTTTATTTGTAAAATAAGAAATTAGAACTTTGACTTTATCTGTAGCTAATTTCATTTATTGTTAAATGAAATACTGTATAATTAAAAAAGACAAAGTAGTTTGATAAAGACAAAGGATTAAAAGCTTTGGTAGCAAATATATTGTAATTGAGATACAAAATGGTTCTTCCTGTATTATAAATATTGGTCAGATGTTTTTACTAGATCATTAAAAAAATATTCCTTCATTTTGCCCATTCTTTAAAGTTGATAATTGACATCTTTCTATATTCATTAAATAAACCATTATTTGAAAAGGTTATCATTCAATACATTTTTTATTCCCTTTTCAGGCTCGAAGAGCAGTTCAGAAGAATATGATGTATATTGATCAAAATAGAATAATGCTTAAATATCTCTTCCCTTTGAATGAAATTGTGGTGGATTTTTATGATTCTTTGAAATCTCTGTCTTCTGGATATGCTAGGTAAAAATTTAATGGGAAACTGATACTTAGACAATTTTTTATGAAATATTGACCAGCAAGTGTTTACTAATACTCTACTTAATTAATCTCAGTGATCTTGAAGATGGTTGAGCATCACACTGTAAGGTTAGAAAAGCTTGGAGCAACCTTATAGGTGTTACAGAGTACTTGTAATTTGCTTAATGGAAGAATGAATTTCTTTGATTCATCAAACTATTACTCCTCTCTTTTTTTTTTGCGGTACGCGGGCCTCTCCCGTTGCAGAGCACAGGCTCTGGACGCGCAGGCCCAGCGGCCATGGCTCACGGGCCCAGCCGCTCCGCGGCATGTGGGATCCTCCCGGACCGGGGCACGAACCCGTGTCCCCTGCATCAGCAGGCGGACTCTCAACCACTGCGCCACCAGGGAAGCCCCTATTACTCCTCTGTTAATGGCAAAAATTTTAGTGCCCTCTTCATGGGAGAAGTTGTACTCCTGTATTTCGATTAAAAATTATAATAATTTGAAAAAGCTACTATGACCTCAGTGACACTTTTAAAATGTATTTGTATGTTATGTAATCCTAGGAGCATCTGTGTACATTTGGAAAATAGAAGTACGTATTTAGTCTGTAAAAAATGCTAGGTGTGCCCCTGTATTTGTGAACACTTCAGTAACTTGGTCTTCTCAGGAATAAGTGGTCTTGCATCATGAAAACCATTATCTTATCCCATAAAAGTACATGGAGGAACAGCCTGGTAAAACTGAAGAAAGAATATAATATAGCATTGTGGGAGTATTTTTTGTTAAGGCAAATAACTCTAGGTGCCCTTAGTGTCCTAAAATCCTACATTACTGGATAGCATATACTGGGATATAAAGGAAATGTAAAATATAATGGGGAAGTTGATGGAAAAGTGAATGTTCATATCTGTAAAACATGTATGAATGTGCATTCGTACTTAAAATTAACATTCAAAGAAAGATCCCAGCGTTTTGAAGAACATGCTACAGTGACCTGGAAGTTTACTTTGTGAAATGAGCTTTTCAGTGAAGAGTCAGCATAACTCTTCAAAGGAGATTCTCAAAGGAATCTTCTTTGTTTATTTGTATTGAGAATTTATTTTTTCTAATACGTAACCGAATTTTTTTTCCTATGTCTTCTTTCAGACAAGAGCTTGAGCAAATAAGTAGCAATGTAATTTAAAATAAACTGAATTGAGACAGCAAGTTGTTAAACAATTACTATAATTAAAAGAATGATTACTAGGTGTTTATAACACTTTTAACAAAAGTCTGTGAATTCTAGTTTGCATTTGGGTACCACTTTCTGAGTTAAGTGGTCTTAAAAATCTTTTAGCTTGGAAAATTAAATATATTTCACATTAAGAGAGAGAACATGGTTTATTTTGAACTATGCAAAAATAATTCCAGCTTCCAAAATTAAGGTAATTCTTATGTTCAAAAATGCATGTGGATAATTTTTCACAGTCTAAAAAATTGAAATTCTAAGATTTTGGAGCATAGAAAATTATAAAGCTGTAAACAAGGTGGAAAGTGTAGGGACTAAGTCTATGTCTTATCTCTTATTCTGCATAGTACTTAACATGGTACCTTTATATAGTATATGATTAATGATGTTTGTTGAAAAAAGAAAGGATTTTGGCAACACTTTATACAGTAATCAGGTTTTAGAGAGTATTAGTGTCACTTAGTGACCTTCCTACTGAAAACCTTTTGAAGCCAAACTTTTGCAACTCTAGGCACCGGTTTGTTTTAAAATTAAGGCAGGGACTTCCCTGGTGGCGCAGTGGTTGAGAGTCCGCCTGCCGATGCAGGGGACACGGGTTCGTAACCCGGTCGGGGAAGATCCCACATGCCGCAGAGAAGCTAGGCCCGTGAGCCATGGCCACTGAGCCCGCGCGTCCGGAACCTGTGCTCCGCACCGGGAGAGGCCACAACAGTGAGAGGCCTGCGTACCGCAAAAAAAATAAAATAAATAAAATAAAGGCAGGAGGAATACACATGTTCTCGTCCATAATTGCAAAGACATGAAAGCATAATTGAAATTTTCTGTCATAAGACATCAGTTTTTTAAGTTAAACCTGTTTTGATTAGCACTTTAAGCTTTGACCATATCGTTAATAGAAATAGTTGACACTTACTAAATGCATATTGTGCTCAGCTAGGCTCTGTTCTTAACACTTTTTATGTACTAGGCTGTTCAAGTGCTTTACATGTATTAACTCATTTCATTCTCAAAAAAGCCCTGTGAAGTTTCACACTGAAGAGCCATATATGAAGTCCAGAAGTCTCATTTATTAATGGCTGCTTAGCACTGTCGTAGCATTTATTTAACTGGTAATAGAAAACTAAAAAGAAACCCAACTCATGAGTCTGAGAATGACTCACTAGAATATACTGTTGTCTACAGCCAGCCAGCTGCTAGGAGGGAACATTGGGTAGGTGACATTTTCTTTCAGTGATCCATTTTCCTAGCCTGGCTTCACAGTTTTTTCCCCTTCCTTTAGTAGAGCATGTTCCCCTTGATTTTTGTACCTAATTTCATAAATGTAAAAAGATTAGGACGTTTGTTCCTTACCGTGGTCATGTAGATCCATTCATCTGAAATTTATATGTAACATTTTGTTTGAAAGTTATATCTTTTGGGAAGGATATGGCAGGAGGGAGAAAAAAGATATTTTGAAAAGAAAAAAAATGTAATCTCTTGGGAAATAATAATGTTTATCTATCACTTGGACATTTTTCCTTGTTAGTTTTGACTACGAAGATGCAGGCTACCAGACTGCAGAACTTGTAAAAATGGATATTCTACTGAATGGAAATATTGTAGAAGAGCTAGTAACTGTTGTACACAAGTAAGTTGAATAGAAACTAATCACAGAATGTGAAAGTACCCACTTTTTGACATGTTTTCATTTAAGTATTGGTTGCTCATTTTTATTTGACAGCTACATTTTGAAAACTTAATTAAAGGTAATTATATTTCCATGTACTAGTTTTTCCTTCCATTCTTTTTCCATGCTTCTCTTTCCAAACTGTTAAAAGGAGAACAGAATTACAATAGCCAAAAATAGTAGTGTCATGGAAAGAAATGTTTCCCTTACCACATGAGACAAAATAAATGTTTTTTAAACTATGATAAATTTAGAATTGAGAACAAAAAGTTTTTTATTTTCATTAAAACTTTTATAATAATGAAAAATGAAATCCCCTGTATGTTCAAGAAATAGTTGATTGGTTAAAATAAATTATGGGGCACCCATATAATAAATCTATTAAGCCATTAAAATTATACTGTAGAGTAATACTTGGTGATGTAAAAAATGTCTATTAAGTAAAAAAGGGTAGAATATATCATAAACACTATGATCCAAACTGTAAAAAAACAATTAAATATAAATATGCAGAAAAATAACTACAAGGATGGATATATGTTTAACAAACATTCTAGAATGTTTTACAGTGGTATTCTATGGGTGAGGGAAGCCCATCAAAGATGGTTTTTATTCTCTAATGTGTGTTTTGCTAGATTTTCTGTAATAGATTGTTAGTTTTGCAATCAGAAAGGTCATATATGATTCAGAGATTAAGTGGTGCTTATGTTAAACAAGTTCTATTTGTATCTCCTTAATAGCCTTTACATTGCCTATGCATATTAACTAGAAAGCTACTTTAAATATTCTTATTTAGGATATGTGAATAACTGCATTTTTTCTATCTCAGAGACAAAGCATACTCTGCTGGCAAAGCCATATGTGAACGTCTGAAGGATTCTCTTCCTAGGCAGCTGTTTGAGATAGCAATTCAAGCTGCTCTTGGAAGCAAAATCATTGCAAGAGAAACGTGAGTTGAAATTCATTTTTCAACCAACACTGGTTGGTTTTAGCAGTGATATACATAGAAAATGAAAGAATATTAAAAAATTTAACATTGTCCTAAACTTTATTCCTACTTATAGATACATTAATCTCTTAATTCTACTAAAGTGATGACTGTTACTTTGAATAACTTATACGACACTTTTGGGTGATAATTATTTAGTTATTAATATATATGCTGTGAGGAGTTTTATTTCCATTTATTTTATTCAGTGACCCCTCTGAATTTCATGGTTAGTGAATTTCTATAAAGTTTTTATGGTTTTATCCCTTTAAGTAGATTATAAACTAATAGGAACTGGAATTAAAAAGGTGTGGGAGGTAATTCTTGCAAGAGACAAAACTAAATTATGATTTTTACTTGAAGCATTTAATATCACTTCCTCAGAGCTAGTCAGGTTGTAAATTGTAAAGGTGAGAGAGGAATGCTGGTATCATGTTAGGCTTCAGGGGTTTGCAGTAGTCTTGGGATAAATTGTAAGCCTGTATTTGCAGTGAATTTCATTTCCTAACACCATTTTGCTTTAGTTATTTTGTGTTTCATAAATGCCCAGAGATTAGGCAGAGTGAAATTTATTTATAATAAGGGGACATCCAGGAAAATGCAATTTAAAACAGCAAATAATCATTCAAACATAAATGTGCTGAGGTAGAGAATACCTTAAAGAAGACTTTTATATCTTCTTATGAAATACAAAAAAGTGGAGCTATTTTCAAATTTTGATCCTCCAAATTTCTCAGATACATTATAGAAATAGATTAGTTTATTGCTGCTTAAATGACTATATTAAAATTATTTTGTTTTCCCTGAAATGGGTTTTGTAAAATATATCGTTCTTTATATTCCTAGTCACTCTTGACCCACATTCGGTAGAGTTAGTAATGAGATAATAACCATTTTAGTTTTTTTGGTAGTGGTAGTAGTAGTAGTATTTTTAGGTTGAGCTGGAAATGACCTTTTATAATTGTTGTAATCAAGCTCACACCATGCGTAAATTTGACCTCTTTAAGACTGCCCACAAGCCTTGACCTTTTTTTATTCTTAACAAAGTTTGTGTTGATATTCATGTTGAATTAATTTTCTATTTTATTCCAAATACATGAAAATAAATACAAGAGCATTTAAACTATCTAATTATTTGCTTACGGCAATTTTATATAGGCGTGACCTGATCTTAATATGTTTACTAAAGGGGAGATTGATTTTGAAAATAAGTACTTTTAAATAGTATAAGTTATGTACTTATACAAAACTTTCTCGTTTACAGTGTGAAAGCCTATAGGAAAAATGTTTTGGCAAAATGCGTACGTATCTACATGTGTTCTATTTTGTAATATATTTTATAAGTTTAGAATCAGAGGGGGTATAAATACATTGGTTTCCATTGTTGGTTTTTATAATACCCTTTATCTCATCTCCATGTTTTCTTTTTAAATAGGTAAATTTCAGCTTGACTTTAATAATAGCATACTCATTTTGATCACATTTTCCCATTTTACTTTAAAATTTTTCCTTATGTGCAACTATCTAAGAACATTTTTATAATAGTTATGATCAGGATAATGTTTTAATTTATAAGGACAGATTTTGAAGACAATAACTATGTCTTACTATGGGAGTTGAAACTGAAATTGAAATCCATCTCTCCTGCATTACTTTGCCAAGTTTGCTGTTTCGTCTATTAAAAAAAATATTGTTATTATGAGAATTAAATGATAAATGCTTTTTCTAAATCCTTAGCATAGGGACACATTTAAGCCTATGTGAGTCTCTGTATTAGACTACAGCTAAATCTAAAATTTCAAGCCCTTGAATCAGTAAGGAGATGGATAACTTTTCCTTGACATGCATAATGTTGTACTGGGTTTCCTTGAGGATCTTCATCTTCTTCCAAAAACAAATAAATAAATAAAGCCTTTATTCTTTTGAGAAGACAGTAAAATTAGGATCTGCTTGGGGGTAACTTTGGAAGTTACCCTTAGGAAGACACTTTGCAGGTGTCTACTTCATGGATAATAATTGTAAAGTTTTTGTAATTGTATTGATGTCTCTAGGTAATTGTAGGATTATTTTTCTGTGGAGTGATTTGGACTTGTAGTTTTTAAAAATGTTTTTCAGTATGGTGGTGATATTACCCGAAAAATGAAACTTTTGAAGAGACAAGCAGAAGGAAAGAAAAAACTAAGGAAAGTTGGCAATGTTGAAGTTCCAAAAGATGCTTTTATAAAAGTTCTGAAAACACAATCTGATAAATAATTGATGGGAAAATATAAGGAATTTTCATAAATTAAAAATTGTGTATCTTTTATTTTTTCTTTGTAATTTATAGTATGTTGAACACAACAGAATGAAAATTATAAAATTTGCTTGTTACTTTCCAGGTTTTCAGTTTTAAATAACCTCTTGGCTTTTCTTTGAAAGAGAGTCATGGGTGGATAAGAGCATAGATTCTGAAGCCATATTTCCCGGTTTCAAATTTCTGTTCCACCACTCACTAGGCAAAGTGACGTTGGCCAAATTACCCTCTCTTTGTCTGTTTACTCTTTAGTAAAATCAGGATTATACTATTACTTACCTCCACAGGCTGTGAAGATTAAATATGTTTAAAATATTCAGAAGACTGCATGACACCTAGTCAGTGCTCAGTGAATCTTAATTTTTCAAGCATATTCCTTACTCACACTAAAAGGCCCCGTACTTAAGATTCTATCTAGTTTCAAGCCCAAGATACAATATTTTCATAATCACCTTAAGTATCAACTTGTTAGGTGGATATATTTAGATATATATGAATCTGTTATTAAATATTCAAATAACAGCATCTAGACATGTGCTGTAGTTTTTCATAAAATTTTTACAAATGTTTCTTTGAAACTAGACAGTTTACATATGCATATAAATTAAAATGATAGGGGCTGTCTTATTCTGAGAATTAAAATGCATTTGTGCAAAGTGATAGATGTTTGATATTAGCAGTAGCTGTTATTAATGACAGTTTAATAATGATTGCCTAGATTTCATAATTGAGGAGACTGAGTAAATAACTTAATTAAGGTCACATAGCCAGTAAACGGTTATCTTACTTTCAAAGCATGTCTACTCAAGTCAATAAACAAACCAGAGGGCAGACTGTATTACAGTAAGATAAAATAATTTAGCCATTGATTTTTGTTCTTTACTTTGAATGAACTGAATGAAGTTAATGTCTTCTAGGGATAAGACTATCAGTGATAAATTTTATACAAGGTTGTTATGAGATAATTATAAATTCAGATAGTGGGGATTTACCTAAAATTGTGTATGGAGGTTAAATAACCCGTGGCTTAGTCCTAGTTACATAAATTAATCAACTGTCTTCCCTGTTTCTTCTAGCTCTGGTAGAACAGATGAATTATGAGATCTCATGACCAAAGTATCAAAATTTTAGAAAATGGCAGTATTTTTGAAACTAGAAAAGCATTTTAATGTAATTTCTAAGACAAGACGTTCTACCATTATTGCCAGGGGAAAGTTACAAGTTGGTACCTGGCACATAGTATGTACGGTGTGTCTACTATTTAGTATTTGTGTCTTATTAGTATGCTTACAGTTTGGATACATTTTTTTCCCCTTTAATCTCTGACGTTTTTGGGAAAGTTTACTTGTAATAGTAGTACAAAAAGTATTTTCCAGATTTTTTAGCATACTCTTAAGTTCTCTCTCCTGGCCACTCTCCTAAACATGATTGAGAGTTGTGTATCCCCCAGAGGGCCTTACTAAGATTTTTGTGTACGTTAAAATAACATAAACTATTAGTATTAGAATAGCCACCATTTATTGAGTTCAATATGTGACAGCCACTGTGCTGAGCTCTACAGACAATTCCCTCATTCAAACTACATGGCAGTGGAGGTACAGGCACCATTACCATCCCATTTCACAGGGGAAGAAGCTCACACTTATGTACCAGTATTGTCCAACATCACGGCTCTTGACAGCTGGGATTCAAACAGTGGTTTCTTTCTCCAAACCCCAATTCTTAGCTACCATGCTTTATTGCCTCTTGTGGAAATACCTTCAATAGACTTAGTTTTTTGCTTAACTGCAGCTTAGCTCCTGAGTTAGGGAGTTAAAGTAGCAGGAAAGCAGTTTGCTGTGGACCTTGAGTATATGGACTTCAAACTTACAGGGCAGTGATGGAAAGGAGATTTGACTCTGTTTCAGCTAGCACATTTAAAGCACAGAAATAACAGCTGAACCATGCACCAGTCTTTAGCTTTTTCACTAAACTATATGACCTTCTAAGGTAGTTTGCACTAACCAACACTTTATTACCAGGTGTGGGACTGGGAGATAATACTGATTTCACTTACTGTTCAAAAACCATTTGTAATACTTAAGGCTATTAGAAGTTCATTATCTAGAATTAAAGCAGCATATTTTATCTTAACAGTCCTATTTATTTTTAAATTTTCTATTTAAATGTTTTAAGGAACTTAACTGTAAATACATTTCAATCACATAGGCAATTAGCAGGTATGTAAGTGATGCTTCTACTAGGTGGACTTACAAAAAGCAAAATATGCAGAGAAAAGGAAGCATGTTTTACTCCCCAAGGAGCAGAACTAAGAATTATAGGCAGAGACATTGTCTTTTAATTTAAATCTAACTGCATAATGACAACAAATAAAAAGTAAACGCAAGCTCACAGCTACTGTTAATTGTTAGAATCTTTCAGATGTATGTGTTCAATTTCACTGTTGGAAATAAAATTTAGATAACTTACATTTGTTTATTATAAGCTTTATTTGAGTTAAAGATAGAAAACAATATACTTTTATTTGCAAGTTAATAATGCAAGTTGTTATGGCAATCTAAAATAGTTTACAGTAACTTTATATTATACTTCATCATATCCTTTTAGACATTATATATATGTAAGGAATAAAGCTAACCATTTATGAAGTTTAACTATAATCAGAAAATTTTCTTCAAAAAAAAATAATTTCCTTAAGTGTGCTGCTAGGTATAAAGCTCCTAATTGCTAAAATACTTAAATTAAGTGCATGAACCCAAGTCGTTAACTAAAAATAAGAGCATATCTGTTTAAAAAAGTGCTACAGAAGGTGGTGCACAAAAAACATGCACTTATACATACTTTCCAAAAGGACGTAAACTGTACTTTTAGGCACTGCAGTCTCTTCAAATTTTCTGTACCAACAATATATAGCAGGACTTGTGATGTCCAGATGCTACTGCAGGAAGATGACTAAGGCAACCACGTGCAGAAAGCTTGTGCAGAGAGAATATTATAAAGATAGCATTCCGGAAGTAAAGGCTTGCAATGATAGTAGTTTGATACCTGAAAGGCTTGGAGTGTCTTCCTGTGATTAAAAAATTAAAATCTAATAATGCCACTGGAGTCATATACTTGGTACTTTATGTATAGAATTGTCACCTTTAAAATGACTTAAAATTTGTAAACAGGCAGACATTTCATTTCTGTGCTATGTTATAGAGTGACTGTGGCTTCTGTAACAACTAGCTGATCAATTGTGAGAGCCAATTACGTCTAAACCCTAGTATAAAATGGACACATTGTAAATATGGAATGTTTAACATAGATATTAGACTTCAAAAATGACAGTATTCAAAAATTCCCCAAGTTTTATCATATTGCATAGCTGAAAATTCATCTAAGTATAAAAGTGTTCTGTTCGTTCAAGCAGAATTTTGATCCAGTTTCCTTCAATTTGCTTCTTTCATACTGTATAGTGGATCCACAAGTTTATTGTGCACATGCATTAAACCTTAAAGAAAAAAAGCACAGTTCTAGTTGTAGTTCTGATTTTGAACTATATCTCATTTAGAAAACAAAAGATTTCATATTAAAATACAAGTATACTGGCTCCCATCTAGTACAAAGTAGTTAAATTTATTGGAAAAATGCAAATAGAAATGTTTCAGAATGTTTAGTTTTAACTACCTAGCATATATCAATTTAGTTGAAACCATGTATCTGGAATGGGTACAGGTTCTTTGTGAGTAACCAGAAGTAGGGGCAGTTCTTGTCTTTAGAACTTCCTTCAGTATGACAAAATAACAAATTTGAATACTAATTACATCTAAAAGTCTGTTGAGTTTGACCCTCTGCCAGTTAATCTAACAGACTCCAACAAGGGGCTCAGAACTGTTGTTACATTAGTTCTCTAATATATTACCCTACCTATTCATCTGGCAAATTATTTTCCACTATTTTGACATGTGTATTTACAATAGGTGTTAATTACAAGCCACAAAGAGAGGTTTACTGAAACAATAAGATAACCTAAATATCAATTTGCAAGTAAATTTAAATTTCATCTTATAATTGGTATGCTTGTAAACTGTCCTTAATTTTATTAAAGGTTCTTGGGAAATATATTCCAGTTATTCATGTCTTAATGCACATGTATCATATTTGGGGAAATAAACTGTCCCAATTAATGAACTAAAGATTTTATATTGTGCAGGTTAAAGAAATCAGTTAAATTTACCAGGTTGTTAAGAACATGGAGGCTGGGGAAAGGGACTCATAATGTGGTTTTCTTAGGAAATGGGATTACTGGATCGAGGAGACAGGGTACTTGTTAGTAAGAAGGTGTACTTTGTCAGAAGGGCTGCAAAAGCACTCTAAAATCCAAACTGTGAAGACCCACTTTTAAGAGATAAGCAAAGGGACATGCAGAGAACACTTAAGTATACATGTAGTAGGAGAAAAACCAGGAGTGGAACAGTCTTAAAAGGAGAGAGAAATATTCACTCGTGAAATTGAAAGAGAGAATGCTAATTAACTCAACAGCTCACTTCAGTGTCTAATCAGCACCTCAAACTTGTTAAAAACATCCAGACCCATTTTCCCCTTCTAAACCATTTCTTTAAAAATATTGTATATGGTGTTACCCTCTGAGGAGCTGCTAAAGCCAGACAACTGAAATTCACTGTTGATTTTTTTCTCTTTTTAAATTCAGCAGCAAGACTGGTGGGCACTACTTTCAAAATACTGATATATCCCAAATTAGCTACACTTCATCTCCACAGCACTGCCCTTAGTCGAAGCCACTTTCATCTCTAATCTGATTACCAACTAAGCACCCTACTTTCATCACTTCCCATTGTCCAGTTTTTCTAAAAACAAGCTAGATTATACCATTTCCCAACTTAAAATTCTCCAATTGCTCTTGTCACTTAGAATATAATTTAGATTTTATTCTGTTGTCTTCGTTTATCCTTCTGATTTCATGTCCTCCCCACTCTCCCCCTTTTGTGTTACACTCAACCCTGGCTTTGTTGCTATTACCTCAGAAAGGCTAAGCTTGGTTATAGTACAGGGTCCTTATATTTGCTGTCTCATTCAGCCTGGAATGCTCTTCTCCCTGAGCAAAGCATGATAATCTCCTTTTGGCTTTCTGGGTCTCAGCCCAAATGTCACCTTATAATGAATTACTATTTCACTTTCTTTAGAGCAATTTTCACTCTTAGAAAATGTTTTTCCTACCATGTCTCCAACTAGAATCTGAGGTCCAGGACCTTAAATTTACTGCTCTAAGTCCTGGGTCTATAAAGGTCATGATACATGTTGGAAGCTCAAGAAACATTTACTTTAAAAAATCTGTGAAGATTCAGTGAGATGGTCTCTGGAAGCTTTTTTTAAATTTAAAATGAATCTAGAACATATATTGTTTAAAAGGAGGCAGGAGAAAAGGAGGGAGCAGAGACCAAGATTCTGTAGTTGAAGGTTCTGAAGACAGAAAACTATCAAGGGCACTGGCAGAATGGCTAGACATGAAAGGAAAGGATGCTTTACGATTAGGATAAATTTAAAATCTTGGAGGTAGGACTGTGGAGGGACTGAAGTTAAGCCTTCCGTGCAGCTGGAGGGACAGAAGGGTCAATAGGTTAAAATAAGTAATGGGAAGAGTTTGAAGAAAGCAGAACAAGGAGCACAGCTAACCCAGGAAATGAAAGAATTATGTATAAAAAGTACCAAACTAAGCATAAAGGCACTTGATCGGTTCTGCCTCCACCTCAGGTATATGGCAGCCATTTATCCATTTGGCCTTATTTATAAAATGGAGTAACCTCAGCTCAAAAATTTAAAAAAGAAAGCAATGTACTCAACATAGTGCATAAAATCTTATAATGATGTTTGGTATATATGTCTGAGATAATGTAATCTCTGATACTTGAATGTTTCTACAGTGACAGTTCCATAAAGTTATATATAACCCTCCCTTCCATGCTTACCAGTGCAGACAAAAAGCCTGTGATAAAAACCCATGAGTATGTGGACAAACCAACAAATACTTCATTCATTAGACTGTTTTATGCAAACTATCTCCGAGGCTGGATTTGAAGCACACTGATTTATTGGCATTTGTTCTTTGCTCAAAAAATGTTAATACATAAGAATATTTTTCTCAGGGCTAATAACCCCTCCCCCCAATACCCTTTTGAAAGGCCACTGATATGCAAGCCCTCATTTGCCTTTTCACTCTTAATTTTGTTTTTAAAGTATAAGCTAGCCCCATTTTATCGGTATACTTTGTTCTCTATTAAGAGGAACTTTTTCTGCGACTGTGTTAGCTCATCCTTATGCCTGTGCTATTGATTATGGCATTCTCTTCAAATCTAAGTGTTACCATCTTCTACAGCTCTCAGTCCCATCAGCTCCATTCAAGTTTTCATCAACTACTATATAACTATAAAAATCTCTCCCTTAACATCCCTTGGACTTCACAGTGATTTACATAATTTAGCACTTAAACTGAAATGGTATCAATGTCATGTGTCATCCATCTACCTGCCCAACTACCTAGAATTTACCAAGTGTCTCCAGTGTACTAGGTAGGTACCCTTTGAGATGCTCAACTATTGCAATGAACCAAAACTGAAGTCCCTACCGTTATGGAGCTACATTTTATTTTCTCGAATCACTTAGTGAGCCAGTTTTATGAAGAATGCCAACTACTTTCAGGCAGGGATACTTGTACTTCTTTCGGGTATAACAACACATGAGACAATGTACTTGAAGGCACTGTAACCCATGTTTCTTGGCTGATGACATTAACTGGAAAATATAGTTTACATTTACCAAAAATAAACATTAAAGGGTAATTTTTTTATACTGTAAAAGGTATCTGCTAATGAAAAATATTTACCAGATAATTATCTCTAAATAGAACCAATCTTATTTAAAACAATATTTAACTGAAAAGTTTAACAACCAGTATGTATAAAGCAGCAAAATGGAAATTGGAGAGACCCAAGAGAGGGGACAACAAAGACAATGGTAATCTCAGCCATGTGCTTTAGAAGATATACCTCTTCCAGAGTATCAGCTCTTTGAGGATCATTCTACTTGATATAATTCATCTATCATTCACTTAAAGCTTTGATCATGGAAAGAATACATTAGAGGTTAAAAACACACAACTTAAAACATC
This sequence comes from Lipotes vexillifer, assembly GCF_000442215.2. Classification (NCBI taxonomy): domain Eukaryota; kingdom Metazoa; phylum Chordata; class Mammalia; order Artiodactyla; family Lipotidae; genus Lipotes; species Lipotes vexillifer. The sequence goes on along the minus strand of NW_006776226.1, from coordinate 163,738 downwards.
AGGATAAACATTAAAAATCCAACTCCTTTGTAAAGTTTTTTAAAAACTAAACACTGGCTATAACTTGTACATAACATAAAGCTAGTTCCAAACTAAAAAGAATCTTGGAAATTTTAGTACTTGCTTTCTGAATAAAATAAATCAAGAGTTTACTATGACTAAAGGTAAAAACTGACAACGTTCTATACAAGAATGTGATAAAAATAAATAACTGCTACTTAAATCATAAACAGAAGTAAATTCTAATGAGTATTGATAAAAATGCATAGACTTTCTGATGTTGCTTGAAGAAGAAAAGTTAAATATAATAGATTTTATAGTTTGGTTCAATCTGAATTCATTCAGCCTCTATCAAGCTATTGGAGCTATTGGAGTAGGGCCTAAAAAGGATAAAACAAAAAGAATTTTCACCATGATGATGATGTCTTGAAAATATATTATCTCAGGACATAAAACATAGGTTTTATTTTTTTAAAAACAAAAAACTAGAATAAAACAAATTATTAAAATGTTTTCCTGTGATTTACTTATATCTTTCAAAAGATATATACTGAAATAAACTTCCATATGCTAATGATTTTTATTGTTTTAGATGTAGTTAACCTAGACTTCAAGAGCTAAATAATTAGAACCCTTTAAGATTCCTGTTGACACTTTTAAAGGGATGGCAGAAGAAAGAGTAGTGATGTGAATGGTGTTCGAAGAATTACAGATTATAACTAAGGGATTCATTTCCTCCAGTATATCTTGCAGTGATACAATAATAAGGATATGACAAATACATAAAACTACATTTATAACATGTATAAATTTAAGAAGCCATTCTACCTAATATCAAAATATCTTACTGTAAGATGAGGTCTATATATATAGCCCAGAACAATATTGCAAATCCATTCTTCTCCATATTGAAGGAGGCATCCTGACAGAGGCTGATGTCCTGAATCTCTTCAGAAATATATACAGCTCCAATGGAAAATAATTTCTAAGTGACTTTAACATCCCTACTAAGCCTGTTAATTCACCTATAGATGGGATTATAAGAGTACCCATGTCATAGAATTATGAGATTTAAGTAAATCAGTAAGTATAATATGCTTAGAATAGCACCTGGTCATATAACTATTGGCTATTATTAAATGTTTACTTCACTAAAATGTAAAAATTTTCTGATAAAAACCAAACTGACAAAAATCAGACAAGTAAAGGAGTTTATCTGGGGATTACTGGTGCTAGAAAGTGGCAATGTTAAATGAATCTCCTCAAAACTGTTATTAAAATATGTGGATAGGGCTTCCCTGGTGGCGCAGTGGTTGAGAGTCTGCCTGCCGATGCAGGGGACACGGGTTCGTGCCCCGGTCTGGGAAGATCCCACATGCCGCGGAGCAGCTAGGCCCGTGAGCCGTGGCCACTGGGCCTGCGTGCCCGGAGCCTGTGCTCCGCAACGGGAGAGGCCACAACAGTGAGAGGCTCACGTACCCCACGCCCCCCACACACACATCTGGATAATGAAAATTCCTTCTATTAACTTTTTCAAGGAATATAATGTTTGTGATGAAACCTGGACTACATGGAAATAGATGGGTAAAACGCCATCTAAGAGCTCTGTCTTATTCACAACCCATAACTGAGCTATTCTCTGCTTTTATCTGTCAAATTACTAACAAGCTAACAACTTTCAGTTTAATTTGGTATATTTGTGACTTGGTAAAAAACTGGTAATTTAACTGATAAAAATATAAATGACTGGAAGTAATCTAAGTGCTTAACACTAAGGAAACCTTTAACACCTTTTATTAAAGAGATTTAAAACGTATTTTCATTCATATAGTATCAGTAGTACACTTATTACATACTTTGTGAATTACTGAACTATATATATGACTAATTACATAATATTTTCATATCAGCTATATAAATACAGGTGCTTTGTAAAGAGTACCTATTTATACAGCTTGTTTATGTGTGTGTATTTATATGTGGAGTTGACTCAAGCAGGGAATGGCTTCTAAACTGAGTGTATTCAAAACTGTCCCTGAAAATCTCTTAAACACCTATCACAGCAAGTGTATATGGTTTTATATATATATATATATATAGATATACACACGTGTGTGTGTGTGTGTGTGTGTGTGTGTATGGTATGGTAAAGTTTAAAAATTACTGAACTAGACTGTAGGAAGAAGCAAAAGGAAGATAAATATGCAGAAGTCTGGGCAAACTCCTGCTTACTTGCAGAGTTTATTCCATACTGTTTGACATTTAGCAAAATTTATTGTGAAGATTAAATGAGATAGTGGGCAACCCATCTTATCCCCTGATTTCATTCTAAACATAGCTGAGAGGTTAGGGTGGGACAGGTAAACAACGAAAAAATTAGAAAGGACATATATACATTTCCTTTGGGGCTATTTAATATTGTATATTCAATATGAAAGTAAAATATTTAATTTTGGATTTCAAGAAACATCTTGTTTACTGAAAATATTGACTGAAGAGGTTTTCTTCAAGAAAAAACATTAGGAAATTACTTTGAAAGCTAGTATTATCTGAAGTGAGACATTTCTAATCCTCAGAACAGTGCCAGTTTTCAATAGGCCACAATGCAGAATGTAACTCCCCAGTCATACTAAGTTTTAATTGTCATCTACAATGGAATATTCTCCCAGTCTGCTTTTGAAATTTCAGTGCTCACCTTTAAAGTATTTCACAGTTTTTACTCTTAATTCTAAAGTAGCATCTTCATCACATACAAAAATAGTTCGGGGATGTTGCTGGAAAGCTGAAACAGTCCACATGTGATTGACTCCTTCTTCTATTGCTTTGTAGAGAGCAAATGCCTTGTGTGCACCTGTTATGAGGATCATTACCTGAAAAATCGTGAACATTACCTGTCAGTTCTTAAAACATGTTCCAAATGACTAAGAAGCTCTATTTTTTTAAAACAAAGAATTTAGCACCAATATTTTTCTGAGGGTTAAAATAAAAATAAACAGCTCCATATTTCTTCATAGTTCAAGGTATTTATTTCTGCTCTTTAAGGTAACAGGCAGGCACAAAGTGTATCTCTACTACTGGCTGAACAAAGTAAAATAGTGTCTTGTAATGGAGTATTATTGAATATACCATAATGCCTATGATAATTAACACATTAAATACTGATGTGCAAGAAGAGACCTGGGAGAATGAAGAAAAAGAAACAAAAGGGCTGTTTTGCAACAGCAGAGTTACAGATCAACAAAGAATTTATATAACCAGGAATGATATATCAAATTGCTCTAGTCCAGATAAGCAATAGATATTACTTTGGAAAAGCAAAAGACTCTGAAATAAGGTATTTTAAAAGTAATCTAGAGAAATGAGCCTAAAGATTGTTTCACTGAACGGGTGCTATCTAAAGCTCTTTTGGAACAAAACTAGATTTAAAGAAGGGTTCAGAATCTACTTAAATGCAGGAACTGTCCTTTAAACACACATAACTAAGACCATCCTTAGGTACAGAAAATCCAAGGTCTTTGTCCCAGATCCCTGATAGCCTATGAGATAAGTCAAAGAACATGTGCAAATGTGAGTGAGTGTATACAGGTGTCTGAATGAATCTTTTCTTTAACATTTTTAGCAGAAAATCAATCCTGTTTTTACAAGTTAAACAGTTTATGTATTGTAATAAATCTTTAAACATGTTTTTTTCCTCATAATTAAAAAAAATATGAATGTTAAAGTGGTTGTAATTCTAAAATATCTGTAACAACATAAAAATTCTGTATTTCACATTTTATAACCAGACCTTCTAAAACAGGAAATTAAAGATTAATGAACCAGATATTACTGTATTTCTTTTATCAAGATTCATTACTTTTCATTTTGAAGCTACATTTGATTAATGAATGAAATAAGATATGTATGAATTCTTACTGTTTTTATTGATACTTCTTGTTCTTAAGTATAGAGATCTAGGCTCAGTGAAGAATTAATATGCCATCACCTATAATTAAAAGCATTTTTTAAAAATTAGCAATGCTTGATATAATAAGGTAAGCACAGCACTGATTAATGGGTCTATTAGTTTTCCTTACTGGAAATTAATATTTTTTTCTTAAGACTGATACGTGTTACAGAGGAGTTTGAAAAAAAAAAAACCAAAATATTCAAGTTCTTTGCTCCACCCTGTCTTCTAATTCAGAATCTTTGGGATTAGGACCCAAGAATCAGGGTCCCTTAAGTGATTAGTATGCAATCTGGCAGAAGTCCTTATACTAGCACTTGAAAAGGCTTTTTAAAACTATTTTAACACACACTACATTAAATGAGAATATGTAGTGATTGCTGCATGATGGATATTTTCTGAAGTTTATTTCAGGAGTTTTAAAATGTGATTTGGTGGTTTCAAAGTTAAACACTGAACTTAAGCACTTTTCGTGAATTATTCTCTCATTTAACTACCCACATCAACAGCGTGAGATAAATACTATTCTTACTCATATTTTACAGATAAGGAATGAGGCACAGATATTCTGTAACTTGCCCAAGGTCTTGGTAAGGCTACTATATAAACAAGAGGTCTGCTTCCAGCATCCATATCCTTAACAACTACAATAAGACATATATAACCTTTAATTGAGAATTAAGAAGAAATATCTGAAAAATCAGAAATTGAAGAAAATCCCTCTTGGAATATAATTTGACTTTGATAATACATGATTATTTCTACTCTATCTGCTCCACTATTCTCAAGGAGAGTATTTCTTGTATTGTGAAAAAGCTTAAGAGTACCCCTATCTGAAACCAAATCTTAAGGATAAGCAGAAAAGAAAAGGGGGCATTTCAGACAGTTATGGGGTGGTCAATAAAAAGCTAGAAATTTGGTAAGGCTGAGCATAGGGAAATGAAATGGCTGAAAACTGAATTTTGATAATACAGAGCATTTTATGCCAAAGAGGCTAGATATCATCTTGTGATGAAGCAGCAAGGAATCAGAGACTCTTCATTACATGCATGAGTAATAACTATGTTTTTGGAAAAAGAAAATTCAGGCTGTAATAGAGAACAGGAAAGGTAAAGAATGGAGATAGCCATGATTTAGGATGCGTTTGCAATAATCCTTACAAAACTGATATAGACCAGAAGTAAGGCAGCTCCGATGGATTTATCTCTGTTCCAATGGAGGGCTGGATCCTTATTTATCTCTAAGTTAAATGGTGGAATGTGGTGATTGGTTAGATGTGAAGAAGCTGAGAATGACACACGTTTCAAGTTCAGATAATTTTCATGGAGGGTGTTGCTATTCACCAAGGGAGGGAGACAATTTTGGTAGAAAGATGAATTTAAATTTTGAACAGTTTAAGTATAAGGAGTCAATTGGAAATATGAAATCTGTAGCTTCAGAAAAAGAACTGGCTAAAGATATGTACTGGTAGTTATCACTGTATTGAGCATAGTTGACCTTTTTAGAATAGTACTAAATCTACCAAGAACAGGGTTCCAAAGTGTGACTGCTATTGATGTGTTAATTAAAAAAAACCAAAAACACGCACACAAAAAGGTCACTGCCCAGAAGTATGCGTAGTGAATATGCAGTGCTAGGAGATGACCCCCTAGGTAACAACAACATTCAAAAGGCAGATGGAGGAAGAAGAGCCAGGGAAGCATACTGAGAAAGAATGGTCAGAAAGAAAAAAGAATAATGGTAGAGGTTTATGACGGAAGAAATAGTCCATAGGAATAAATGATGAAAAGAAGCCCAGTAGGATAAGACCTGTAGAAAAGATGATGGTCTTAACAATTAAAAACTTATCACTGGTGACTTCTGTGACATTCAGTAAGTCAACAAAATCAAAAGAAGATTTTTAAGCTTACTGGTTTTTCCTTATGTCATCGCAAGAATAAACATTCAAATTATTATAATTATATGTAATAAGCAATTCTAAAGATGCTACAGTAATTAAAAACAATTTGTGTCTTTTCTTTTGAAATTACCTTTAAAATATAAAGTATTATCTTTAAATATATCTCAGTAAAAACAAACTTTAATCCTTTGAGGGTAAATGTGGCTTTCGTCAAACAGCCAGAATTCAATAAAAATCAGATCTGGTGGTTCAGGTAGACAGCCAAGCTGTGGATAGAACCAACTTTGTCCAAAATGAATTATGGGCAAAAGTAATTCATTCAAACTATTCTCAACAGTTACTGAATACCTATTATGTGACAGGCAGTGTACTGTGCTAGATATACATGACTCATAACACTTGGAGATTATAAACTAATGAGGAAGGGTATTAAACAACGAAACATACAGAAACAATTATAAACTGCAAAAAGTACTATAAACAAAAACTGTGGTAAAAGAAAAGAAAATAATTTTGATTATAAGAATTACAGTCAGAAAATGGAACTCTGAAAGCTGAAAACAGGTGCCATTTTAGCTAAGCAAGGGCTAGAGAAGTAGAATATTTCACAATTAATTAACATCAATGTAAGGCCTCAAAGCAAGGAAGGAGTGAAAATTGAGGGCAGGGACTTGTGTGGTTCATTACCTAGTGGACAATTCCCAAGTCTTAAGAAACCTGTAATAACTTCTGGGTTGTCACTTCCAGGGTCTGTACAGAAGGTCCTCATTATCTGAGTTGCCAAAGTATGAAAATTCTTATTGATGCACTGACCACTTAAAAGATTTGTCTCCCATTCAAACCTACTTTCCACTCAACAGTGACATCTGTCCCACACATGGATTTAAATTTTAAATATATTTGCAGTTATTGAAAATGACACTGAAGAACAGCTCACATCACAGTTAAAACCACTGGCAGATGAAAATGTGTACACATGAAGCCCATTAAAATTGAAGATAAAAGAAAGTCATTAAGTATAATCATGTGATACTTGTTTCAAAAGAATGCTATGAAAAATCTAGCAAGACAATACCCAAGACAACGGAAACAACCCAAGTGTCCATCAACAGAAGATTGGTTTAAGATGTGGTGCACACACACACAATGGAATATTACTCAGCCATAACAAAGATTTGACATACTGCCATTTGCAGCAACATGGATGGACCTAAAGAATATCATACTAAGTGAAGTAAGTCATACAGAAAAAAACAATACTATATGCTATCACTTATATGTGGAGTCTAAAAAACAATACAAGTTAATCTATATAAAACAAAAAAACTCACAGACACAGAAACTAATGGCTACCAACAGGAAAGGGGTAAGTTAGGAGTATGGGACTAAAAGATACAAATTACTATATGTAAAACAGATAAGTAACAAGGATTTACTATATAGCACAGGGAACTATTCAATATCTTGTAATAACCTATAATGAAAAATAATCTGAAAAAAATATATATAACTGAATCACTCTGCTGCACACTGGAAACTAACACAGTATTGTAAATCAACTATAATAAAGCACTAAAGTCCTTGGGAAAACTACTAGATAATAAAAGTTTTGCCATAATTTTCTTTACAGTCATGCTGGGAATGAATACTGTGAGGTGAATAGCATCATATAATTTTGTTGGAAAAGTCAAAAGAAAAATCAATGTTTGAATAATTCTGTTAATTCTAAGAATTAGCATAAGAGTTGCACTGTAACCTTAATTTTCTTATATGTAAGAAATCGTTTTGCATAACTTTCAGTTTCATATTTTAGAACTAAGGTTGCTCTAATTTTTTTTCAATTTATCTACTATGAAATTTCAGTCTTTAGAAGGTCTTTTTTCATAAACCAATTATCGTTAGATGTAAAACTCCATTTTGAATGACAGTTCTATTTGTGCATTCAAGTCTAGATATATTTACATTAAGATCAGTTACTCATTCACCATACCTTGTCTGTACTCTTTCCTCTGGACCTGTCCAATCCTGCTGCCAGAAAGGAATGGAGTTTTGGGTTTCCATATAATTTAACCACTTATAATCATGAGCTGACTATAATTTGGTCTGTTATTCTCAGGGCAGGAAATGACAGCCCAATTAAAAACTAAAAAATTTGAGTCTACTGTTCAGAACTCTTGCCGCCTTAAACATACTGAATTTAGAACAGATCCAGCCCTAAAGGGGTTCTTTTCCCACTGGAAACCAACTGAGCTATCCTCCTACAGTCAAGAATCACATTACACTAAATTATCCTAAGCCTCCAAAAGCAGTTTAATGTTAATTATGACTGCATCTTTGTTGCAACAGTCCTTTCACAAGACTATATGATCAGTGTGATTTTAGGACCTCAAACTGTGAAACAAGAAGAGGCAAGTAAAGCAGTACCCCAAAAGAGATGGTGCCTAATTTTTAGTTTCCAGCTCCAAAGACTTAATTTACTTGAATTCTAAACATGGCAATGAGCCTGAAAGAAATTACTGAAAGCTAGACAACAATTTATACTGCAAATAGGATTGACCCAAAATAGCACTTATTTGACACCACAATTTCTCCAAAGTCTATAGACATTAAAGGAAAAACATAAAAGAACATTTAATTCTTACTTCTCTAGCATCCATCACTGTCCCCACACCAACTGTTAGAGCCATAGTTGGCACTTTTGATAAATCTCCATCAAAATATTTAGCATTTGCCAAAATGGTGTCCATTGCTAGAGTCTTTACTCTTGTCCTTGATACTAAACTGGATCCTGGCTCATTGAAAGCAATATGACCATCTGGACCAATTCCTTTCAAAAGAAATACATATACACACACATATATACATAAGTAAATAAGGTTTCTCAAAGTTCAACATGATTTAAAGACCAAAGAAATAGTCATAAACACGCTTACCTTGTTTTATTTGATAGCTGAATTTCTAACGCTGCAGTAAAAGATTTGTTCCTGTATTTGATTCAACAAGTATTTCAATGTTTTCCATATGCTTAGCATTGAGCTAGCATGATTCTAACAGCAAAATTATCACTTTATAATACTACTTTATAAAGCAATTTCACATGCATCCTCTCAACAACACATATATTTAACAATCTTGTGATATAGTCAGATTAACCATATCTATTTACCTCATCTCCCCTTTTTTTTAAGCTCAAAAGGCAACTTTGATGCTCAAGGATAATATATGATTTGTTCAAGGTAAATAATTTAGTAAATACTAAGACAAAACTCAAATCTAAATCTTCTGATTCCTAACCCAGTGGTCTTTATATTCACACTTTAACTTGCTTGGTTCTAGTCTAGATGGGGCAGTTAACTACTGGACCTCCCTGTAGTATAGTTTCCTCACTTATAAAAATGTTTAGATTGGACAAGATATTATCTAAGGCAGTAGTTTTCTTCAAACTTTTTTGACTGCAACCTACTGCAAGAAATACATTTGACACTGCAATCTAGTACACATATAAATACAATTAAAACAAGAATTGCATGAAATACCCTTACGAGGAGCCATTCAAGCTACTTTTGATTACATTTTGTTTCATTAACAAAACATACAAAGGGAAATGGTGGATGTGACTGACCATATTGATTTCATGCCCTAATAATGTGTGACAACCACAATTTGAAAACTCTGCTTTAAGGAGATCTACTGCCAGCTGAAATATTCTAGGACTGCCTCTCAAATATAGATAAGAATATGACATTTCTTATTTGAAGGAAATTGGAGGTAAATCTTTTCATAAAGTCAAGAATCTTTCTATGGCTTAAGTAAATCAAGTTTTATATACATAGACCCTACTTGCTAGTCAGATTTCTGGCAAGTTCAATCAAAAAAATAAACCCACAAATTCTCTGGGTCAAAATACCAGTTATACTTATATTCTGCATATTTAATGATATATAGGTGTATCTTATTGGCTCTTAACACACAATTCTAACAACTTTTTCCCAGGCTACAACAAAGTAAAATATGACAAAGAGTAACCTGGTTTTGAATGAAGAAGGAAGAACTGAAAACCTTAGGAAGCAAATATGAACTACCAAAGCACAATAATCTAGGAATTTGTAACAATATAGGATTAATTTTTAATCTAGTACGTAAAGCCAGACCTATATGTGGTTAATATGTATGGTTTGTTTCCACTATTAAGTATATATATATGCTTGTCTATTTTAAATCACAGATATGCATCTCTCTCTAGATTTGTAAAACTGTTCTGCTTTTCCTCTTAAGTATACAACTGCCTAAATATTTTTATTTATATTTCTCTATGGAGGAAAGGATGGAACCAGGGAAATAAAAGAGTTCCAGAAAAAATAGGAGGTCCTCAAAGATCAGTATTAGTGGTCTCATCGGTGATTTGGGTCACACAAAAGTGTACAGCAAAGCTGAAATTATCAGGAATGGTTCATGATGGAGAAGGGTCAATACATTCCCTTACTATCAGTAACTATCAAAAATTGAGCTTTTCCTGATATAAAATTATATTTTTAAAATGTTCAGAATGTTTTACAAAGCCTTATAAAATTTTCTGAAAAATAATCATGAACTCTAAACACCATGGTTAATTCAGTCTTTAATTGTAGACTAAGATATCAACACCTTTTTTTTGTTTTTTAATTTATTTTATTTTTGGCTGTGTTGGGTCTTCATTGCTGTGCACGGGCTTTCTCTAGTTGCGGCGAGCAGGAGCTCTCTTCATTGCGGTGCGCAGCCTTCTTACTGCGGTGGCTTCTCTTGTTGCTGAGCACAGGCTCTAGGTGTGAGGGCTTCAGTAGTTGTGCGTAGGCTCAGTAGTTGTGGCATGCAGGCTCCAGAGCACAGGCTCAGTAGTTGTGGCACACAGGCTTAACTGCTCCACGGCATGTGGGATCTTTCCGGACCAGGGCTCGAACCCATGTCCCCTGCATTGGCAGGTGGATTCTTAACCACTGCACCCCAGGGAAGCCCGAGATATCAACACCTTTATGAAACATCCCTAAAACCTCTGAGTCTGGATTGTGTGTCTTTCCTGTGTCTATAGTTCTGTGGGCTAGAAGGTAAACTTCATGAGAGTAGACTTTCTCTTCTTCATAACTGTATCCTTACTATTTAGAATACATGACACACAGGAGGCCCTCAATAAATAACGGCTGAATAAATGAATGGATGGTTGGTATTGTTCAGAATGTTCAGTACAGTTTTTGCCCCCTTCTACCCTGCTCTGCTCCCCTCACAACAGGGGCTAGACCAGTCATAACAACCTATATCTCATATCGTTTAGGCAGAACTGTTGTGATCTAAGGACAAGTACTTAGGCCAGGCTGAAACAATCAGAATTTCTCTCTATAAATCTGAAACTTGACCAGCAACACAGAAAGAAAGAAGCCATTTAGAGCTGAGGCATTTGATGACAGCACTGCAGGAGAGGATCAGGTGAGTCCCTGCTTCAGTTGATCTGAGGCTCCTGGTTCTTGTTCTTTTAAAGACTTGTTTCCAACTCTGATATCAATTCTGTGAGTTACCCCAGAATTATTCCAATAAATTCACTTTTGATCTCATTAGTAGACTACATTTACTTGCAAATCAAAGAATCTAATCATGTAACCAAAGTAGAGGGTTAAAAATTTCCCCAGCGTCTTATTTTTACCTTTTAAACACAAATTATCTTAAGATAATTTTAAAGTTAATAATGCTTTTAGAGTCTATTTATAGATTTTCATGTTTGTGTACTTTATTGCTGGGTATGGATCATGAATTGCATGATACACCTTATTCCTTCTCCCAACAATTCTGTCATCAGATGGAGAACTTCTGAGTATGTATTTCCTCCTTTCTCCTTTCTATAGAGGGAAGGGAACTCTTGCTCCATTTCCCAGGAGTGAGCAATCGTGGATTAATACTCTGGAGCTCTTCTCTGGTCTTACTATTTCCAATTCAGAGGGGAGGAGTAGGAAACCCCATTCTGGCCTCAAGCCCAACCTGCAATCTCTAATCCAACTTTACCTTTAATAAAGCTGATATTTTGATCCCATTTGGCTCAGTTCTTAGTGTTTTTATTAACCAAACCCTGGAACAAAAGAAGGGTAAGTGGTAAGACCCAGATACCAAGCCTCATCTTGAATATCCAAATGATAACAACCTAGATCAACAAAGGTGAAGAATCAAATGAGATTCTTTCATAAGACAGATCCAATAATAGGGTATCCCAAACAGGAAAAAGTTCAGAGAAAATGTAATAAGCCAACCCTCCGTTCCCTATACACAATTATATGTCCCTTCGATAATAAATATAAACTGTCCGACCCTGGATTAGCCCACGACTACAATGAAGGTGTTAATGGAAGAGGAAAGGAAATCCTGTTAAATTTTTTTGCAAGGGGAGAACTACAGGAAGTTTAAGACAAAAATTGGTTAAAAAACAAAATAAAGTTCTTTTTAGTAGTAGGAGTCAGTGATGAACATAAATTATTATGATTATGCTCCATTAGTTTCAAAGGTAGAACTAAGGTGGGTTATTGTGAGGAAATGCACTGAAAAACTTTAGCTACAAAGAAACAAGAAGTGGCTTAAAGCTATGGGGAAAGAAGAAAGTTTACTATAAATCTCTGAAAAGGGAGATTAAACCTTAAACATTACATTAAGCTAAAACATTTTCTGGAAAGTAGGCAAAAGGACAAAATGGAGTTAAAGAGTTCTTATCAGTTTTTTTTCCCCCAAGTAAATTCTACTTCCTGGCATTGAGACCCCAAGGGATTTGTCACAAGAATCCTTATATAAGGTCAATAAGTTAACAGGAAAAAATAAGTCCTCAAATAAAGAAGTAAAAAAATACTATTTATGTTATCCATTCAGCCACTTTTAATACTAAAGTTTTAATAATTGCCATATCTTTTTGTATAATGGTTATATGAGTGAAAATATTTCTTGATATAACTAAGATCAACAGTTTAGGTATATTATTTTACAGTAATTCTACTTGATTTCGGTAGAGTTTAGAAAATCTAAAGAATGCACGGGTAGTGCACTCCTTAAACATTTTCAAATATATACTGCCTTGGCCTTGATATTGGTAGGCGCAAACGGTAATTATCTCAGAATTGAGCAATACGGACAAAACTGGAATGCAAATGTTTTCCAGGAATAGCGAAGTAATATTAGCAAGTTTTATTTAAAAAATAGATACTTTCTATTTTGAAAAGCAAACTAGTCTAACTTGGATTCTTGCTCAGATAAAAAAACTATCCTGTCTATTTAAGAAAGTAATTGATATTAGTTCTGCTAGGTAGAGATAACAATTTCCTCAAAGAGAAAAACTTCAGTCTTGCTGGATACCCTTAGAGGTAAATCAGTAAAAGAGCAGGACATTCAATGAACTAAGGAAAAATTACTTCAGAAACTACACCTCAGAGACAGAGTGGAGTAACACTTAATGGATTACCAACTACATACCAAGCACTGCACAAGGCATTTTATACATGTTATAATGTGGTTAATTCTCATCAATTCTGAAATGGTTAATATAATCCTGTTTTACAAATAGCTTAATTATATTGAATTAGTACACTGAACTAATTTACTGAAATCAATAAATTTCCTAAGATCTTACAGATAGTAAGTGGCCAAAACAGGATGCTAATTTTTGTCTGACAATAAAACCCAATTTTCTCCAAAGGCAACCAAACACCTCAACAATACCTGGCCACCTCAACCATAAATTAACCTTAGTACAGGTCTATTGAAGACCTAATTCATATAATTTTGAGCAGTCTTCTAATAAATTAATTGTAAGATATACCTGGATCTAATGGATATATCTATCTCTATATATCTAATGTTAATTTAGAGCTTTAGTATGTTTAGTTGAATACTAAAGAATCTGGCAAAAAACAATTTTGGTTTCAGTTTAGATGATGTACTATTCATATGCTTCATACTGATGGCAGAAAACCGTATTGTCATTACAAAGGAAGAGATTCTTTCACCTCTTCAATGGTAGATCATGAACACACAATATACATACACATATGTATGTTTTTGTGTGCATGTATATATATAAATTTCAAGTGGAAATTAGTTAATTAAACATTTACTTTAGAGTTTATTAAGACAATTATACAGCTTAATTCATATTAACTAAAGGCTGATGATAAAAATCTTACATTCTTAACTCATTTCTTAGTGAAATTAAGCAATTTGAATGATCAGTAGAGAAATGTTAAAATCCACCTGTTCCACATGCAGACTTTCAGAGATTTAACGCTGTAATTTGATAAGAAAGCTGGGTTGGGGTTTTAAAGAAACAGTAAAAGAATAAGAGTATCACTGAGGAAAAGAAACATCACTCGTTTTCTAAGATGTGGTAAACTATCAGTTCTAAAGAGGTAATTAGGCAGGGATTAGGACCTATTTCTCAAGCCATAATTTAAACAATCCCCACTTGCAACTTTAAGATTATTTTTTGATGAAAATAAAGTAAAATAGAAATCAATAGCTGAATGAATGGGTATTACAGACAGTCACAGATGTTCTTTATATTACATGAAGGTAAGTTTTGTTTTTTTTTAAAGCACCTAATCCAAATATTAATAAATGATTAATGACAAAATGTTTTACGTACCTCCAACAAAAAGATCAATTCCTCCAGCTTCTTTTATTTTCTTTTCAAATGCATCGCATTCTGCTTGTAAATCTGTAGCATTCCCATCAAGGATATGAGCATTATTAGGATCTATATCAATATGCTTAAAAAAGTTATTCCACATATAAGAATGGTAGCTTTCAGGATGATTTCTGGGAAGTCCTAAATACAGAGTTAATAAATAAAAATGTAACTATTTCCAGAAATAAATCTAAAGTTTACTTTTCTGATTAAGCCATAAATGCTACTTAAAATATGTAACATTTCTATACCATATTCAATTTAAAAGCATTTTTATATGGAATATATGCTTATTATGTGCCAGGCATTACTTTAATCACTGTACATTTATGTATTGACTCAATTAATGTGTACAGTGTCTATGGAAATAACTATTATCAATCTCACTTTATAGATGAACAGAAACACAGAAAAGTAACTTTCCCAGGGTCACAGAGCTCACAAAGGGGCTGGAGCACAGAAGTCTAGTTCATGTGCATGTAATCACTATATTCCCCTTCTAAAATACAAAATTTTAACCAATAAAACTGATTTATGTGTTAAATTCAACATAAATTAAATGGCCACACAACTGAAGTCTTGATCTGCATTCTTCCTCTGTTATTCCTATTTACATGCAAGGTATACTAAATTACAACAGTTCTTTGACAATGACTCAGGCAACCGTTAAAAATGTGTACCTATAAAATTTTAATTTTAACACAGAGTTTATATGTATCACTGATCTTTCTAGTTAAGCAAGGTCACAATCAATAAATTATAAAAGCTTCAAGGCTACAAATAGCCTTATATTTAAAAAATATTTTACTAATTACTTTTACATACATATTAATTCATTTATCCCCACAACAACACTGGTTTTAACTTTGCCTTAAGAAAAAAAGAAAAAGAGAAAAAGAGAGAATGAGAAATGTGAATGAATTGGATCAAAGTCGATGGAGCCAGGACTGGTAAGTGGCATAGCTGAAGACGAATGCAAATCTTCTCATTTCTAGTCTCACGGTCCTTCTACTATGTCATGCCTGTCATTACAAAAATAGTTTTTTTTATATAAACTCCCAACCCCACTACAAGGTAATACATTATACTCTAGAAATATATTCATATTACATTCAAAACAAATTTAAATAATGTTAATATTCTCAATATATTAATTTTATTTAAAATATAACATGTCCAAATAATATATTCAAATAATATAGCTTACCTACATATTCATCCATGTTAAAGGTCTTCACATATTTAAAAGAAAGGTCTCCATTCTTGTGATATTCTATTAGTTTTTTATAACATCCTAAAGGTGTACTCCCTAAAACAGATAAAGATTCCATTTTCTAACGTAACTTGTAAATCTAATTTAAAAAAAAGTTTATATTAACCTTATTCTCTTCTTAATAGTATTTTATATTTCTAATTTATTAGGCAAACAATTATCAATTTAAATACACATTCAGTTAACCAATATATGTTGAATTCGTCTCTCTACAAGGTAACCTAAAATTTTAGTAAACTAGAATTTGCTGAATAAAGCTGGGAATCTGTCAGCAGAAATTATAGCTTGGAAAATTATTCTTGTGTCGTTGGTTATTTGGAATTAATGGTGTATATTCCAGGATTAGAAACTTCTAGAGAGCACATGTGAATTAGAAGAAAAATAAACGTCCCACCTTTAGAGAAAAAACTATTTAGAGAGGGATTTGTAGCATAAATGATACATAAATAGGTCAAGTATTGACCATTCAATGAAATCAAAAGGGAAACCAGAGCTGAATTTAAACACTGCCTCTACTTTCAAAATAGAAAGTGACAAGGATTGAGTGAGGAGGCTTATCCTTTAAGTTTTTAACTGGAGCTCCTGTTTCTCATTTTGTGTTATTTTCAGCATATATCAGCTAAAATGTATAAAGTAAAATGATTTCTAGGAAATGGGATCTTGGCTTTGGATACTTCATCTGAGTTCTTAATGTTATTGTTTTATAAATGTGATTCTTTTATGTTTTATAAAATTAAGATCTGCTTGATAGTGCTCCATGAAACGACACAATAAAGATAAACGAATTTAGCCACTTGAGGATGGCCTCCCTTTGTGTTTTAAATTTGCTGTATTTTTTCATTTTAACTACAAATTCGAAGACTAGATTGACTACATTCTTACAACAAGCAACCTGGCCCACACAATCCTGGTCAGAGTATTGGTTTCTAGTCCACCCACCATCACAAAACAAAATAAAACACCCAAACACAAAATTTCTCAAGAGGCAGGGAGAAGTATGGCAGAACTAAGCAGTCTCTGGCCAAAAAAAAAAAACACCAGAAAAACAAAAAAACAACAAATACAAAAAAAATCTAGAGTAGTAAAAAAAACTGACTCTCATTTAAGATGACAGAATAATAGAAGTGGCTAAATATCATACAGGTTCACAGAACAGAAGACTAATACGTTTTCTTAAAGTTAAGCACATATATTGTTTTAAATTGTCATTAATAATTTAAAATTTATGTGGTCAAACTTTACAATTCCTTCTCAAAGAACTACAGCCCACTAACATGAAACCTGGATAAAAGATGGATAAGTATGCTTTTCTTTCTCCTTTTCTAGAAGCATAACAAATTTTCTGTGTGTATCTTTCAGTGTCAAGAGAATAGTTATAGGACTCCCTCCGTAATTTAAGGACATATGAATATAAAAAGAAGTTGTCACAATAGTGATAAAAAACACATTCGTTTTCTACTTTTTAATCAAAGTGGCTGAATAGAAAACAATCAATGGAAGATATGGTACACGGTGAACTGGTAAAAGAAACTTCATTTTAATATATTTGCTTTGCAATACTCATTTACTAACATAACTAATTTAGCAAGTGCTTACTATGATTCAAATAAAACAAAGATTATGACTGTTTCTACCCTAAAAGAACTCACAGAATACAGATAGACAAGTACAAAGTAACTATAACACAAGGAAAAATATAAATAACCTATAAGAAGTCTGGGGCAGTATAGTGAATCAAAGAAGAAAACACTATAGTCTTGCTTGTGGGAGGAAGGATGAAAGATGGCATTTCAACTGAGTCTCTGAAGAAGTGAAATTCCCATAATCAAAGAATGGGTTAAGTTGTAATTGAAAATAGAAAAAAGATGGGGGAGGAGGTTCAGAGATGACACTTGTATGCCTACCATGTGCTAGATGCTATGCTGGTGTTTCATACATTAGCAAATGTAAATCTCACAAGTTTGGGAAATTGGCATTATCTTTCCCATTTTGAAGGTGGAAGAATTGGGGTAAAAAAATTAAGGAATGTGCCAAATATCACACACATGGCAGTGAAGCCATATATTCAAGAGATTCTCATAAAGTTCTTATTATACAGTATGCTAGCAACATGAGTGAAAGTAAAGCCAGCAAGTTTAGGCCTGTTCTTTGAACTACAAGCAATGTAACCTGCCTACCCTGATTCAGTGTAGAGGAATAGTGGGAATAAGTCTGGGAGGCAGGCTGGGCCCACAGCATGCAGGCCCTTAAATGTCAAGCTTGTCAACATCACTTCAATAAATATATTACTGAACAGGGCTTCCCTGGTGGTGCAGTGGTTAAGAATCTGCCTGCCAATGCAGGGGACACGGGTACAAGCCCTGGTCCGGGAAGATCCCACATGCTGCGGAACAACTAAGCCGGTGCGCCACAACTACTGAGCCTGCACTCTGGAGCCTGTGAGCCACAACTACTGAAGCCTGTGCGCCTAGAACCCGTGCTCCGCAACAACAGAAGCCACCGCAGTGATAAGCCTGCACATCACAACCAAGAGTAGCCCCCACTCGCCACGACTAGAGAAAGCCCACACGCAGCAGCGAAGACCCAACACAGCCAAAAATAAATAAATAAATAAAATTTTTTAAAAAAGATATATACTGAACAGATATTCCCCAGAATTGTGCTTGGTGGGGTGTAATTAGGCATGATTAACACTCTCATTGGTCAATGAAGGAGAAAAGTAGAAAATGTTAACAAAGGTTTTCCAGAGATATACCCTTAGCAGAGGTATTATTAGGCAGTAATACTATCCAAAATAAAGCAGAAGAATTGTATATCAAAATACACAAAAACATGTTTAGCACTGCTGGCGTTTATGGCTCTGAAGCCTTTCTGCTCCCATACTCAAATTACTGTTTATTTCTTCATAATTAAGACAAAGTGATTAAGGCAGCTAGTCTGAGCATGGCCCGGTTTACAGAAGGCAAACTGATACAGAGGCCATGTTCAACCACTGGGGCTCACATATCAGAACTGTGGGTGCTGAGGGGGCCCATTTCTGGTGTGCACAATTAAAAAAAATTCCTTTGCCATTCTTACCAACACCTACTGCCATGGACCGAAAAACAAAAAGCAAAACAACAAACAAACAAAAAATCAACTTGGTGAGCTAATAGTATCTTTCATGGAAATTATGCAAGTGAAAAACAATTATGATTGTAGCTTTTCTATAGTTGACATGTATGGGGGGAGGAGCAAAAGGAAAAAATACTGTTTAAATAAAACACACTTAAGAGAACCTTAAATTTACATAGTGTTTACAGTATACAAGGGACTTGCTCTTATTTGAGCTTCAAAACAGCATTGTAAACTATTAATTTCCTTATCTTCCTTAAAAGTAAGAAAAACAAGATTATGGTGTAGAATAAATGCCCTTCAGTCACCAAGAAAGTAGCAGCTCTGATTCCAGGTCCAAAACTCTTTCCTATGTAAGTCAACAATATCAAATAAAGTACCATGTATCAGTGACACTACCTGGTTATTTTTTAAGAAAAACCTTAACCGAGAACGAAATCCAATAAAGTGTATAATTAATGCTTATGTTCATTCTGTCATGAAGACATACCTGTCTTCAATTTTTCACCTGTAATACTTCTAAAATAGAAAATAATCACAGAAATAGCAAAGGGCTAATAAGCTAATATGAGGCATATGAGGTAAAATTAAGAGGCAGTAGTACATATTTAAGGTACCTCTTAATGATCAATGAGAAGGCTAATCTCCCAAGAAATTGCATGAATAGTGAAAGCAACATCCCTAAATACAAACAAAAGACTACTAGAAAAAGGTACAAAAAATATCATGACATGACCTGAGCTATATTTCCTTTTCAATTCTGGAGTGGTAGGTGAGACAGAATTTTAACAAATAGTAATGAAACTTAGGTACCAGATATGTCTGTATCTATATATTTGACTTGATATCCTAATATGTTAAATCAGTGATATGACAAGAAATAAACAGGAAACATATTTTACTAAGAAAAAGCCTTCAATCCCACAACCTTGAGTACCTAATATGGAAAAAAATGGTGCATTACCTGTTGGCAAACCCAGTGTAAAATATCTGTCCTGTCCAGGTCTGAATTGAATGATGCGATTACAGATGTATTTGGCTGCCCATTCACTAGCCAAGTCATAGTTATCAAGAATTACAAGCCTCATTATGGTGATGCACAGCTTCCAGGACAAGAAGTTCAAACCTGAGAAAATTCCATTGTAGAGCACTTTAAGTAATTTACAGTCAAACAGAAGTAAAATACATTGATGACTTTAAAAAGGACAGTACTTAAGAAAGACATGCATGTATACAAATACAATCTGTACTTTTAAAATAGTAATAATGGCTGTTCTCTTTTGAACGAACTTTGAGTTCTGGGCAGTGGGCTAGGTCATTTAAGTACAAATATTAATTCTTACAACAACCTTCTGAAGTACATACAACATCCAGTTTTAGATGAGTAGAGGGACTGAAACAATTTGACTGAGTTCACACAGTTACTAAGTCACAAAGCTGAAATTTATATCAAGGCAAATTTACCATAAAGACATCACACTGCACTATCTCTACAGGTATACTATATAAAGCAACATAAAACAAATCTAAAGGCAAACAAAGCAGCACTCATTTATTGATTGCAAATTAATGGTAGTAGTGATTACTCAGCATCTTTTGGGTTACTTACTAAAATCCAGAACTCTCCCTATGAATGATGTAATAACCAAACCTCCCTTCTGTATAAAAGTGATACCTGCACTTTAAAAATTTTCAATCAATACAGAAAGATACAAAAAAGTTAAAAAAAAAAAATCGACCCAAATCCTGCCACTCCGGAATAATGCTCATTAATATTTGGTATACATCATTCCAGGTATCTATCTAATGCACACATATAAATAGGATGTATAGAAATAATTTCTAACAATGGGATCATACTAGACATGCTATTTTTAACAAAAAGCATAACGAATTGAATTCTTTCTGCATTAAACAGAAGCAAAAGAAAAAGTGAACTAAAGAAACTGCTCATCTCTGGGGGAAAAAATTCTTCACAAAAAGCAATTTCAGTTCCTAAAAAAATATTCTAAGGTTAAGAAAAAATATTATACATATATTAAGAGATCAGCATCATTTCAAAACTATATGATTCCATTTTAGACAACGTGGATTGACCTATTACCATGAAAGATGTGAAAATCGCATTTTTACACTTCCTCCCACCCCGATTTCTGTAAGATGTATTATTTTATACTGCCAAGATTTATAAAATTTACAATGTGTTCTACAACCATAATTCCCAGATTTTAATTCTTAGTTTTATACTTAAATGGATTTGTTACTCACACCAATCCTTTCACAAATGGCTTCAGCAGTCCTGAATTCTGTACCCACAAACCATACATAAAGAAGTCAAAATCTTTACATTAGTGGGAGTAGGAGATCTTATTACAATGAAAACACTGAATCTAAATATGTCCTTAAGAACATGATGATTTAGATTCTGGCATAACAAAAACTTACGATCACCATGATCTAGAGTTATGGCACAATAACAAGAGATAAATATCATTTACAGACAATAATTTACACAGTAAGTCATGAATTCAGTCCAACAGATGGACTTGGCCTCCATTTAAATTCATTAATAATCTAATGGCAGAAACAATTTCAAAGTTACACCAAAGAATCAGAAACATTTCCTGGCTGTTTTAACCATCAAGAGATATACTTATCTCTAATAAGAATATTCAGCAAAATGACTACTGATAAAAAGAGAAAAAAAAAAAACCCTGTAAGGTGAGGAGGAGGAATGGCATTAGAGCTTTCCAAGTGTCTTCTGTGTTTTGGGGCATGCTATTTCTTTTCTCAGTTCAACACACTTGTGAGGGAGGGCCTATTAAATGCCAAGCACTAAGCTCTGTAGACACAAAAATGTCAAAAACAAGGATCCTACTACTATCAAAGGGCTTAGACTCAATAGTCTCTGAAGAAGAACTTATCCTCATTTTTCAGATAAAGAAAACTGCAACTCACAAGTTTATTACTGATGTTATAAAGCTATTAAGTGGTGGAGGGCCTATCTGACTGAAAGATACATGCTTCCCAAAAGTGCCTTATAAGGAAGAATCACTTAGGATGCCTGTTAAAAAGATTCCCCGGACCTTTCCCTGGACACGGTGTTTCAGAAGATATGAAATGGGGTCCACGGAATCTGCACTTTTACAAATATCACAGGTGATTCTTACAATCAGGACACATTTGGAAAATAACATCATACAAGATGACTTCATTGCACAGAGGTTCAAGTAAGCCTCTCAGACCAAGTACAGGCACGTTTTGCTGTCTTAAACTCTTCCGCGAGTCTACAGTTCAGTTCCAAAAGTCCCAAATGAATCACCTCACCCAGAGAAAAGTAGAATGCCACATGTGTTCAGATTTTTAAATGTGTCTTTTTCCAGTTTTTGCCAATCCTCACACATCTGAACTGCTGCTGCGGTCGACCATTCTCTGACATCTTGACCCGACAGCACTCAAAAAATGACACAGCACCACCCCTGCCCTCATCTTCCTCTGGTGCTGATTCATTTTGGGTGTGCGTCCCTTGGACAAAGAGCTGCCAAACACAAACCTCAGAACTTTAAAGCTGGATGGGAACTTCTAGACGATTTGGGATACACAGCTATTTTAGAATCTGTACTAGAATCTGGAATCTAGGCTTACAGAATCGCTGCTCTGTGCTTTT
>NW_006776226.1:98996-141145 GCF_000442215.2 Lipotes vexillifer | reverse complement strand
CCCTACAACACACTACACCTGACCTCAAAAGATTCCTGAAGCCCGACCAGGAAGGGGGCTCTCAGAGAAGGGGTCCAGGTCAGGGTCCCGAGGAGGGGCGAGAAGCAGCAGAGAAGGCTGTGGTCCCTGCCCGGAAGGCGAGGGCTGCAAACTCACCTCACCTGCCAGGCCGCTGGGCCCGTCTCTCCGCAAACCCTAACGAATGCAAATGAGGATGACTATTACGAATTTGTAACAAGTGTCAGGAGAAGACTGCCAAAGAGCAGGAGCCAAGAAAGCCCCGTCCCGAAGAGGACGACCAGTCAAGCTGGAGGCTCCCGGGACCCCCATCCGCCTCGCGTCCCCGTCTCCGCATAGAGCCCACCGGTGGGTGCAACAACCAGCCGGGTTCCCGCCCGACTCCCCTTCCAGGCCCTTCCCGTGTACTCACCTGCCGACCCACCGGCTCTTCTGACGCTGGAACAGCGAAAACCACCAACAACCAGTCAGCCCGGAGAAACACCTGCCAGCGCGAGGAGCGTAAAGCCTAAGGACCCGGATGTAAATCTAGGCGCCGAGGGGAAGGCGGAGCGGCCTGCGGGTGCTGCGCATGCGCGCTGGTGCTGCGCATGCGCGCGCCTCCGGCTCGCTCAGGGTGAGCTGCATAGAGGTTTTTGTGAGTTGCGCGAGACCGGAAGTCTTTACTTCAAGTGAGTATCAAGTTGTTGTGCCATCACCTCGACGTTGTTCGTTTTTCATCTCTCAGAGGTTGAATGGCGGTAGATTCTTTGGGTTTATGAGATTTAGCATGTAGGACTACAGTGCTCATACATAAGCATTACTTTAGTTGCTGCTTATAATAGCAATATGAATTCATGTCTCTTTACCCCAAGCTATTGAATGTCTACTTTGCAAGCACAATGACAACTAAGCGCTTTTTATCAATAAGCTCATCAAAGTTAAATTTAACATGCTGCAGAAAGGCAAATCTTGGAGTGGCTCAATAAGCGTAAACTCGAGAAGGAAATTCTGATGAGATACAAACTTGTGCTGAGATCCTAGGAAAGGGGTAGAGGAAGCAGAATCTGCTTTGAACTGAGTATCATAGATCTTTGTTCATGAGGTGGATGGAAGGAAGCAGGGCTGGGTAAGTTATTGTTAAGAAAGCAGCAGTCACTCGAAGGGTCGTGTGGCCTCACCAGGTCCCATTAGAAACACTGTTTAGAGTTCTGGGGTGACAGGCAGACTCAAGTTTCCTTGGACACTACAAAGTTAAGATAAATGTGTAATGCTATGATCCCAATTCCTTTTCTGAAGTTCTGCACCTGGGTTGTAAATCCATCCTACTTCTCTGGATCAAATGAACCCCCCTGGCTCACATTTTTTAGGCAAGAGTAGAATGTTCCATTCTCAGATAAAACTTCAAACAGCAAAATTTCTCACAAACTGGTACTAGGGGACAGAGTTTTTTGGCACTATAGCTTTGAGTTAGTTTACAAAGACAGTTTTAAATACCACCCCAGTACTATAATTTATCATCTAACAAAAATCTAGTGTGCATCTACTGTAGTCAAAAAGACCTACAAATAATAAAAAGAGCCTTGCAGGGAATATTATTGGAGCATAGAGGGATGTTTGTGAAATGTATTCTTTCTCAATGGTTTTACTCCTTCATGTGTTTCTGACACTAGAAAAATGAGTTCTGTCCCTGCTGTTAGTGCTGACAATGGTTAATTCTGCTTTGATTGCACTGTTTCATGTCCTGTCTTCCTTTTCTCCCAAGTTGGTGTTTCTCACCTCTTGCAGCCCATATGCCATGCTTTGTATAAGGTTAAAGCAAGAAATTACTGCCATCAAGAGCAAAATATTTAATACTAAACAGAAAAAAATTGTTTTTGACAAGGACAGGGACAAGTATGCTGAGTCACTCATTTTTCCATTCAATAAATATTTACTGATTATGTGTCAGACACCAACATGAGGAAAACAGACACACAGTCTTTGCTGTCAGTGAACTAAAAGTCTTGCGGGGATACAGACATTACCCAGCAAATCCTAATAAAGGAAGGTAGTCTCAGTCATGAGACTCTAATTGAGACATTCCTTTATGTTTGGGGATGACCTGAGCATAGAAAGAACCTGTGTCTTGTCCTCCAGGTAAAGCCCCAAGGAATGATAAGATTAACAGAAAGATCCTCTGAACCAAGGTTTTAGATGAAGAGTTTAGTAGGAAAATTTTAACAGGCTATCACCCAGGGAAGGTGACAGATTTACAGTGGCATAAGAGCAGTACAGTAGACGTAGCTAGATAGGTGACAGGAAAATATGCCTGATGACAGGCCTGGTCTACTACAGGTCACAAAGAGAAGCATCAAACAGCAGTCATACCGTGTCATCCTGATAGTTGGCACGGAGCTGAAGTTAGCTGATACAGAGCCTGAAATAGTGCTTCAGTCAACAGGTATCATGCAAATGGAGGCCGATGGACAAAAGATGTTTCAGCAGACACCAATGGGGATATATACTGAAGACCAAAATGCAGAGGAAGAGATATCTATCCATTAAGTGGATGTCAGAGAAGAGAAAATGGCCCCAGAACAGATGCCTCCACCGATGTAGATGCCAGTAGCCTCCCCACCTTAGATGCCATCCTAAGTCAAAGGTGGGAAAGAGGGATAGAAATGACAGAATTTACATTTGAAATGACTAAG
The DNA here is from genome assembly GCF_000442215.2 of Lipotes vexillifer. Classification (NCBI taxonomy): domain Eukaryota; kingdom Metazoa; phylum Chordata; class Mammalia; order Artiodactyla; family Lipotidae; genus Lipotes; species Lipotes vexillifer. The sequence continues at coordinate 138,455 of NW_006776226.1, read as the reverse complement.
GAAACACTAAAACAATTAAATGAACCTGAAAGATAACTTTTGTTTCCTGCTCTCATGAGAATGGGGCTTGAGGGAGAGATTTAAGTAAAAGTTACATTAAAGCTGTATATTATATAGAGATATTACAGAAAAATAAGAAATGGCACATTGGAATTTATGGCCTATGCAATTTCTATATGCTACAAAAGGTTTTAGCAGGGTATACCATGATCAGATTTGTATGTAAAACAAAAATTACCCTGTATGCCTGTAAAGAATAGACTGAAGTTGGGTCAGGAGTAGATCAGGGAAAGGTGGATTTTGCCAGAATGAATACAGAGGGGGTTACTGTAAGCCCAGGAAATAGTTTGCACAAAGGTATGCAGGCAGGAAAGTAAAAGGCATACATATGGAATTCTGAATGACTACCAAGTGGCTAAGATAGGATGTATTTCAAAAACTAGAGAAAATGAATCTGGAAGTCTATGCATACAAGTTGGACTTTATATTGTAAGCAGTGGGGAACCACTTAAGCTTTATGAGTGTAGTAAGAGACTAGCAGATTGTGTTTTAGGAAGAAGGAAGTAGAATGGGTGGGGATTGTATGATAGCAGCAAAAATCCAGACACGAAAAGACTCTAGGCTCATTTTGTATTTTCCCTGCCCCAGCCATACTACTAGGCATTTCCCGAATCGCTGAGAGTTTTTGGTTTTGCATTGTTTTGTTTTGTTTTTTATCAAGAATGTTAGGTTTTACCAAACACTTCCTGCATCTATTGAAATGATGGTGTGGTTTTCCATTTTAATCTGTTGGTGAATTATGGTGATTGATTTTTGAATATTAAATATACCTTGCATTGCTGAGATAAAGCTGACTTGGGCATGGTTTTTCTTGTCATGGTCATGGACTTTCAGTCAGAAGCAACTAAACATTTGCCTGGATAGTTTTTGACAAATGGCTCTTTCCCCAAGAGTGGCTTTAGTGCTAGGCAAGAGCTCTGAATTAGACAAAATAAAACAAGCCTTTCAGTGGCTTCTTCCAAGGTTCTTCTGTCTTAAAGAGAGAGGTAAGTCTTCCCAGGTGGCGCAGTGGTTGAGAGTCCGCCTGCCGATGCAGAGGACACAGGTTCGTGCCCTGGGCCGGGAGGATCCCACTTGCCGCCGAGCGGCTAGGCCCGTGAGCCATGGCCACTGAGCCTGCGCGTCCGGAGCCTGTGCTCCGCAACCGGAGAGGCCACAACAGTGAGAGGCCCGCGTACCGCAAAAAACAAATAAACAAACAAAAAAAAGAGAGAGAGAGGTAAAATAATAATGGCTGTTTTGGGGAATGAGGGTTTGAAAGTGCTCCAGCCCAGTTTTTCTCCCTATAGTGCTTGGAATGTAAACTTTTTTTTTGTTTTTGTTTTTCCCAAGGCTACCATAGTTCTGGGAACAGGGGATGGGTTACGGGTAAGTTAAAACAAACAAAACTGACTGTTCTTATTGATAGTCCTTCAACTTTCATGAAAAAGCCTCCCAGGTTGCTGAAAGACTTTCAGTAGTCTTCACAGTTTCCAGAAATGTAGATTTTTATAGTTTGTCAGTTTTCTTTTTGCTTTTATGGGGGGATAAATTTTTGGATATCCTTACCCTGCCATTTTTGCTGAAGTCCTCAATTGATTACTTTTTGAGTGAGCGTTGACAGTTTGTCTTTCAAGGATTTTTAAAATTTATGTTGCCAAAATTATCGGCATAACACTGTAACATTCCGTTGTTATCTGTGCAATCCTTAGTGATTTCACCGCTCTCATTTCTGATATTGGTAAATTGTATCTTCATTTTTTTTCTCCCTAATCACCGTGGTAAGATGTTTATTAATTTAACTGATCTCTTCAAAGAACCAGATTTTGGATTGAGTTTTGCCTTGATTTCTGTTTTCCATTTCATTGATCTCTACTCTGATCTTTACTATTTCCCAAGGTCTGTTTACTTTGGGTTGAATTTTCACTTCTTTTTCTAGTTTCTTAAGTGGAAGCTAATATTATTATTTTGCAACCTTTGTTATTTTCTCATATATACTTGTAGTGCTGTATATTTCCCCTCTTAGAACTGCTTTAGTGGCATCCCACAAATTTTTATATCTTGTCTTTTCATTTTCATTCAGCAGAAAATTCTTTCTAATTTCATTTTTGATTTCCTTTTGACCCACAGGTTATTTAGAAGTGTATTCTTAGTTTCCAAATATTTGGATATTTTCCAGATAGCTTTCTGTTTTTTATTTTACTTCATTTTTCTTCAAAGAACATCCTTTGTATGACTTAATTTTTTAAAAATATATTAAGATTTTTTGTGGCCCAGAATATGGTATATTTTCAAGTTCATTAGAAAAAAAAATGTGAATTCTATTTTGGGGTGGATTACCCTGTTAGGTAAATTAGGTGAAGTTGGTTGATAGTGTTCAAATTTCCTGTATCTTTACTGATTTTATGTTACTAATTTTATGAATTAATGAGAGAGTAGTGTTGAAATTACAGACATTTGCGTATTTTTTGTTGCCATTTTATCAGTGTTTGGTTCATGTCTTCTGATGATCTGTTATTAGGTACATAAACATTTAGGTTTATTATGTACTCTTGATGAATTAAATACTTTATCATTATGAAAGGATCTTCTTTATCTGGAGTAATATTCTTTGTTCTGTAATCTTCTTTGTCTGATATTAGTATCATCATTCCAACATTTTTTTGATTAGTGTTTGAATGGAATATATTTTCCATTCTTTTAACTTATTCACATCTTTATGTTTAAAGTTTAAAAAAAACAGATTTATTGAGGTATGATTGATATACAAAAACTGCACATATTTAAAGTGTATGAGTTGATGAATTTGGGCATATGCATACACCTGTGAAATCATCATCATAATCTAGGAAATAAACATACCCAACACCTCCAAAAATGTGCATATGTCTCCCTCTTGCCTTTAGTTAACATGAGATCTACCCTCTTAACTAAAATTTTAAGAGTGCAGTACAGTATTGTTAATGTAATAAGCACTATGTTACACAGCAAATCTCTAGAACTTGTTCATCTTACATAACCGAAACTTTACATACATTGAACAACAAATTCTATTTTCTCCTGCCCCTAGCTTCTGGCAACCAACAATCTATTCTCTGTGTCTATGAGTCTGGCTATTTTAAATAACTCATATACTTAGAATCATGCATTATTTGTCCTTCTATGACTGGCTTAATCACAGCATAATGTACTTCTAGTTCATCCATGTTGTCTCATATGGCAGAATTTCCTTCATTTTAAGGCTCAGTGATATTTCATTATATGTGTATATCACATTTTATTTTTTTATATTTTATTTTTTATCCATTCATCTGTTGATGAATATTCAGATTGTTTCCATAGTTTGAATATTGAGAATAATGCTGTAGTGAACATGGGAGTTAAGGTATCTCTTGGAGATCCTCATTTCAGTTCTTTTGGATATATACCCAGAAGTGAAATTGCTGTATCATATGGTAGTTCTGTTTAATTTTTTGAGGACTCTGTTTTCCACAGTGGCTACCAGCAATGTCCTAGGGTTCCAATTTCTCTATATCCTCACCAATATTTGTTATCTTCTTTGTGGGGGTCAAGGGGATAATAGCCATCCTAACTGGTGTGGCAGGATAGCCACTGTGGTTTTGATATGCATGTCCCTCATAATTAGTGTTATTGAGCACTTTTTCATTTTGGTCATTTTTATGTCTTCTTTGGAGAAATATCTATTCAACTCCTTTGCCAATTATTTGAGTCATTTGTCATTTTGCTATTGAGTTGTAGGAGTTCCTTATATATTTTGGATATTATCCCCTTACCAGATATTTTCCCCCATTCTGTAGGTTGTCTTTTCATTCTGTTGATTGTCTCCTTTGCTATGCAGAAGGTTTTTGGTTTGATGTAGTGTTGCTTGTTTATTTTTGCTTTGGAGTTGTACAATTCAGGTCTTATGTTTAAGTCTTCAATCTTTTTTGAATTGATTGTTGTATCCATTTCATGATTTTGCATGTGGATATCCAGCTTTCTAAGCACCATTTGTTGAAGAGACAGTTCTTTCTCCATTGTGTACTCTTGGCTCCCTTGTCAACGATGAGTTGACCACTTATACTTGGGTTTACTTTTAGGTTGTCTATTCTGTTCCATTGGCCTATATGTCTATCTTTATGCCAGTTCCATACTGTTTTAATTACTATAGTTTCACATTATATTTTGAAATTGGGAGGTGTGATGCCTTCAGCTTTGTTGTTCTTCCTCAAGATTGCTTTTATTCTTTGGGGTCTTTCTGGCTTAATATCACTTATAGGATTTTTTTTTCTAATTCTGTAAAAAATGCCATTGGGATTTTGATGGGGATAACATTGAATCTGTAGATTGCTTTGGGTAGTATGGACATTTTAACAATATTAAGTCTTCCAATCCATTAATGTAGGATGTCTTTCCATTTATTTATGTGTTCTTTAATTTCTTTCATCTGTTTTTTGTAGTTTTCAGTCTTTCATCTGCTTGATTAAGTTTATTCCTAATTACTTTATTCTTTTTGGTACTATTGTGAATGGGATTGTTCTCTTAATTTCCCTATATGGATAGTTCTTTGTTAGTGTAGAGAAACGAAACTGATTTTTACCTGTTCATTGTATACCCTGAAACTTTACTGAATTCATTTATTAGTCCTAACAGTTTTTTGTGGAGTCTTTAGAGTTTTCTGCATATAGGATTAGGTCATCTACAAACAGAGATAATTTACCTCTTTCTTTACATTCTGGGTGCCCTTTATTTCTTTTTCTTGCCTAATTGCTCTCACTAGGACTTCTAATGTTACATTTAAAAGTGGCAAGCGTAGGCATCCTTGCCTTGTTTCTGATCTTAGAAGAAAAGCTTTCAGCTTTTTGCCATTTACTATGATGTTAGCTTTGGGCTTACTATATATGGTCCTTGTCATATTGAGGTAAATAACTTCTATACCTTGTTTGTTGAGAATTTTTATCACAAAGGTGTGTTGAATTTTGTTAAATGCTTTTTCTGTATCTATGATGATAATCATGTGATTTTTGTCCTGTATTCTGTTAATGTGGTATATTATGTTAATTGATTGGAATATGTTGCACCATTCTTTTTTTTTTAACATCTTTATTGGAGTATTATTGCTTTACAATGGTGTGTTAGTTTCTGCTTTATAAAGAATGAATCAGCTATACATATACATATATCCCCATATCTCCTCCCTCTTGCATCTCCCTCCCACACTCCCTATCTAGGTGGTCACAAAGCACTGAGCTGTGTTGCACCATTCTTGAATCTCAGGGGTAAATCCCACTTTGTCATAATGTACGATTTCTTAATATGCTGTTGGATTCAGCTTGCTAGTATTTTGTTGAGAATTTTTGCATTTAGCTCATCAGGGGTATTGGCCTGTAGTTTTCTATTTTTCTCTTTTGATTATATGTCTCTAATATTTATTATTTCCCTTCTTCTAATAACTTTGGGTTTGGTTTATTTTTCTTTTTCTAGCTCTTTGAGGTGTAAAGTTAGGTTGAGCTCTTTTCTTATTTTCTAATGTGGGCATTTGTCACTATAAACTTCCTTCTTAGAACTGCTTTTGTTCCATCCTTGTTTGATTTATTTGTTATTCAAGAGAGTGTTGTTTAATTTCAACATATTTGTGAATTTTCCTTCTTCAGTGATTTCTAGTTTCATTCCATTGTGGTCAGAAAAGATATTTGATGTGATTTCAGTCTTCTTAAATTTGTTAAGACATGTTTTGTGACCTAATAAAATACAGGGTTTTTTCCATCTCAAACACTGTAGTTTTCATCTCTACAAATTTGATGGGAGTTTTTTTTTATTGTCCATGTTTCTACTTAATATATTCAATCTTTTCTTTAGCTTCTTGAACATATAGAATATAGTTAAGATAATTTTTTAAGGTCCTTGTCTACTAAGTTTATTATTTGTGTTATTTCTAGTTCTCTTTCAATTGATTGATTGATATATTTTATTCTAATTGTGGGAACAGGAACTATGTCTGTCTCTATGAGTGCCTCTGACACTGTTTCCTCTAATCTTTTCAGGTGGTTCTCTCAGCCTCAGATAGTTTCCTTAGCTGTGTTTGCTGATCAGTACTCAACTGAATACTCCAGGGGAACACTCTTCAGATCTTTAGACTTCTCTCTGTGTGCATCTTGCTTCTCTGTGGTACTCTGCCTTGCAAACTCTAGCTACCATGGCTTCCCTGGATTCTCATCTCTCAACACAGAGACACCATGGGTCTCGGCCTGCATTTCCTTTCCCTATGCTACAGTGTGGAAACTTTCTCTAGACATTAACCTGGGACAATTGTAGGGCTCACTTTTTTTGTTTCTCATCACTCAGGGATACTGGTCCTTCATTGCCTGATGTTTTGTGTCTTGAGAGATGTTGTTTCATTCATATTTTTATTTTTATTTTATTTTTTGTGTGGTACGTGGGCCTCTCACTGTTGCGGCCTCTCCCATTGTGGAGCACAGGCTCTGGACGCACAGGCTCAGCGGCCATGGCTCACGGGTCCAGCCGCTCCGCGACATGTGGTATCTTCCCGGACCGGGACACAAACCCGTGTCCCCTGCATCGGCAGGCGGACTCTCAACCACTGCGCCACCAGGGAAGCCCTTTCATTCATATTTTGTCCAGCTTTTTAGTTGTTTAAGTCAGAAGGGTGAATCAGATCCCTCTGACTCTATCTCAGCTGGATTTAAAGAATGGCTGGATCCTCGAAACACAATTTAATGAATTCTTATTACCCAAATTCTGTTTAATTCTGAAAAGTAAATTGCTGTGGCCAGTGAAAAAGCAATAAATTTTCTTCTGCCAGTTGTTACAACCTCTTTGCTTCCTATAAAAGTGACTATTAAACTTTCAGAGACTTCATTGAAAAATCATTATCAAGAATTACATATTGCATGTCAAGCATAAAACCTGATAGAAAAAAAAATGTTATGTTCATGGAATCAAGTTCAAATTTCTCAGAAAATAAAATGATTTTATTTAGAAGTTTTATACCAATTAAAATTTAATATCTTTCTTAATACTTTATATATCATTTTTTGTCTGACTTTTGTAATATGAAGAAATTAATAAAATTTTCCGCTAGCCTGATATAGATGCCCTCAAAACTCCTTTAGTTTACTTCAGTGTGCTGTACATATTTGATCTTTCTCTGTGTGTCCCATTACATGAAAACGTTTGTAACCCCTCACATGAAAAGTGAGTCTAAATCTTGAAAGACCCTTTGCTATAAGTAGCAACTGTAGAGGTGGGGATGGGTGTGAGTGAGCTCATGACTGTTGGTAAGGGGCACCCAGAATGTTTGTGTGTGTGCATAAATGTGTGTTTTAGTTTTCCTTGTTCAGAAGGTATAGTAAAAGCAAAAGGAAGGTCAGATTCGATTTAGAAAGCAGATCATTTTATAGTCATCATTGCATTACTAGACATCTTGTAGCATACTGATTGCAAAAATGGCTTCAATCCTCTATCTCTCCTTAGATCCACACTCTATCTATTGTGACTGTGCTTGGTGGTGGCTTATTTTACATGATTGTTATAGCAATTGCTTACTGATACACATCTGTTGTAATGCATTGGAGAAAGAATTCAATAATATGTTTATCCTTCCACACTCAAATGTGTTGGCAAAGCTCTCACAGATGTTGGATATATCTGCTGAGGTGGGCTTCTTGACTCCCAAGCAAAGATGTTGCCTTACCTTTTGCATCATGCAGGAGTGCATGTTTGTCAGATCAGGTACTTTGGCTCATGACTCTGGTCTCCATGGGCAAGGCAGGCAGTGAAAGCTGACTTAAAATGTCATAAGCTTTCATTCATAATTTTAGCCAGATATTTGAATATATGATAAAATGAGGCAAAGCATTCCCAGGGCAAAGTGGAAAATGCTCCTATCATCCATTTTTAAAAGGAAATATGATACATAGTCTGAGAAGGCAAATGGGGGATTTAGATTTTTAATGTAAGTGGGGTTTTGAGTCAGTCATTTGGTTGTAAAGAGAGACTGGGAAACTTGACTTGAAGCTACCTTTGCAGAGCAGGCTCTTTGTTTTAAATTAGATTTTAGGTTTATTTAGGGTTGTTTGGGGTTTGATATACTTGGAGGAGGGTTTAAAGTCACCATGCATAAGACTAACCTTAACTAGGGGTCCCCCAGCCTCCAAACACTGAGGTAGAATAAGAGAATACTCTTATAGTTAGAATAAAAGGGGTTGGGCAATTGAGTAAATGAGAAATACACAGTGGTCCTCACACTTAGGAATGAGGGGACAACCTCCTGATAATAGTTAAGGGTGAAACAATAGTCTATATGTAAAAGGTAGAATGCTAGAATGGATGATTACTGAGTTAAATGTTTCATTGAAATCAAATTCTCTTAAGATCTGCCTACTATGGTTTATATCTTATCATATCTGCTTTTATTATAGAAAGTTTCATTATGGGCCATATTGTCATCTATCTGCAAGCCATCACAATTAAGTTTCTGCTCCTTTAAATTAAAACAAGAACTTTTGTTTTCAAAACCCTCAAAAAGTAAGTAAAATTTAAGAAATTTATGTCAGCTCTGAGATTTTCAGAAGATTCCTTTAGATAAGAATCATAGGGCTTCCCTGGTGGCGCAGTGGTTGAGAGTCTGCCTGCTGATGCAGGGGACATGGGTTCGTGCCCCGGTCCGGGAGGATCCCACATGCCGTGGAGCGGCTGGGCCCGTGGGCCGTGGCCACTGGGCCTGTGTGTCCGGAGCCTGTGCTCCGCAACGGGAGAGGCCACAGCAGTGAGAGGCCCGCGTACCGCAAAAAAAAAAAAAAAAAAAAAAAAAAAAAAAAAGAATCATAAAAATGCAGATGGTAAGAATATATAATTGGATTTAGGGAATTTCAATTTTAATAACATAGACTAAAGCACTGTCTCTTGTCTATAATTTAATAAGGAAAATTTTCCTGGGGTCATAAACTATGAAATTATAGCCTCAGAGGCTTCTCAATGACAACTAATACTAAGATTAAATAAGAGCTTTAGAATTAAACATCACAGCATCATTTTATTGAAGATTATATCTTTGTAAATAGTAGCTATAAAACTAAATTAAATTTTTACCACTAGAAGTTAAGGAGAAGAGTTTATGGGCAAGCTGAATCAATAATTTAAGATTGTAGACTAAAGAAATTAGTGGCAATATTTTTTAGCTGATAAAAGTATTTGTACCATATAATGAAAATGCTAAATCTTCATACAGAAGTTTTCAAATGGAATGTAAACTTATGTAATAATTAAAGTAAGTCCTAAATAATCTCCATGAGGGTAGGGACCTTGTAGGTCTTGTCCACAGCTGTGGACTCAGCACCAAGCCTAGCACCTGGCCCATAGCGAGTGTGTGATGTTCACCGAGTTGTACTGAATATTTCAATTTAAAGTTGGAGCTGCTATGCTACACTTAGACACAAGAGGGCATGATGGAACCTGGTATAGGACAGGCTGTGCTGATTTTCTTATAAATTGTGGTTTTTGTTTTTTCCTGTTGTTCTTTATGAATAGCAGATCACTCTGGCTGACCTTCTATAGCATAGCAGTAACATATAGTAAGGACTATTAAAAAGCTGAAATTAATGAAATTTATATTTACTCCTATATAAAACTTAATAACTACTTTCATTTATAATATTTAAGAGATTTACCAGAGAACTGAAAAAGAAAAACACAAAATACAGTGATGTAAAATTTTAGGATTTTTTAAAAATAGCAACTCTTCCATGCAAACTGGTGTATCTCAGATCACTGCCATAGAAATCGGGCTTTTATTTGGATAGCATATTCTTACCTTGCGTTTTTGCCCATTTTTGTGAGTAGTGAACTGAAGCAAATTAGTAAAAGAAAATTAACCTTGATAAAGAAAATGTATTCTTCAGCATATAAAATAGTGATGATAAGCAAGGGGTGGAATTGAAACAGTAGCCCCCAATATTTTATATGTTGGGGAGTTGGAGGGAGGTTTATTGAGCATCCTGGACGCTTGGCAGGTGGCTGTGCTGGTTCTATAAAGATCCAAGTCACAGACACTTCCTGACAGTTGTACATTACAATTGTATAGCCATTATAGATCACTCTTACCCTCCTGTTTTCCAGCTCTCTCCCCATGGGCTTGCACTGCCCTCATAAAAATATAAAGAGCCTAATAGATAGCCCCCTAAAAAAATCACTTGTCTGTAACGAATTCCCTATATATTTATCTTACTTGGCAATGGTCACCATGCCAACGTGGCTAAAATTGACAGGCATTCTTCATCTTCTTATTTGATCTCTGGGAAGCATTTAGTACCATTGGCCTCTCTTCCATCTTAAAATATTGCTCTCTCCTCTTTTTTTTTTTACTTTCATGGACTTTCCTTTTCAGTCTGTCAAATGGGCTTCTCTTTCCAAGATTCCCTCTTTGACCCTCTCTGTAATCACACTGTGTCTGGACACTTTTGCTCTGTGACTTCAGTTATATTGTCCCAAACTTAAATAACTCTAGCTTAGCTCTCAATCTTGAGCTCTAGACCCCTATGAATCTGAGCTCTGGGCTTTCCAGCTAGAAATTCAAATGTGTTCAAAGATATCGCATCACTCCCTACCCCAAACCTGTTTCTCTCGCATTGCTTCATCCATGAATGACAATACCATCCAGACAATGGTCTAAGCCAGTGTCTAAGCAATCCTGTAGAGTTCTCCTTCTTTCTCAGCTTCCACAGCTAATTAGAACCTCTGGGAGACACTATTGGTTGTCTCTCCAACAGCCAATTCCAACCTTCTCTTCACTGTTGTTAGAACCTACCTCCCATTATAGAGGCTGAAATAGCCAGATTTTGTTCTCTCAACTTTCCTTGCATTGAAGGCATGGGCATTTGGCCCACTCTGATTAAAGGGATTCTAGGCAAGATTTTTCTCTCTGATTAAAAAACAAAGAGATGCCTGTACAATGGAGGTCTCCCCTTCTTTCCCGTTGTGGGCATTGCTGTTTGAGGATCCAATGCTCAAGGCTGCTGCTTGAGACCATGAAAAAGAGAAAAACTACGTGGAGAAGTCAACCTGGAGTTCTGACGGGCATGTGGCAACTGTGCCTGACTCCGTTCTTCTTATGTAAGAAAGTGACTCCCAATTACTTTCGTACTTACACTTGAAATTTTCTGACTTAATGTTGTAAAGATACAGCTTGAAGGCCAATTGATTTTAGCTCCTAAGTATCTCTTGAATCTGCCTCCTTCCTTCAGTCCCTTGGTTAACCCCTCCATTGGGCCTTTTTCATTCTTGAGGGGATTTTGCTGCAACAACAGCCTGACTGATGTAACTTCTTCCACTCGTGTTTCTTCTTCTCCAGGACCACTTTCCCTCTGATATCAGAGGGATTTTAATTTCAAACTTCAAGTCAAATCACACCTCTTCCCTTGTTACAAAATTTTCGGTGGTTCCTCTTCAATAGTAGTTAAGTGATCAGACAGTTCCTAAGCTTCAGCTACTACTTTAGCTGCTAGATCGACTTCCCACATTTCCACAAATGTGGTTGGTAAGGAAACAGTGAGCTTAAGTGGATTGAGATGTTTATCACTCATGAGACATCAGGCAGCAGGAGCTTCCCCTTTGCTCTCCCCTCATGTCATGGGGGCAATGCAGAGTGGATCCTGGTGGACCTTGCAAACATACTGGATGTAGGTCACAGCTGAGCTTAGGAAACCAGGGTTTTTTTTTAGGATTTATTTATTTATTTTATTTATTTATTTTTGGCCTCATCGTTGCAGCACGTGGGTCTTAGTTGCAGCGCGTGGGCTCTTCATTGTGCTGTGTGGGCTTCTCTCTCTAGTTGTGGCATGTGGGCTTCTCTCTCTAGTTGTGGTGTGCGGGCTCCAGGGCACGTGGGCCCTGTAGCTGTGGCACGCGGGTTCCAGAGTGCGTAGGCTCTGTAGTTTGCAGCACACAGGCTCTCTAGTTGAGGCGTGCAAGCTCAGTAGTTGTGGCACGTAGGCTTAGTTGCCCCGTGGTATGTGAGACCTTGATTCCCTGACCAGGAATCGAACCCAAGTCCCCTGCATTGTAAGGCAGATTCTTTACCACTAGACCACCAGGGAAGTCCCAGGAAACCCGTTTTATAAGGGGGTTGCAAGCTGCAAGCCAATCTGTCTATTCTTTGCTTCCAAAGGAGACATTACCTTAAGCATCTTGATCAGGAAACAAATCTGTCCTTAAACCTGGAGAGAGACACTCTTTTAGTCTCTGAGGATGTTTATTGTATAAACATCCTTGAAAAGGTAACCTGAGACGTGCAGAAATGCAATGGAGAATTGCTCCCAACAAATAGGAGCTAGGTTTGAGAATCAAACAGATCTGGAAGTAAGTTCATATGTTTATATATATTAAATTAGATGGCTTCCAGATTTATTTCTCCAGCCCCAGAGTCTTTTCCCTAGACTCTAGTCCTATATATCCAACTTCCTACTTGACAATTTCTAGTTGATTTGAACGTCTGATAAGAATATCAATCATACAATATCCAAGTCTAAGCTCCTGGTATTTACCACCAAACCTCTTCCTCCCAAATATTCATGGCAATTTACCTTTCTCCAGCTTCAAATCTTTCCTTGCTCCAGCTTCAAATCTTGCTGTCATTCTTGTCTCCTCTCTTTCCCTTACACCCCCATATTCAATCCATCTGCAAATCCTGTTGGCTCTACTTTCAAATATATTGAGAATCTGACAACTTGCCACTCTTCTACTGTTATCACACTTGTACAAAGCACTACCTCCTGCTGTCTGAATTATTGAAAACATCTTCTAACCAGTCTCCCTGCTTCCTCTTTTCAGATTGTTCTCAGCATAGTAGCCAAAGCGATCCTGTTAAAACATATCCTTCTACGATCAAAACTCCATTTTCCTATCTGGAACAAACACCAAAGACCTGACTCTGAAGTACAAGGTCCTGTGTGATCTGCCTCCTCCACCGTTACATCCAGATCTCATCTTCTGCTCTTCCCTTCTCTCCCTCAGCTCCAGCCACATCAACCCCCATCTCAGGACCTTTCTACTTGCTATTTGTTCTTCCTTACATGCCTTCCCCTTAGATATCTGCTCACCCAACTCCATCACTATTTTTAAGCAATTACTCAAACGTTGCCTTCTCTCGTGTATTCTCAGCCTACTTGACAAACACATCTGGATGCCTAACAAGCATGTCAAACTTGCCATGTTCAACAAGAGGGCCTTCCTGAACATCTTACTTAAAATTTCAATCTCCACCACCTTCTGTTTCACTTCCGTGTTTCATTTATCTCTATCTGCTAAACTGTGTGTGTGTGTGTATAAAATATACTTAATTTTTATTTTCTTTGTTTTCTGTTTCCCTCCCTAGAGTATAATTTTCTTGACGGTAGGTATTTTTATCTGCTGTCTTCACTACTGTAATCTCAGCATCTGGAACACGCCTCTCACACAGTAGGTGCTCAATAATTATTTGTTAACTGAATGAGTTTTGGCTTTATCCCTTATTTTCCGCAGGCTTTGGAAAAGTTAGTAAACTAAGCCTTATCTTTCTCATCAGTAAAAAGGGAAAAACAATAGCACTACCTTGTTGGATTATTATGAGGGTTAAATGGTATAATGTGCATAAAAAATTTAACATGCATAGTGCCTGGCACACAGTAGGCAGTCTGATTCCCTAGGGCTGGGGGTACCTCACCATCCCCCTTCCAGTTTGTATTAGCCATGAATCCTCATAGCATTCTGTGTCTTACATTGTACATTAATTGTTGAAGTTATTGTCTAATTCTTGTTTGTCTGCCTAGCTTGGTGTTTGACTTATGGTAGGAACTGAGGGGAAAAAAGTAATTTGGTAGGTTACAATTTGCTTTAAATACATTATCTAATTTGATCCTTAGAACTAACCTGCGTGGGGAATAGACTGGTAAAATCATAAGAAAAAACTGAGGTTTAGCGGGATTCACAGCATTGCCAGATCTTATCTGGTGATGATTTTGTTGTTGTTGTTTAGATAAAATGAGTCTCACATTTTCTAAATAGTACTGAAATGAAAGCTTTTATGAAACAGAAACAATCCATATACCCATGAACATTATGTGAGTGCTTCAGTTCCCAATTGTGTTGGACCTTCCCAGGCTTAATTTAAACATATTTTTGCCATTTTGATGAAATTGTGTTAGAAGTGAGATATCACCTTTATTCTCCTCATTCTCTTGTGCTTCACTTATATACCTATTATTGGTAGATCAAACAAAAAATGCCTAATTTAGTTAAGTAGTTTGTTCTTTTTTTTTTTTTTTTTTTGCGGTACGCGGGCCTCTCACTGTTGTGGCCTCTCCCGTTGCGGAGCACAGGCTCTGAATGCGTAGGCTCAGCGGCCATGTCTCATGGGCCCAGCTGCTCCACGGCATGTGGGATCTTCCCAGACCGGGACACGAACCCATGTCCCCTGCATCGGCAGGCGGACTCTCAACCACTGTGCCACCAGGGAAGCCCAAGTAGTTTGTTCTTAAAGAAGAGATCAACTCACAACACAAACAACTCCTGTCTTCTCAAAAATAAAATATAGCTCATTATTATGTGCTATTTGAGGATTTAAAAATATATTTTGCTTCTAAATTATGTCTGAATGACAATTAAAATAGCTGTATAATCAGTATTTAAATATTCATTAAGTCTTTGCTAATATCTTTTCTAGTAATTGTTTTGACAAAGTAATTTATAGAAGACATCACTATCTTATCAATTGAAAATTATCATCTTACAAATAAAGATAGTTTGGGAGTACTGATAGATGATTGAAATAGGAAAGATATTTGACAAGGAGGGAGCAGTTTCTTGACATCTGGGGAAAGCTGGAACGATTTTTCTTGGTGTATTAGTTTCCTGTTGCTGCTGTAAAAATTACCACAAACTTAATAGCTTCAGGGAGCACACATTTATTATCCTATTGTTCTGGGAGTCAGAAGTTTGCAGTGGGCCTCATTGGGCTAAAATTAACGTGTCAGCAGGGCTGCCTTATTTCCTGACTGTTCCAAGGGAGAATCCACTTCCTTAACTTTTCCAGATTCTAGAGGTTTCCTGGATTCCTTGGCTCGTTGGCCCCCTATAATCTCCAAAGCCAGCAAAGTCTTTTTCATGATGCCATCTTTCTGGCTCTGACTCTTCTGCTTCCCTCTTCCACATTTAAGGGACTGTCATGATTAATTACATTGAGCCCAGCTGGATAATCCAGGATAATTTCCTTACTTTAACTTCAGCTGATTAACAACCTTAATTCCATCTGCAACTTTAACTCTCTCTTGCCATGTAATGTAATGTTCACAGGTCCTGGAGATTAGGATATGGACTTCTTTAGGGGCACATTATTTTGTCTACCAGAGTGGGTAACTCAAAGATAGAGGCCTAAAATGGTATAAGATTGTACCATATAATTATGTTTGTTTGTTTAGGTAAGGAGTTAAGGGGTGAATACACACTACAATTTAATACTTGCTCACATCTCAGTTTGCTATTTATTTTAAGAAGTTATCATTTTAGAAAGTTCTGATCATGCTTTGTGATCCAGATTGAACCCATCACTGGCAATTACCTTCTTTAACAGTACTTATTTTTCTTCTGGCTTGCCACTTTTATGTTTTTTAGCAAATGATTTTGCAGTTATCAATAATATATGCCAATTGCATATGAACTGTCCCATACTTGATATCCCTTTCTTGTTACCTTCTGGCGGGTAGTGAACAATGTTATTCGTTATACTAATTTTAGCACATATAGATTTCTAGCCACCACCAGGGGAAAGGGTTTGCATTAGAAATAGTAAGAGATGCAAAAACAAACAGTAGCTTTCAAACACTTAAAGCATTTACAGAACTTTTTCTTCAAATTATATATTCTGTGGAAGTCTGTAGACCATTATTTGAAGCACATAGAAACCGAACTGAATTTTTTTTCTTTCTTTCTTTTTTTTTTTTTTTTTTTTACGGTACGCGGGCCTCTCACTGTTGTGCCCTCTCCTGTTGCGGAGCACAGGCTCCGGACGCGCAGGCTCAGTGGCCATGGCTCACGGGCCCAGCCGCTCGGCGGCATGTGGGATCCTCCCGGACCGGGGCACGAACCTGCGTCCTCTGCATCGGCAGGCGGACTCTCAACCACTGCGCCACCAGGGAAGCCCCTATATTTTTTATTAATATTGTCTCTTCTTATAAACTTAATGTTCTTAAAAAGGAACGATGGAATGCTTATGATCATATATGCTGTAGGACATAGGAAAGTTGGGATGGGAAATATTTCATGAAGTTGATTTTTCATGCATTTAGTGAGCCAAGTTTGTGATTTCCAATGATTAAAAAAGTACTCCAGTAGAATCACTGTTTGAAAACCAAACATCATGTAATACCTCAATGGAGAAAGTTGGAACTCTCTATCAGTTATACAATAACTCCCCGTAGCTTCTCCCCCAACAACTGGAAACCATCATTCTACTTTCCGTCTCTACTATAGGAACTTCATATAAGTGGAATCATATAGTATGTGTCTTTTTGTGATTTGCTTATTTGACTTGGCTTAATGTCCTCAGGATTCATCCCTGTTGTAGCATATGTCAGAATTTCCTTCCTTTATAAGGCTGAATCATAAATCATTGTATGTATATAACACATTTTGCTTATCCATTCATCCATCAGTAGACACTTGGGTTACTTCTAAGAATCAGCTATTGTAACTAATGTTGCTATGAACATGGGTTCATAAACATCTCCTTGAGACTCTGCTTTTAACTCTTTTGGTTAGATATCTAGAAGTGGAACTACTGGATCATATGGCAATTCTATTTCTAACTTTTTGGGAAACTGCCATACTGTTTTCCACAACAGCTGTACCATTTTACATTCCCACCAACAGTGCAAAAGTATTCCAATTTCTCTACATCCTCACCAATACTGTTGGTTATTTATTTATTTGTTTGTTTATTTATTTATTTATTTGTCATCCTAATGGATGTGATATCTCATTGTGATATATATGGGGTGAAATTTCACTGTAATTTTGATTTGCATTTACCTAATGTTTAGTAATGTGGAACATATTTACATGTGCTTATTAGTCATTTATATATCTTTGGAGAAATATCTACAGAAGTCCTTTGCCCATTTTTGAATCATGTTCTTTTTTTTTATTATTGAGTTTTAGGAGTTCTCTATCTATTCTAGATTTTAATCCCTTATCAGTTATATGATTTTCAAATATTTTCTCTCACTCTGTGGGTTGCCTTTTTACTCTGTTCATAGTGTCTTTTGATCCACAAAATTTTAAAGTTTTCATCAAGTTCAGCTTGTCTCTTTTTTCTTTGGTTGCCTGTGCCTTTGGTGTCATATCCAAGAAATCACTGCCAAACCCAGTGCTATGAATCTTTTGCCCTATGTTTTCCTCTAAGAGTTTTATAGTTTGAGGTCTTATGTATGGGTACATTTTGAATTATTTTTTGTATATGGTGTTAGATAAAGGTCTAACTTCATTCTTTTGCATGTAGATATCTAGTTACCTCAGCACCATTTGTTGAAGAGGCAGACTGTCCTTTCCCCATTGAATGGTATAAGTTATTCCAAATACTGCTTACTGGTGAAGAATGGATTGATTTATTCTCACAGTGTTTTGCCCTCTTTTATATTCATTAAAATTCAGGTGATTGGTATTACAGAAAGAAAATCTTTTTCAGTTTAGTCATGGATTCTGAGCATAAAGTTTTTCCAATGCTAGAAAATTGATCTGGCACCATTTCTTATCCATAGCAAAATAGCATGATCTCTTTATTACAGTTTTGACTTAACATTATAGTATGTATTAAAAGTCTAAGGGAATACGATAGAGGATGTTAAGGTTGTATTTAGCAATGCCATGATATAAAGATATGAAGACAAAGTGATTAGAACCTAGGGAAGTAAATATCAGAAGTGATATACATTATAAATCACCTTAGTAAAATGAACCTAGTGCTAGGCATTCTAGTTTTATTGAACCATAATTTCTGTTTGTTTTTAAATTTATGAGCATAATATTTATCATATTTTCATTTTTTTTCTGATTAAAACTTAAGAGTTTCAGAACTTTAAGGCATCTGAAAATTCATTGTATTAGTTAAAGTAAGACTTGTGTGCTGTAATAAATAGAACTAACAATAGTTTAGTGGCTCAAAGAAAATAAGTTTCCTTTTTCCCTTATGCTGTAGTCTGAGATGAACGTTCTAGGTTAGCCTACAGCTGTGCTCTGGGCAATCTTTGAGTACCAGCTTCCTTCTACTTTGTTTTTGATGATTCCCTTGGGCATCGTCTTTACCAGCTTGAGTGAAACTGGTTTCAGGCACTTCCTTATTCTAGTTTGTGGAAGAGAACTTGAATACCGGAGCTCAGTACAAGGTTTTATAGGCCAGGCTGGGAAGGGGTAAATGTCACTTCTGCTGACGTCCCATTGGTGAGAGCTCAGTCACTAAGCCACACCTGGCTACAGGAGGAACTGGGAAATAAGGTCCTGGGTAGGCACTCATGTCAGCTATAGCTCTCTTACTATGTAGAAAAGGAAAAATGAATTTTGGATAACAAGCAGTGTCCTTCTCAATCACCCAGACCGAAGCCCTCAGTATCCTAGTAAGGGTAGGGAGACTGGAGAGCAATTAATCACTTACCACCTATGTGACCTTGGACATACAGCCTTTATCACTTAATCAGCCATCTGACCTGGACTACCTAACCTTTACTACTTACAACGGATGTGACCTTGAACACGTAATTTCTACCACTTACCACCCATCTGACCTTGAATAATTAACCTCTGTCATTTATTTCTTATAGACATTGGACACATAATCTCTACCATTTATGTGACTTGGTGTCATGACCTTTACCACATAACACCTTTATGACCATCTTGTAATTTCTACCACTTAACACCTATGTGACCATGGCCTATAACCTCGATAAGCATATTTTTCTCATCTTTACCTCATAGGATTGTGTTAGACAAGGTAATTAATATAAAGACATTAGAAAAATGATGAGGATATAGTGCTCAATAAATATACTCTGCTGTTGCTGCCATTACCACTATTACCACTCATGTTACTACTATTTGTATTACCTAGCTAACAGAAAACTAATAAACATGATAATTAATGAATGTTTCAGGGCCTCCGGGTTATTAATATAGAGTTTAGTTATTGCTAAGCATAGAAATGCTCCTGAATTAAAACGTTATAGTCAATATAATGTCACCTTCACAAGCATTTAATATACACACTTTAATAGTATGTAGTAGTTATAGTCTCATTAAATGGAAGAGTAACACATTTGTATATTCTGGTTCTATTTGCCAGTTTTAAGATTCAGTGACTCGTTTATTGGACATTAGTCCTATAGGAGAAATTAGAACATAAAAGATAATTTATTCTGAATATAATATTAGAGTTAAATAAACTATCAATATATTTTATTCATCCTTTTGTTATGCTGACATCCCAGGGAAGCTAAGTGACCCTGATGATCATTAACTCAAAGCATAAACCATTTAGTTGGAAACAGAAGTCAAAGAACTAAAAACTCCAAGTAGCTGTTTGCCAGATTTTCCAAAATGAAATTCAGTTAATTTGTAAATAGGTCCTTAAATGCAAATGATTTATTCCTTCCTGCATGGAGCAAAATAACTTGGACAGTTGAAAAGTCCTTATGAACTAAAGAGAGTAAACAAATCACTATAAAAGTCAGAATGCACTTTTTTTTTCCTATGTTTTACAGACATAACAGCAAAAATTTTAAACATTCAACTTCAATTGATGCCATAGCTTGCTTTGTCTTTTCTCTAGATCAGTTTATGTATATATTACCTAGAATTCCCTTACAAAGTGTGTTGATACCTCAGTTACCCTAAATGAGAGTTCATACTTGTTGATTGCATGTACGGTGTGATTTTCGGAGAGACTATCTATCTGTAAATGTGCAGTTTTTGATGTATATTTTAAAGCCTAGCAATTATTCAAAGAAATTTTCATAGAATGCAGAAGATCTTTAATATTTGTAAATTATGCATGCGACCACAGGCATACACACACACACACACGCACACACACAAATTTAATGAATTTATATTCTGTTGAAAATGAACCTGAGAATGAAATGAAGTGTTATTGCTGGTGATGGAAATAATGAGAAGATACAAAGTGACTTATTAGAAAATAGAAGTTTGGACTAAAGTAAGAGCAAGCAGTCAAATCTGTGGTGGCTTGGCTGATGTCATGAACAAGTCCACCGTGTGTTTTATGTAGAAATGTGAAAATAAGAACCCTGAAATTATTTCAGTGAGTGCTCCAGGAAGAATTAGGTTTTATAGGTTTATTAGTGGAAACATTGAGAGCTGTTTTGTAAAATCGATAAGGGTATGAAAAGACACCAAATTTTTACATTTAGTTATGACATATTATGAAGTAAATTATGTGCATTATAATATTTAAGGATTTGGGGAGTCTTTATAGCCTCAGCTGATGTTCTCTGCAGTGGCAATATTTATTTAGCAAAGAATAATAATTTCACTCAATACCGATCTCTTACTCACTAAACGTATACTGTCAATCTGTAAGCCTAGACATGGGATTGTGTTCTGTCTAGATTTTGCTGAAGTAGAACTAACATGAAAATGTAGCTCAAGCCCAACTATTTAAAAAAAAAACAAGCCTCTATTTTATGTTTATAGTTACAGCTTTTCAATCAATTTTCAAATGAATTGATTTTCAGAATATACTGAAAGTGAAAAATGTGTCACTACAATTAGAATTAAGCAAGTGTGTATTTCATTGTGCACAGTTAGACAATAACTTTCTAATTTTCATGAGAGATTTCATGGAAATGCAGGTGAGAATTATCCAGTTTCTTTCATTTTATTTTAGTAAAGGTATGTTTACTTGAAACTAATCTACTATCAGTCAAAACATTTTCCTGAGTAGTCTCACTTTATTTCAATTCTTCCGTTTGCAGATACTAACAAGTTTTACCCCTGGGGGTCGCTATTTATCTATTTTTGAAAAACCAGTTTCTTGATGAAGTGATGTAACTGGATAACTGTAGTGTGTGGTTTACAGTTTAAAGAAACATTGCTGCTGGAAAAGTCTAAATTTAGACGAAAGTTCCCAGGGACTAAAATACCATCCTTTGTAAATTAAATGGTTCCACAGAGCCAGTGATTTTTCTTGAGATTTCATTCAGAGATAACTAAATAGTAATTATGTTCAAAATAGCCATGTATGTATTTCAGGAGACTTAAAAATGCTTTACCAATCTGAGGCAGTTACAGGCTGGATGCTTTCCCAGGCCCCAGGGAATGGTGGAGGAGACACGGGGCTGGGAAAAGGACAAAGGACTCAGGCAGGAGAGTTAGGTTCTACTCCGGCTCTGTTTTTCACTGACCAGGGATCTGATCCAGTCTCTTACGCCCAGCTTTTCCCTTTGTAAAATTAAGGTAGAAGGCTCTGCATTATTTCAATACTCCCTTCTGGTCCTATCTTTTTAAGAGCCCTTGTCACTATCTGTCAGATTTTTAAAGTTTTCAGATGAAAGGGAATGAAACTATTTTTACTATTTCATCTCCATGGTAGACAAATTTCAAATAGCAAAACAAAAGTACTATTTTTTTTTTTTTTGTGATACAGCAGAATGAAGTGACTATCACTAGAAGATTTTCTTTTTCAGTGATGTGAAGGGGGAACTGATACCCTGGAAAGTTGATAGCTTTTTAGGTCAGGTTAAGTGCTTTTTATCAGTTTTGCTTAAAGAATTATTATTTTATCAATGCCTATTTTTTTCCAATTATTCACTTGGTGCTGATTGATCCAAAAGAGTAAAAAGTCCTGGCCCAAGAGCTGCTGGATTCTTTTTCTTTCCCAACTTGCAGCCAAGAAAGCTTCACTCTCAATGAAACATGTACCCTTCATTTTCAGGCTTGGTGCTGTTTCAGTCTCCAGGACTAGTTCTGTGCCAGGTGTCCCCTGATCCTGTGCCTCTGATCAATGATAACAAAAATACCTAGTGTTTGTAGCACACATGTTAAGTTTTTTTCATAACAACCCTGAGAAATAAAGCAAGTAGTATTACCTACCTAATTGTGGACTTCTGGAAATCAAGATCCAGAAGGAGTAAGTGATTTATCCAAGTGATTTGTGCAGTTTATAAGCTAACCATGAATTGAATCCAGATTTTCAGTCTCCAAATGTTTACTTTCTGAAGATCCAGATTCTCTTTTATACTAAGTTCAGTTCACAGAATTCTGTTCTGACATTTTTCTCGTGTTTGAGGCTCTGGACTAGTAGATTGTCTTACAATGCCATCTATTATGGGCTGAACTGTGTCCCCACAAGATTCTTATGTTGAAACCTTAACCCCCAGTAACTCAGAATGTAACTGTATTTAGATAGGGCCTTTAAAGTGATGATTAATTTAAATGAGGCCATTAGTGTAGGCTCTAACCCAACTTGACTGGTGTCTTTCTAGGAAGAGAAGTTTGGACACACATAGAGACACCAGGGATGTTCACGCACAGAGGACAGACCATGTGAGGACAAAGCGAGAAGGTTGACCATTTTCAAACCAAGGAGAGAGGCCTGGGAAGAAAACAAACCTACTGACACCTTGATCTTGGATGTCTAGCCTCCAGAACCGTGAGAAAAATTAAGTTCTGTTCTTTAAGCCACTCAGTGTTCTGTGGTGTTTTGTTACGGGAGCCTTAGCTGACTAAGACCCCATCCATCTGAAAATAATGACGTAGTATCTAACATGCCAAGCACTGTGTTGCTCTTTGGGATTGAGAGATAAATGATATAGGCCATGTCCTCAAGGCCCTCATAATCAGTGTAATGTGTGCTTATAGTGGTGATCTGTGGGGAGGGGGAAACAAATAGCTAACACTATAAGGTGTGCTGAGTTACGACAGGGAATCCATAGAGAATCATGGAAGTACAGAGAAGGAGGTTTTGTCTCAGCCTGAGTTAAAGTGGGGTAGAAGTAGAGGTGGGGAGCCCAGAGAAGGTAACTTGAAAAGCAGTGAAAGTTAAACATCCCCTCACCCCACAAACTATTTCATAGGATCTAGTCATGGTCCTGAACTCCATCTGGGTGAAGGCCAGTTATCTGCTAAGATATTCTTGATTTCAAATATGTACGTAGATTTTCAGGATTGTTAGCCTCTGGATTTTCTTTTCCCTCACTCTGTCAACAAACCTAACACAGCTCTGATACCTACTGTTTGCCTGAAGTACCTACACCTTCCTATCTGTCAAAATCCCTTTGGAAGCCATGTCTTAGCACATCCAACTGGTTCTTGCCATAGCTTGTGAAAACTTACAATTCTGCGTTCTACACATGTGATCATTTCTCCTGTCCAGCAGAAGTTAACCAGGCCATTGTAGACTTTGTTCTAAGATCTATCAGTATCTGTATAGAATAATCAAGCCAGACTATAGGCTTCCTACCAAATAGCCCTTATCTATGGGAGCATCATGAGTTTTTGCAGCTCATCTTTATCTAACTGTCCATAGAAAATTAGAGATAAACATGATGTCATTAGTTTGGCTACACTGCTGAATACAGAGAAAATATTGTCTACTGTGAAATAGGTTTACAGTGTCCATAAATAATGTAGGACTCGAGAGAAGATGGCATCGTGGAACTTGTGGTTATCCATATGGAAAATTTTTGTATATCCATATGGAAATAATTGAATTTAACTCCTTCTTTACACCATACACAAAAATTAATCCTAGGCGTCTTTGAGATTTAAGTTTGAATGGCAAAATAGAAAAACTTTTAGTATAAATAAAGCTCACCTGGAAGAATTCTGAGTATCTTTGAGACTAAACTTCACAACATCGTCCTATTTGTCTGCTTGTGTGACCGTGCACTGAGTAATGGTAACAAGGCATCCCTGCACAGATATCGGAGCACATTAAGAGGAGCGAAGGTTCTCTTCAGAAAGAGAGGGAGGAAGCTGGAGCTTCAGACTTTAGCATGAGCTGCTGCTGAGTTGAAGCTCCATCTGCAAAGGCTTGTTCCATCTTGTTCTTGGTCTGCAGCCATAGACTTGGCTTAATTAGAATGGTTAGGGGACAATATTTTGAATGTGGCCACTCAAAAAGTGGTGTTTGTAGCCTTTCTTTTGAAAAATTATTTCTTATTTTGAAGACAAGCTAGAGATTCTTTACACTATTGTAGAACACACCAAACAGTGGCTTATGTTTCACAGTCTTTTATAGGAGAGTTGTGAACTTCTACTGTTAACCCTGATGACTCTCACCTAGCACATTTTCCTCGCATGGAGCTTAGCATCATTGTGGTGGAAATGGGGTAGGGGAGGGCTCTCTTATGTATCCAGAGCTAAGGCTTATGCCTTAACTTGTGCCTAGTAAATTGTATCCACTATGAATATTTAACTCAGAAATCTAGGGTACCATCTATTTCTGGAGAGGCCCTCCAGTTAGGAGTTCATAGTTATACTCTAAGGGAGGCTTTGAAAAAAATCCTTCAATACTGCCACTGTCATGATGAGGTTGGGTGAAGGTAGCAGGACTCTTGGAAATACTTCCGGCCACCTGATGTGCCCCTCCTGTGCTTTCTGTTGTTTTACTTCCCCCATGTTGCTAATTTGTCTTCCATTTGCATGGTCTTTCCTGCTCACTCAAATAATCTTTCAAACTCAGTTTTGCTGGAAAATATTAAATGGTACATTATAAACCTAAATAAATGACAGCAGTCTGGATTCAAATATCTGATCCTTCAGTAAAATCTGTTAGCACCACTAATTGCCAGATTTAAGGATACTATATGTTGCTTTCTCTGGATATCAATGAAATAGTTTTTATGCACCCTCCATTCCTACTTCCTTCTTTCTGTCCTTTTTCAAAAAACACATATTTTTTGAGAGTCATTTATGTCTAAGTAATGAGAATACATAAGTGAACAAAATTAAGTCTCTCATTCAAATGGAATGACATGAATAATAAACATTAAAACATTAAAATATAATATATCAAATAATTATATGTATTGTTAACGAGGTTATTGAGAGGATGTGACTGATGGTTAACCTGTGAGCTGGATCCAGGCAATTGGAGGCTTAACCCCTCCCCTGTCCTTGGAATATATGCTCAGCTCACCCATACTAGGAGCCGTTTTAGGGATGCAACCCTGAGGGAGTAATGTGTTGTTGAGACCATCTGGACTGAATACATGACTGGATCCCATTAAGGCCTCTATATAAACGCTTAAGATGCTTGTGGGCATGTGCTGAGCTCCACTCATCTTGAGGGTGCCTAGGACAAGCCTTGTATGTAAATTCTCTTGCTTATCAAAACTGCCACCTGCCAATCTGGAGTGATCTGCCTCTTTCTTGGGTCTTTCTTTACCTTCCCTGTACAGGGGCCAGTTTCAAACGCCACCATGGGAACTCCTGAGGTTGCAAACCAACAATTGGTGAGCCAGCCAGGGAACTGAAGAAATGAGTCTTGGGAAAGAGGCATCCATAGTAGAAATCTGGGGATGGCCATTGACCTCTAAGTGGGGGAGGGCTGACCTGTATGCTAGATGCTTGTGGACTGCAGAGTGAGTACTAGGATGCCCCGAAAACCCAGGCTGGTTTGATGCACCTCTTTGAGGAACTGCAAAGAAGGGAGACAAATGGCTGGCCTCTACTGTGAACAGGTCAGCTGGACGCTGATGCTCAACTAGAGGCTGAAGCATGAGTTAGAAAGTCAAAAAAAAGAGCCGAGGTTAGGGAAGCTTGTATGGTTGTCTACTGCTCTGCTAGCTTCAGGGCTGGCAGACAAGGTGGGAAAGCAGGATAATAAATTGGAGACCTTAGTGAGATGTTTTGCCAAGCTAAGGAGGGCACAAGGTGCCACAGATTAAAGTCCAATCACTTGTAACAAAGCCTGGTTGACACACTAAGAGGTGGAATCCCTGGGAAAGTGATGAGAGTGAAAAGGAGGATGTTATGGAGATTGACAGTGCAATGGAGGAAGCACCCCATGTTGTCTGACCCCTAATATAGAGGAAAGCAAAAACACTGCATTAGCAACTCAGCCAGCAGGGCAGCCCCCAGTTCGGGAAATGTTCACGATGAAAGAGTATGCATCCACTGAGCTTATTGATATGGCGGCTAAGTTCCAACAAAAGGCCAGGGACAGTATCTAGGCATAGCTAGTATGGCTATGGGAATTGGGGGCCATGGCATTTCTCTAACCAGGCACGAGGCAGAGAAAATGAGCAACGTCACCACACATGATGCCCACCAGCAGCACCTGCATGGTAGTCAGGAGGTTCAAGGGACTCACTTCCTTATAGATTGGATTATTTTATCCTGTAGGGAGGCGTGGTCCAATGAGGGCCTGGAAATCTATGGAGGAGGAGCAGATTTTTAGGGAGGTAGGAATGAGACAGGCCATCTACACCCCTGTCTTTGAAGACCCTGATTGGGCCACATTCACTGCAGGAATGAAAGCCAAGATACTCCAGTTCTCCTCAGCACCTGGTATGGGACCTGATATTCATGCTGGCCTAGCCATAGGACAAGACATTTATGATGTTGGACAGTCCATTGCTGATCTGGGGGAAACTGACAAATCCTGGGAACAGGTATGGACTGTGGGAAAGACCCAAAACAGAGAGGGAGCTTGAGAGGCCAAAAGCCTATCCCAGTTGGCTGTAAAGTGTCTGGTAAAGGTAACTTGGAGCAAATGTGGTTTGACCTCATTGCTGCAGGGCCCCCACCTAAAAAGACAGACCAGCAACCCAACACTGTGTTTTTGGCCTGTAGAATGCCTTAAAATCTGAACAACAGTTCAGACCTGCCCCAACTACCCCAAGTGCCCCACAGGCTCCAGCAGAGGCATCATGGGATGAGTGCTTCCCATGCCCTGGCTATAGGATGCAGGCCAAGGTCGCCTCCAGGTGAGGGCCATTGGGAATGATTGGGGCCCCATGTTGAGCTCACTATTCACTGTCCCCCAGCAGTAAACAAAAGGCTCTGGTTGATACTGGAGCCAAATGTACTCTAATCCGTGTAACCCTCAGAATTTTCCTGGCCCTCTCAGTACCATCGATGGTTATGGAGAACAAACGGTCATGGTCAGTAAGGTTCCTCTGATGTTGCAAATTGGGTGTTTTCCCCCATGGGAATACAAGGTTTTTATCTCTCCAGTGCCAGAGAGCGTAGTGGGCATTGACATCCTACAAGGTCAAACTCTGCCAACCTCTACTGGAGAATTCCACCTCCAGTTTAAAGTAATCAAACCAGTGCTGAGGGGAAACGCCAACTGGGAATTGGTAAGTCCACCACCCCAAGGAAGAGTGGTAACTGTCAAAGAGTATAAATCGCCTGGGGTTAGGGGGAATAAGGTAAATGGGAGAAATTATCCAAGAACTGCCCTGAACAGGTATTGTACACCCTGCCCGTACTGCTTCCAGCAGGCGGGTATGGCTGTTGAACAACAGTTTTAAAGATGAATAAACAACTGTAATAGATGAATAAAGGAAGGTAAAGATAGGGTGGCTGGTGGACATGGGGGGTTAGGTGGTGCTGTTTTATAGGTGGTTGTCAAGAAGGCGACATTTGATCAGTACCAGAAGGTAACTAAGGAATGAGCCATGTAGACACCAGGAAAAAGAGGATTCTGAGCAGAAATGAGCAAGTGCAGGTGTCCCGAGGTGAAGTTTGCTTGGTGTGTAACCGAGTCCAGTAAAACTGGAGGAGGGTGAGCGAGCCAGTAGTGGCGGCCATAAGGCCCGAGAGATGTCATGGGTCATAGGTAACGGATTTGGGAATTCACTCCAAATAAAATGTGAAGCCAAAGGAAGGTTTCATTATATGCAGAAAAGTTTTTAAGGTAGACTTTTACTAAACTTTCCAAAATTCCTAAAATTGATCAACGCTTCTAGCTCCAACTCTTCTGGGTTTTATAGTCATAAGTGGAAAGAATTAAACTTTGATGTAGTAAACAAATATAGGTAAACAATATTCTGGGGAGATATGTGATTTCCCAGAAGTAAATGATAATAACATTCTAAATTGATAAATAATAGCACTATAACTCTATCCCAGCTGTTCTGAACTATGTGTGGAAGCATTTGGGCACTGTCAATTACTGCCAGGAGTTAGGGTGAAACTTGAAAATTATTTAATATTTCCTCTCATAATAAGAATTATGTATTTAAGCATTACCAAACACTTGTCAAAATAAATGTGGTATTTTCCATAGTGAACTTGTAAGACCAATCTTTGCTCTGCCACATACTTACTCTTTTACCTTGAGCAAATTCCCACAGCATCTTTTTTTTTTTTTTTTTTGCGGTACGCGGGCCTCTCACTGCTGTGGCCTCTCCCGTTGCGGAGCACAGGCTCCGGACGCGCAGGCTCGGTGGCCATGGCTCAAGGGCCCACCCGCTCCGCGGCATGCGGGATCTTCCCGGACAGGGGCACGAACCCGTGTCCCCTGCATCAGCAAGTGGACTCTCAACCACTGCGCCACCAGGGAAGCCCCCCACAGCATCTTTGAGGCTCAGTTTCTTTATTCCTAGCATGGGCATCATAGGATCTAATTTACAGATAATGTCTGTTAAGCGCTTACCCCAGTTTTTACCACATAATAAACATTTTAAAACAGCTGTAGCTACAACAACTATATTGTTTTTGGTCTCTCCCAGTATTGTTGCATATTGTAACTAAAATAGGTTACCATGTTTGCATTCTGTTCACTAAAGCATACTTATTAATGTTTATTGATATACTCTTAATTTTTTATAAATTCTGAGGATCCAAAAATAATATATACAAGAATAAAACAAAGAAACCCCATAAATGCAAATAATTTAGACAGATAAGCAATACATTCTTTTATACAAATCGAATAACATGAAATTTTAATTTCAGAATAGCCAGCCTTTGCTTAGTATTATTAGGACTTATTTTTTTGTTGTTGTTCAAAGAATGTTTGACAATGCCTATTTTTTCTTGACTCACCTGGCATTTTGCTGATAGTATATGTTCAAAAAATGCTTGGCAAAGAAAGTATGAGTGTGTGTGTGTGTGTGTGTGTGTGTGTGTGTGTGTGTGAGAGAGAGAGAGAGAGAGAAAGAGAGAGAGAGAGAAAGAAAGAGAGATTTAAAAAGTAAACCACAATTGGGACTCTTGTACATTGCTGATAAGAATGTAAAGCGGTACAGCCACTATGGAAAACAAAATGGCTGTTCCTCAGAAAGAATTATTATGTGATCCAGCAACTCCACTTCTATGTACATACCCAAAAGAATTGCAAGCAGGAACCAAAACCAAAACAGATACATGTCCACCAATGTTCATAGCAAACATTATTCACAGTAACCAAAAAGTGAAAACAACCCAAATATCCATCATCAAATGATTAGATAAACAAAATGTGATATATACATACAATGGAATATGATTCAGCCTAGAAAGGAATGGAATTCTGATAAAGGAATGGAATGGGCAAACCTGGAAAACATCATACAACTTGAAATAAGCTAGATTTTAAAACCTATTGTGTTATTCCACTTATATGAGTCACATAGAATAGGCAAATTTACAGAGGCAGAAAGTCTAACAGAGGTTACCAGAGGCTGGCAGAAGGGGAAAATGGGGAGTTTCTATGAAATGGGTACAAAGTACAAAGTTCTGTAAATGGATAGTGTGATGGTTATACAGCATTGTGAATGTACTTAATCCCATGGAATTTTTTGCCTGAAATGGTTAAAATGGTAAATTTTATGTTTGTGTATTTTACCTCAATTAAAAAAGAAAATAAGAGTCTGTTTAGAATTTTCAAATCCAAAATATCTTCAAAAATAAATTGGCTAGGGCTTCCCTGGTGGCGCAGTGGTTGAGAGTCCGCCTGCCGATGCAGGGGACACGGGTTCATGTCCCGGTCCGGGAAGATCCCACATGCCACGGAGCAGCTGGGCCCGTGAGCCATGGCCGCTGAGCTTGCGTGTCTGGAGCCTGTGCTCCGCAACGGGAGAGGCCACAACAGTGAGAGGCCCGCGTACTGCAAAAAAAACCAAATAAATAAAAATAAAAAATAAATTGGCTAAATATTGCCCAGATAAATACAATTATTTATTTAGTGATACATGTTGTTTTATACATTCAATTATTGAACATTTATTACATATTATGGTTGTTTTCCCAGCTCATTTCCTAGAACATTATGTACCAGACATGCAGTTTGGGGAGAGGGGTACAGGGTATTCATATTTTTACACCCTCCAGAATTGTTTTAACCTATCATGGTAATTTGGTGCTTCTTGTCACAGAGTTTGCTTCAGAGATGGGTAGTTGCCCAGGCATAAGACAACATATTAAGGGCTACAATATTAATGTCTATGAAAGGAGCATAGCTGTAGACTAACCACCTCAACTACTGAATGCTTCCATTCTCCAAGAAATGGAGATTTGACTGTGTCATGGAAATTTTTTAAAAAATTGAAATATAGTTGTCTTACAATATTTCAGGTATAGAGCAAAGTGATTCAGTTATACATACATACATATGTGTATATGTATATATATGTATATGTGTATTCTTTTTCAGATTCTTTTATAGGTTATTGCAAGATATAGGTTATCCTTTTTTTTAGCATCTTTATTGGGATATAACTGCTTTACAATGTTGTGTTAGTTTCTGCTGTATAACAAAGTGAATCAGCTATACGTATACATATATCCCCATATCTCCTCCCTCTTGCATCTCCCTCCCACCCTCCCTATCCCACCCCTCTAGGTGGTCACAAAGCACTGAGCTGATCTCCTTGTGCTATGCAGCTGCTTCCCACTAGCTATCTATTTTATGTCAATGCTAATCTCTCACCTTGTCCCAGCTTACCCTTAGGTTATTGCAAGATATCATAGCTGTTGAATATAGCTCTGTACTGTACAATAGGTCCCTGTTGTTTATCTATTTTGTATATCCATTAATCCCAAATTCCTAATTTATCCCTCCCTCTCTCGCCCCTTTGGTAACTATAAATTTGTTTTCTATGTCTGTGAGCCTATCTTTGTTTTGTAAATAAGTTCACTTGTATCATTCTTTCAGTTTCCACATGTAAGTAATATCATATGAAATTTGTCTTTCTCTGTGTAACTTACTTCACTTAGTATGATAATCGCTAGGCCCATCCATGTTGCTGTAAATGGCATTGTTTCATTCTTTTTATGGTTGAGTAATATTCCATTATATATATATATATATATAATCTTTTTTCTCAAAATATATCACAACTTTATAATAACTGAAATTCCGTAACTTTCTCTGGCTATTAAATGTTACCATGTCTTAAAAATTCTTACAATTCTTACAGGAGTACTGTTTCAAAATCAAGTTATAATTTTCCAGATATAAATAAACAAGTTACATAAAAACTGCCATTTAATTTTATTGGTACACTTACTAAGTTGTCCAAGTTTGTCCAATAAAGGTCTTTTTTTTTTTTTTTTTTTTTCCTTGCGTTATGCGGGCCTCTCACTGTTGTGGCCTCTCCCATTTGCGGAGCACAGGTTCCGGACGCGCAGGCTCAGCGGCCATGGCTCACGGGCCCAGCCGCTCCGCGGCATGTGGGATCTTCCCGAAACGGGGCACGAACCCGCGTCTCCTGCATCGGCAGGCGGACTCTCAAGCACTGCGCCACCAGGGAAGCCTCCAATAAAGGTCTTTTTATTTATGATTCATAAATTCGTTTGAACTTTAAATTTTTTCTTTTAATAGGTAGATATGTACTCATCTGTTAGCATTTCTTTTGGTTTTAATTTTATGTACTGTATTTATAGTTACTTTTGTAGGTTTTTCTTTTTAGTGTATTTGGTTTTTTATTGAAGTGCAGTTGATTTACAATGTTGTGTTAGTTTCAGGTGTACAGCAAAGTGATTCAGAGACATATATATCTGTATCTGTACACACACATGTATATATATATTCTGGAGAGAGATATATATATATATATATATATATATATATATATATATATATTCTTTTTCAGATTCTTTACCCTTATAGGTTATTACAAAATACTGAGTATATTTCCCTGTGCTATACAGCCTTGTTGATTATCTATTTTATATATAGTAGTGTGTATATGTTAATCCCAAATTCTGAATTTATCCCTAACCCCCTTTTCCTATTTGGTAACCATAAGTTTGCTTTCTATGTCTGTGGGTCTATGTCCATTTTGTATATAAGTTCACTTGTATCATTTTTTTTTAAGATTCCACATAGAAGCGATATATATATTTGTCTTTCTCTGGCTTATTTCACTTAGTATGATAATCTCTAGGTCCATCCATGTTGCTGCAAATGGGATTATTTCATTATTATGGCTGGCTGAGTAATATTCCTCTGTGTGTGTGTGTGTGTGTGTGTGTGTGTGTGTGTGTGTGTGTATACACCACATCTTCTTTATCTGCTCATCTGTTGATGGACATTTAGGTTGCTTCCATGTCTTGGCTGTTGTAAATTGTGCTGCAATGGACACTGGGGTGCATGTATCTTTTCGAATTATGGTTTTCTCAGATATATGCCCAGGAGTGGGATTGCAGGATTATATAGTAGCTCTATGTTTAGATTTTTAAGGAAC
The DNA here is from genome assembly GCF_000442215.2 of Lipotes vexillifer. Classification (NCBI taxonomy): domain Eukaryota; kingdom Metazoa; phylum Chordata; class Mammalia; order Artiodactyla; family Lipotidae; genus Lipotes; species Lipotes vexillifer. The sequence goes on along the minus strand of NW_006776226.1, from coordinate 105,732 downwards.
CTCCATACTGTTCTCCATAGTGGCTGTACCAATTTACATTCCCACCAACAGTGTAGGAGGGTTTCTTTTTCTCACACCCTCTCCAGCATTTATTTTTATAGACTTCTTGATGATGGCCATTCTGACCAGTGAGAGGTGATACCTTCTTATAGTCTTGGTTTGCCCTTCTGTACCACATCTTCTTTAACCATTCGTTTGATAGACATTTAGGTTGCTTCCATGTCTTGGCTATTGTAAATAGTGCTGCAGTGAACATTGGGGTGAATGTATGTTTTCAAATCAGTTTTTATACAGATACTTTTATGGCCTAGCATCACAAAACACAACCAGTCTATACTAAAAACTATGTTCTAGGGAATTCCCTGGTGGTCCAGTGATTAGGATTCTGTGCTTCTACTGCAGGGCATGCGGGTTCAATCTCTGGTCGGGGAACTAAGATCCTGCAAGCTGCATGGCCAAAAAGACCAAAACCAAACAAACAAACAAAAAACCAAAAAAAAAAAAACCCCAAAACAAAACAAACAAAAAAGTATGTTCCAAGTAAATTCACTGGCATGTTATGAAATATTAGAGGCTCACCTGTCCTCAGGAAAGGTGTCAGTACTTTGGTATTTTTTTAGAGTTTAAAAATAACTTGAGAGCTACTAGAAAAACCACTGGCAAACAGAGGGAGAAGCATGTGAAGCTATAATAAAATTACCTGTGTTTCCTTTCTCTTTGTTTAATATGCTAAATGCAGAACAGTGTTGGGTGTGTCCCTAGGTTCATTTAACCTAAACTCTGTAATTTTGCCCAAGAACATTCAGAACAGACAGTGTCCACCTTCCCCCGCAGCCCCTCTTACTTAAAGCAAGAGAATCTTCTAAAGCAAACAGAGACAAATTGTTCTCAGTCTGAAACTAAATCACCTTTGGTGGAGGTGGAAAAGGCCTTTGACTACAAAGAATACAATAGCCAGTTATTTTGGTACTGTTTCTCTGTTAAGTAAGTGCAGGCTTGTATCCTTTCTCCTCCCTTCCCCCCTTTTTCCATTATCTGTTGAAAGAGGAACAGCAAAAATCAAGCAAGCTAAAATAAAATAAAGTAAAATAAAATCATGGGGACAAATGATTGAATCAGATATAATCTTAAGGAGACAGAGTTTAAATTCTGTTTTTGATGTTTTAGTTATACAAGTGTACACAAGGTTCATTTTGGTTTAGCTTTTGTAAAGGTATGTGCTTTTGTATTCAAGGAGAAGTATTAAACTTCTTTAGGAGGTGAAATTACTTTCTATAAATGCATGGAAAGGAGGTTTTCATGGAAGCATTACCAAACAGGAATCTTAATTCAAGGCATTTGACCACTATCACTCTGTGTCTAATTGGGGGGAATAAATTACTGAAAATTGTTATACATTTTTCCAAATAGTGCTTTGGTAAGTCACAAAAAGGCATTCAGAGGGACACAAATTGTTGAAGGTTTTAAAAGAGTAAATAGAAGTAACTGGAAACTAAACCCAGCAAAACTGTTGAGCAGATGTGGGGACCACCATTTGATAGGGATTTTGGAGAAATGTGGTTTCTCACTACTCTGCACTTGAACTTTGAGCAATTATTTTGTGCTTTTTAGCTTTACATAATGTACATGACTTCAAATTTCCTGTAGACAAGGGAACATCTCTAAATGTTTAGAAACCTAACAGCATGTCTAGAGGAATTATTTCTCTAGGATTAGAAAGAAAAGGGAGAATGTGCTGGCAGTGATTAGAAGAGTTTCTGTTCCTTCAGAAGACGATCAAAGTTTGTAATGAAAACCTCCCTTGCAGCTGTCCAGCAAATGTGCTGGGTGTGTGGTAGGAGGCGCCAGTGTCAGAGACCTGAGGCTCCACTGAAGATCTCCCAATCTAAGTGACCCAAGGTGGCTCAAGGCTCTGGGTAAATGACTTACTCTGCCTTGTTTGTAACTCCTTTTCCACCATTTTTTTTCATTTAACTGTATTTATTATGCAAAGAAAATGATGATAAGAGCAACAATTCTGAAAGAAATGTATTCACTCAAAAATCCATCTCTTAAACCATTTTTCTTTTCTTTTTTGTTTTTTCCTTGTTCCTTTACAATAGTTATTGTTCATGTGAACCTATGTCATTTATAAGTAGTTTTAATCACTTCAAAGATACAGTTTTGAATTCACCCCAGCATCTGTTTATGAGAATTATTCCATGTTCCTGTTAGTTTTAAAATAATCTCATTAATGGCCATGACTGCCTGTTTCTGTAGTGTTTGACAATTAAGTTTTATCAATCTTTTGTAGCCACAAATAATATTAAGAAAGGTACTATAAATCCCTTTTTAGAGAGTAAATGTTTTTGTAAAAATATATGTCAGGAGCCTGAGGTACAGGGTGAGACATTAAAGCTTCAGCTAAGACCAAGACTTCTGAGAAAGGACAGAAGTATGTGAAAGAGACATACAGGAGAAATTATTTAGCCTCCTTGTGAGACAATGGAAAGTTAGTGGGGAAAAGAGCCAATAATACTGATATGTTCACCATTGTTTAGCTTTTTTCCCCATTAATTATTATTTTATTTCTTATTTTAAAATTTTTCTATTTTTTCTCATTTTAATTTTCTTATTCTTTTATCTTTCTATTTTTTTCTTTATAAAGATTTAAAGAGGAAACATATATGATAACAATTGTTCTTGATAAATATTGCCAAATTATTTCTAAAATAGTTTCTCATTGACTTTGCCATTAACATAAAACAAGAGCAATCAATTCCTCCAACTATTATTAGCAGCCTCCATATATTACACAGCATTTAAATGAACTCAAGAGAGTTTATCATGGTGAGTATAGGGTGAGGAAAAGGATTGCCTGAATTGCTTTGGAGATAAAGACAACCGAGTGGGTATATCTGACTATAATTATATTTTCTAGTTGTATTGTATCCTTCATTACCTAGCTATTGTTTTATTGGTTAAAAATCTCTCCTCTAGGAACCTCTTCCCGTCCATTCAAGTGGTTGCAGTGAGAGATGCCATATTATTGTTACACCATTTTATTTTCCATTGTCACCATTGGCTGGACCAGAGATGAGACTTTGACCCATTTGGGCTATTGAGTTCCTTCGCTGGGAATATAGGTGAACACTGGAATCAATTTATCCTTGTTTCCAAGATTGTAATATGAGAGACCCATGGGTTATTGGTTGTTTGTTTTATCATATGGATTGTGAAGGAGGTGAAGCTTGTCTGCAGGAATATCATACAAGAGGAATATCTAGAGAGAGAAGCAGACACCAAGTGGTGAAAGAAGCTGATGGCATTGGAGCTCATGTTCCAATTCTTTCATGATGTTTAAATCGTGAATTCTCTCTTCTTTTCTTATTTACTCTTGAGGCCTCTTGGATAGATGCACAGTACCGCTGTGCACTTTTCTGCCTGTATGGTGATCTGCTGGGGAATCTTACCTTGGAATCTCATGCTTCTCTGCGATGAACTTTGCTCTTGGTTAAGCCTCCATTAACTATCAGTTAATTCTATTAGCCTCTTGTTATTGGAAAAATAATTATCCTCTAAACTAATTCACAATAATTTGCAAATACAGGTTAATAGTTTGATGTACATTCCCAAACCTGGTAAATCAGAATTTTCCAGAAAGATATTACAATTTTCTATTTCTTTGTTATGCCAGTTATTACAGAGAACTTAAGGAGAATCACTCAGCAAAATGTGAGGCATTGAAATAGTCTGGACTGGCCTCTCTCTATTTTCTGCCTTTCCTTTCTGCCTGCCTCTCTCTCTCTCTGGACCAACCACCTCTCTTTTCTGTGCTGCATATTTCTTCTTTTCTTCAGTTGCCTGTATGTGGCCCAGGCAGGTGTGTGTGTCGGGGGACCTATATACAAAGCTGACAAGTAACTTCCATATTTGGTCAGAACTGAACAATACAACTCCACTTGGACTTCATGATCACTCGGTAGAAAGTAAAGTCCCAGGAGCCCCTGCTAACACCAGTTTACACTCTTCATTTACTTACAGCTTGCTACATCCTGACACAGTCACATGATAAGTATGTTTCACTTTTAGATCCACTGCTAACCAACGTAAGTCTCTCAATATTCCCTGTTCCACTGGCTGAGGGAGACAAGTCTGATTAGCAAAATTTATCATTTCCCCTGACCATGAGTCATGTACGAACTGATGGATTGGCTATCTTGGTGTCAGGTGCTCAGTCCTGGTCCTATTCCAATGACAGGAAGTGTGGATTTACAGAGAGTGAACTCTGGTCACCTAGGCATAACAGAAATACTTTTAGCAGAGGGACTGGGCAAACATGATATTAAATGATTCAATTTTTTAAGTGAAATCTCGATTGATCTTAACCACAAAATGAGGTAAGAAGACATATAATTTTTTTTAATTTAAAAGATGACTTAATAAATTTCTTTCTTCCTTCCTTCCTTCCTCCCTTCCTTCCTTCCTTCCTTCTTTTGTACAAATGTTCACACACACACATACATACACACACATGCGCGGTCTAGATAGTTGCGGTTAATGATCCTAATTTTTCAGAATTAACCACGTAATAACCCACAATTGTTTACTCAGCTCTTTGGAGGCATGCTTAGTCTTAATTTTCTGTCTTTTTTTTTTTTTTTGTCTTCCCCTTCTCCATCAGGAAATAATATAGGATAACACAGTAGAAAGAGCACTTAGAGACCAGCAACTTAGATCCCCTGACAATCACCAACTAGCTAATTGTCTTTGAGAAGTCATCTAGGTTTATCTAACACTCTCTCTTTCTCTCTCTCTCTCTCTCTCTCTCTATATATATATATATATATACTATATAGTGTATATATATAACAGATATATATACACATATATAATATATATGTATGCATATATTTATATTTATAAATATGTCATAATATAATAATGTTTATAAATATATTTATATTTACCATAGACAAAAGGAAAATGTGATGACTCTAATACTCAACACATGTATTTATAAAATTGTCAGTTTCTCGAATATAAATTACTATCGGTTCAAACTTTTAAGCAGCAATACAAAAATGAATAAATTATCGTTTATAAAATATACAATGTCTACAAAATTAGGAAGACTGTATGGCCCCAAAGGAGAATAACATTTCTATTTACTGAGATGAAGGAGCTATTCCTTCCAGGGGTCCTCATAGAGAGGGCACCATATAAATGTAATAAAAGAATATTTCTAACTATCTCCTGAAAGTAATTACAGAAGTAGTAATTCCTGTCATGATTAAGGGAATGGGCTCTGAAAATTGCACTCAAGTTTTCATATCACCATTTTCAAGCTGAGGACCTTGAGCAAATTACTCAATCTCTTTGTGGCTCTGCTTCCTCATTGTTAAAATAGGGAAAACAATCGTTGTTCCCTCAAATGTGTTGTGAGGATTAAATTAAATCTCGTGCTCATGATTCTTAGAATATTGACTGGCACATAACACTTAATAAGCTATCATTATTTCTGAAATACAGTTTATTATTTTTTTAAAAATTATTGAAAAATAGAATAATAGCCTAACACCAAATTGCATTTCTGTCACAATAAGGTTTTGAGCAAGCCAAATGTTTCAGAGTTCTGTAACAATCAGACCCAATCCAGGGAGATACTTTAAAGTAGACAAATAAATGGACCACCTATTCTTCAGACAATCATCTGTAAATAGTTTTGTTCAACTCAGTTTGTGATAGCTATTGATCAGCAGTGATTTTGTGATTATACTCTTTGACAAGTACTTGGAGTGCAGTTTTTCTGAGTTAAGTGCTAAACTCATGTTTTGAAAGGGCTAAAAGACAAAGTTGAGAAGCTCGATAAAAGCACGTGTCTTAATAGAAACCCTCTATCCCTGCATGGAGATGGCCAGAGGCTACCTGTGGGAAATAACAACATTCTAGTTAAAATATAATCTGGGGTTTGAACCAGCATCTAGATGGATGTGCGACTGAGGCTCACTCATTTTAATCAGAAAGCAGAGGTACAATGGTTTCACCTTGGAATGTTTTGAAGGCAGGTATAAACAAATGCTCACCTCAGCCGTAAATAAAGACTCTATGAGTGAAATCCTCACAGAATATTTAACCTTGAGCAATATCCCTTTCTTGTATGTGCACCAAATATATGCCAAAGTAACTGAATGGATTTAACATACTGTATAGGTTTATTTATTAAGAGCCATTTAAGAGTTATAGAACATGTACTCAAAATAATCATTTTGTTTATAGACTGTTTCATGGTACAGATTATGTTTAAAATTGCATAAACTGTATAATCTACTGGCTGTAGACTAGATTGCTGGAAGGCAATGGTGAAATCAGGAAGATAAATTAGGATGCTATAGCAGGAAAATAGGTGAGACGTTTATGGCTCACAGTGAATCAGTTCAAGGATTTGTAAAAGCCCCTGGCAGGGAACCCACAAGTTTCATTCCCAATCCTGATGTTCATATCCCCAGTTTCAGCTGACTCCTTCAAGGAATATGAGAAACCGTAGTTAAAAATGTCACCACATGGGGCTTCCCTTGTGGCGCAGTGGTTGAAAGTCTGCCTGCCGATGCAGGGGACATGGGTTCGTGCCCCAGTCCGGGAGGATCCCTCATGCCTCGGAGCGGCTGGGTCCCTGAGCCATGGCCGCTGAGCCTGCGCGTCCGGAGCCTGTGCTCCGCAACGGGAGAGGCCACAACAGTGAGAGTCCCACGTACCG
>NW_006776226.1:70342-98929 GCF_000442215.2 Lipotes vexillifer | reverse complement strand
CGTCCCCAAAAAAAAAAAAAAAAAAAAAAATCACCAAATGATCTTTTAAACCTTAGCAGTGCATGTGTGCCTTGACTGGGGCAATGTACTTTTTAAAACAAACCCTACACAGCTTGCCAGGGATCTGAACTGGGATCAGAAGCAAGAGCTGTCAGTAGGAGGAGTAAGGTGACAGTCACTTTGCAGTCGACACTGATACCGATGGCCAAACGACCCTTCTTTTTGCTAATATTTTTCTGTGAATTCTGCAGATTTAAAAGTTCACAAAACTGTCAAAGTGAACATATAATTACTCGGAACTCCAAGTCTCTTACTGGAAAGTGATAGAGAAAAATTCCATCAGGATTCCCATTTTTGGCTGTCCAACTAGCCATGTTTCAGAAAAGAAACCATAATCTTTGAAGCTTACTTTCCAGGGAAACTACTACACTAAAATTAGAAAACTTGTGAATCAATATATTTACATTGCCCATCTGGCAATATTAGGAAGTATTACCAATACAGAGCACTCTTTAAAGGCAGATGAAGTTATATTGCCAAAATATTAATTTTAAATTCAGAACTTTATTAAGAACTTGGAAGGGTCTGAAATTTTATCCTATTTGCACACTAACATGTTAGCCTGCTACAGTTTCATGGATACTGGTAGGAGACATGAAACTCTTGGGTCAGAGACAAACGATTTTATTACTCTAGGTGTGGCAAACAGCATGAGTCTTAGTTTGCAATGACCCCTTGCCCAACCTCCCACCAAGCCCCACAGGAGCCATGCAGAGGTGGGCCCAGGTGGATGCTGTGCAGGTAGTGCATTTGCATCACAGCTGAGGGACCTCAAGCTTAGTAAACCTCAATCTTTTGTAAAATGGATGCAAGCAAACCTGTCCAATCTTTGCTCTAAAGGGAGATGTTATCTTTATTATACTGGACAGTAAGCAAATCTGCCCTCTGCTTCAGAGGCAGTAAGTATATCTATCTTCCATGGCTCTTTGCTATCCAAACATCCTTCCAAAGAGAGCCCAGTAAAAGATCTATCAGTAACTCTTCTCATAAGACATACAGAAATGAGAGACATATGGAGAATTTTGTCCAAACAATGTTTATGTAAAAAGCCACAAAAATAGCACCAAAACACAATTTTAACTATGATAAATTTATCTTCATTGTAAAAATTTTTGGTATAAAAATTTTATAGCCATCAATGTCTGGTGTTACACTTATATCTCATTTGAGCACCTGGGTTGAGAAGCTATTTAGTATATGATGTAGTCAGCTTAAATTGGGCTCTTCCAACCTTGATCAATCAAGAACAGACAAGTGTTCTTTTGGGGGTCTTCAAAGCAGTAGAAGTTCAGCCAACCTTCTTTGTGACAATTCCATTCTGTCCCTTCCATCTGCTTCTGTCCTCCTCTTCTTGGCTTTTCACTACATTGATATACAGCTAGATTAAAGGTCCGGTAGCCTGTGGGGAACAGTAAGGGGGCTACAAATAGATGGCACATGGTGTTTTTTTAATTCCCACTATGTATGCTATTGAGAAAATTTATGACCATATTGGAAATTATATGCAGAAAACCAAAACAGCATGTTCTAAAAAGTAGCAATTTTCCTGAATTATATCCCATATTCTTTTCTCTGAACTTGGAAGAGATACTTCAACTGTTTATAAGTTAATGATAAATACTGTTAGCAAAGGATATCTGTATCTGTAGGTTTCTTACTGTGAATCTCGGTATTGTAGCTAATAATCCGTATATTTCAGAGTTAATCATGTGTTAAGCTTCAGCTCCACAGTGGCTTTTGGTGTTTACTTGGCTATTTGGAGATACGTTTAGTCTTGCTTTTCTTTCTCCCAACTATTTAGCACTGTATTAAATGAATTGTAATTATTCCTTCCTCTTATTTCACCTTCCTACCCATCGACCTAACCACTAAGCTCACGCCACACATTTTAGATTTTTTGGTATACAGTGACTCAGATTAAAATTAAATTTCTGTAAAGTAAATGGAACATAAATAGATAAAAAGTGAGTTACTGTATTTTTTTTTAGAGATAAATCTAATTTTTTTTTTTTTACATTTTTTTGATGTGGACCATTTTTAAAGTCTTTATTGAATTTGTTACAGTGTTGCTTCTGTTTTATGTTTTTTTGGCCACGAGGCATGTGGGATCTTAGTTCCCCAACCAGTGATCGAACCTGCACCCCCTGCATTGGAAGGCGAAGGCTTAACGACTGGACTACCAAGGAAGTCTCATTACTGTATTTTTTTTTTTTTTTTTTGTGAATTATTTGCCATAATTGGCTGTGCTGATGAAGGTCACCCCCTTGGAGGGGACTTGTCAGTCTTTAGAGAGCTGATCCTTTTCAAATGCTCTCCCGCGGGCCTCTCACTGTTGTGGCCTCTCCCATTGCAGAGCACAGGCTCCGGACGCGCGGGCTCAGCGGCCATGGCTCACGGGCCCAGCCGCTCCGCGGCATGTGGGATCTTCCCGGACCGGGGCACGAACCCATGTCCCCTGCATCGGCAGGCAGACTCTCAACCACTGCGCCACCAGGGAAGCCCATCATTACTGTAGTTTTTAAGGCTTAAAATATATTATATATGATAATGGAAGTCTCTAAAAAGAAATTGCTGTCAAATTAGGATTGGGTGAGTCAAATGTAAATTATTAGAAAACAAAGGGATGAGAAACACTTAAAAAGATGTTGTACTTATACAACTTACAGTCGACTCTAAGTTGTATTCTAGTTTTAAAGAAACCTATAACTGGAAACCACGGAGCTTTTATTTAGTATGTGGTTTATTCATAAAGAAGACACCGAATTACCGTTAACAGACCTCTAGATAAGAACTAGGTTTTGGTAATATATCAAAAGGTTGGTGAAAGAGTATCTGTCTGTCTGTCTGTCAGTCTGTCCATCTATCCATCGATTTTTGAATCCTCCATTTTAACCAACATATTCAACTAATATGATAGATATCTTTCTATCTGATAGATATCTGATAGATATCTTTCTATCTTTCTGATAGAAGGTAGGGGGGCTTCCTTCTTCCTGGGTAGCAGTTGGTGGCATGGGTGCACTTCTGCCCCTTCAGAGGCTTTTGCATATGTATATTCTGATCCAGTTTGTGCTAATTTAAAAATATAATCTTTAAACAAATTTTTTTTTTGGCCGTGCCACGTGGCATGCGGGATCCTAGTTCCCCAACCGTGGATCAAACCCACGCCCCTTCATTGGAAGCACAGAGTCTTAATTGCTGGACCACCAGGGAAGTCCTAAAATATAATCTTTTAAGGAAAATTTATTTCTACCCAAATTACTCGGGAAAGGGAGAGAATTCTTATACAAAGCTGGTCAAACTATGTATGTAGCTTTGTTTTTGTTTTCTTCTTTGCTTTTTTCACTTAAAATTGAAGTGTGAGCATTTACTCATATCATTTAGTCTTGGAAAATGTGATTTTTGGATAGCATGGTATTTCATCAAATACAGTCCCCTTTAAATTTACTTTAGTACCCAAATTTTGGACATTTAGGTTACCACAAATTTTAAATTTTAACAATTTAAATTATCAGATACCTGCTATGATTATCCCATGTGCTTATGGTCCAATTATTCCTTTGGATAAATTACTAGAGGTTGAATTGCTGTATCAAAGGGTATGAAAATTTTTAAGGCTCTTGATGATATATGTAGCCAAAGTACTCTATAAAGCTTATTCCAATTTAAATTCCTTCCAGCCAGTTTATTGCATCCTATTGAATAAATATTAACATCTTCATAATCTTTGTCAAATTGTTAGGCCAAAATGGTGTTATTCTACTTTACTGTACATTTGGTTCTAAGGGGAACATTTCCTCACGTTTACATTTGTCATTCTTCTCTTGCATGAACGCTACATTCTTCAGGAAGATATGATTGTCGTTTATCATGTTTGCTGCAAATATCTTCCCAACTTATGCTTTGTAATTTTATGGTGTTTGAAAACGCAAAACACTCCAACAAAGCTAGAAGTACAGACATTTCAATGTTACTATTTAAATGCCAGATTTTTTTTTAAAATCAGGAAACATTTAAATTATTAAAGGGCTTGCTTGTAATTAACAGTCCCCAAATTACTTGATTAGAGTTTATGAGTTTTAAGGACCATCGTAAAAAGGTGAAGAAAATGATGACTGATTATGGCTTTGCTGTAGCAAGATACTGCTTTTGTAGTGTGAAATATGATTACCCTCTTGAAAATCAGAGTAGTAAATTTATTTTTCTTTGTCATTTAGCCATCCAAGAAAACCTCAAACACCCGTAATGCAGTTATATTATTGACATTGGGTTGTTATGTCTTTTAGTTGTCTGTGTGATTTTCTGAAAGATAAGGTCTCTCTAGGGCAGGGCATACTACAAACATTTTTCAAAAAAAAGTAAAAGAAAACAAACAAAAAAAGCCTGCTGCATTTCATAAAACAAGCATGATATATATTTGCCAATTAGATTTAAAAGTAAATCTCAGCAGAAATGTAATCACTTTCATTATATGAAAAAGAAGTGAGACATAAATAGATATATAGCATGTGTTACACAGAGTAAATCATACATATTACATTAGGCAATCAAGTCTGTAGAGTAAAATGACTGTCAGATAAGCTTATATAACCCTGCATTTGACTGGTGTTTCCCTTAGTGGTATCATTATGGTAGCTAATATATATCGAGTATATTCTATGTCAAGTGCTTTACAAGCATTATTTTATTAATGACACATTCACAAACTCTCTGGGGTAGATTCAATTAGTGTCTCCACTTTATCTATGAGGGAATAAAGACAAATTTACTTAGGTGTTCTTTTATTTCTTTCAGCAATGTTTTGTATGTATCAATGTACAAGTTTTGCACTTCTTTAGTGAAATTTACTTCTAAGTGTTTAATTCTTTTTGGTGCTATTGTAAATAGCATTATTTTCTTAATTTCATTTCAGCTTGTTTATTGCTAGTATATGTGAATATTGTACAGTTGATTTTAGTGTATTGGTCTTGTGTGCTGCAACCTTGCTGAACTCCTTTATTAGTTTTAATAGTTTTTTGGTTGATTCCTTAGGATTTTCTATGTATAAGAGAGTGTTGTCTATGAAACAAGATGATTTGTTCCTTCTTTTCAAATCTGGATGAATTTTATTTCTTTTTCTTGCCTAGTTTACCTAGAATGAACCTTGGGTACACAATGTTCAATAGAGTGTTGAGAGTGGACATACTTGTCTTGTTCCTGATCTTATGTGGACTGTTGTCAGACTTTTGCCACTAAATGTGGTGTTAGCGGTGCATTTCTCATAGATACCCTTTATCAGGTTGAAGAAAGTCCCTTCTCTTCCTAGTTTTTTTTAAACTTATTTTTATTGAAGTATAGTTGATTTACAATGTTGTGTTAGTTTCAGATATACAGCAGCACAGGGATTCAGTATATATATATTCTTTTCCCTTATAGATTATTACAAAATATTAACTATAGTTCCCTGTGCTCCTTAATTCATTATTGTGCTCTTAACATTAGGGACTCATTTACTCTCATATCTGAATTTTAATCTATTATTGTAGACAAGGAGGTCTATGCCACTCTAATCCCAGTTCAAGGCAGGACTTGTTGCCCAGCTGTGGGCAGTGCAGTCAGCCAAGCACTTTCATATCTCAGTTCCTTTAGGGTTGGGTTCAGCTGCAGGAAGGAAACTTCACTAAGGTCATGCACTACCTAGGTATCTGCATTTGATGGCTGAGAAAGGCAGGTATACACAGGTCCTTTCTGGCCCAATGTGAGAAACCACAGCAGACAAACTTTGCCCCAGAGCTTTTCATTGTGTTCACTCTTCATTGTGTTCGCCATGATATATCTTTATCAGGTATATCATGTTTTACTCTGTTTTCTGTCTGGTCCCTTTTTTTCCCCCATTCTCTTCACAATGTTGATCCCTAATTACTACCTTGAACCTCCAAACTACATTCCAAATTCTACTTGGAAGGAATTAATCTACTAACAGTTGGGATCAGGAGTGTCTAAGAAAGCAGGTGATAAGATGGGGTTTTGGGGCTTGATCACTCACAGCCTGATTGGCAATGAGGTGCTCATCACTGGTTATACATGGAAGTATAATTGTTTAACTGGTAATGAATTGAGAAGGTGTGCCAATGGAAGGTAATGTATGAGAAGTTTGAAATGTATAGAGAAAATAGTAGATATAAAGATAATGGGATTGGATGGGTATTGATGAATTCCACTGGTGTTCCTCAGAAAGACAATAAAGATCTGAGAGAAAATAAAAGGCAATAGAAAGCTAGATGTGAATCCAAAGGGCCTCTTCTTTTGCATACAAAGAAGTCCTCAACTTTTCTTGTCAGAGAGTGAAGAAAGTAGAGGACCAAGGACTAACCTTCAAAGATGATTAAAACCCAAGTAAGTCAAGTCCGTTATGGCAAGATTGGACCCTGATTAGGAAAACCTGGAGCCCTGACAAAAAAGGATGGAAAGATCTGGGTGAATTCTCTGCAAGGTTTTGTTTCTCCAGACTCATCCAAGATGGTGTAAACATCTTCCTTTAGGACTCTGCCTGCTATAAGACAGAGCACAAGGCAACATCTACCTCCTCCCCCCACCCTCCTCACCATGATCTTTTATTATCTCTCCTCCTGGCCATTCCTTTCAGGACTGTAACTAGGGTTAAGTGATAGCATACCTGTAGCACATATACTCTGGGTCTGATAAAGGAAGAAGGGACTATACCAAACAGGAGCAGTTAAATTTAGGGGCATATATTGGCAGGAGTGGGGAGAGTCTGCATGGGAGAAGATTCTGAGGTTGTTTGATCAACATGGTCCTTAACATAAAATTGGATAAAGAAGAATTTATGGATCTGAGTGGGGATGGTGAGAACTTGCTATTAGCATGGCTCCTAGAAGTATGAAAAAATTGACGGCCTGTGCTGAGTGAAGTTGAAATGCCAGAAATGCCATGCAGATGTTGGGGAAGAGATTAAGGCTCTGAAGAGTAGGAATAGTGGAATGGATATATCAATACTACATGTGGCCAAAAACCCCTTCATGTGATTATATTCCACAGGAAGGCTCAAAAGACACACCATTTACTAAGGCCATAAGTAATGTGCTGGTGAGTGCATTAGCTTCCCTTAAAAAGTTCACTGGTGACTCTCCCCTGTAGCCAGGACTTAACGTAGGGTAAGACATTAACAATTAGGCTCTTTCATGACCATCGTGATGAGAGGATTCTGAAACAATGGAAGGTAGATGGTGGTGCTTAACCATTAGAAGTCAGAGTCTCAATTATTGTAGTCACTGGAGTGGCAGCTTGGAGAGCTTGACACGAAGAGTTGGGATGACAGTTACTTGAATACAGCATCACAAAGGGAAAAACATATGGGCATCCAGTAAGAGTACTGTTAACATATATAACAAAAAGAAAATGAGAATGGACAAGCAGGAGACTGAGACAGTCACCGAACAAAAATTCTCATTTTCAGACCAGGAATCCACTGACTGAAGAAGTTATCAGACCTCCAGGGGCAAGTATATGCTGCAACACAATTCAAATACCTGCTATACTTATTCTTCCAGTTCTTCAGTATTACCTATGGCCATGGACTCACACAGTGACATACAAGGTAAAGGGGCATAGCCAGACATTTGAGAACTCCTTGATATAGGGTCTGAGTTGACCTTGATACTCTGTCACCATGGCCCCCTGTTAGAGTGGGGAAATATGGGACCAGGTAAAAAATGGAATGCTAAGCAAGGTCTGGCTTATGAGGGGTCCAAACTCACCTCATGGTCACTCATCCATGCCCTGACTATATAATTGGAATTGACATACTTGGCAGTTGACACTATCATATGTTGGGTCTATGGTATATGGGTTAATGGCCAAATGAAATGCCCCCTCCCCAGCCAAGATAGTAAATCAAAAACAATAGTACATCACAGGAGATGGAGCATGGATGGAGGAGGTTAGAGATTTAGGATCTAAAAGATGAAGGGGTGGTGGTACTCCTATTAATTCATCAGTTTAGCCATTGCAGAAACTACATGGATACTGTAGGGTGACTGTGCATTAGTGCAAGCTCAAATAAACAGTAGCTCTTATCACAGCCACCCTGCCAGCAGTAGTGATTTTCTAGAGCAGATTACTCTAATCTTTATCTGCAGTTATGCTCCACGTATATGTTAACTCTCTTGTTCTCTGTCATAATGTAGTTGTTCCCCTCTAGGTCATACACTTTGCAGGGAAGCTCACAACTAGTGACTGAATAAGTGAGCTATCTAAGGCCTGGGCATTTTGGCCTGACATAGAACCCTGTGGGAGCCAATACTCCCTCTTGAGCTCCCCACCAAGTTGGACAAGACTTTCTCAGGCCTGCGTTGTAGTTAAAATTCTTCTTGTATCCAGTCCTGCTTCCTGTCTTTCAGAGATCCATGGATTTTTGTAATGTATTTTTAATCAAATTGTTTATATTAAAAGGGGGTGCTGCAAAAACCTGTTTTTTTGTTTGTTTTTGTTTGTTTGTTTGCTTGGGGCCCTGCACACTGTAGAGTCAGCCATTGGGTAACACTAGGTGACCCAAAATGACCCAATCCAGTCAATTTCTTGGCCAATCTTCTTAGTCTACATTTACAATTCTGCCAGAGAATTCTGGCATCTTATTTCTTCTCCCATATTTATGACCCACTACTGCCCACTTGGTGTTTCAGTAACATTCATTCTTAATTTCTAGAAATGAGATATCTTATTTAATAAAAAAATGTTTAACAAATAAAGGGGTGGTCCTGATTGTAACTAGTTTGGACAGTTGATATATTCCTTTTGTGTGTTCAGAAAGGTGCAATTCACCTCTTTTCTGCTTCCTAAAACACCTTAATGCTACTTTCTTGGCAGGCATTTAGAACACATGCACATAAACCATAGGTGAAAAATGGAATAGAGCCCTCTGTATTAATTTTCAAGCAATTTGTTGAGGTTGTATTTGTTCTTATAAAATTATTGAACTACTGCTCAGGGTTGGCTCAGTTTTGATGGAAGTGATTGATTCCTTGGCAAGGATTTCCCTTCTTCTACCCCATGCTGATAGCAGCTGGATCAGAAACACACTCAGCATTGCTTTCATGCTTGACAGTTATAGTTTTGACCATGTTAATTACCATCCTGTCGAATTGCACAATGGGGACACTCTATAGCACTGAGAGTGATTATAGCCTTGTCTTCTTCAGGAAGACCTTATTGGAAACCGTGTGCAATTTGTAATGAAAGTTCTAGTCATCCTTGGTAAATGTATCTTTTTTCTAGTATAAAATTCTATCTTACTTTCATCTTCACTAAATATTTTACAAGTTAGGTATATCTAGGGATGGGATCCTAAGGGTCTCATGTTCTGTGGTCTGTGACAGTTAGGAATGAAAAAATAACAACATTGTAAGGATGACTTATTCTTTTTTTTTTTTTTTTTAGTGGTCAGGAAGTGTCTCAGAGCAGATAAGGTGAAAGCGAGACCTCAGTGGTACATCAAAATGTTAGCTGTGGGCAACAGATAAATACTAGGGTTGCTTTTTTTTTTTTTTTTTTTTTTTTTGGCTTCTCTTGTTGTGGAGCACAAGCTCTAGGCACGCAGCTTCAGTAGTTGTAGCACACAGGCTCAGTAGTTGTGGCTCGCGGGCTCCAGAGAGCAAGCTCAGTAGTTGTGGTGCACGGGCTTATTTGCTCCACAGCATGTGGGATCTTCCCATACCAGGGCTTGACCCCATGTCCCCTGCATTGGTAGGCAGATTCTTAACCCCTGTGCTACCAGGGAAGTACCAAGGATGACTTATTCTTATAAAACTTTTAAATACATGAAATAAAATATATTTAAATGAAAAAATAATTTGCATCTTTATATTTAAAATATATTTTGTTCAAGACTACAAAAATATACAGCTCAGTGAATTATTCTAAAATGCAAAATGAACAACCAGGAAATCACGTCCACCACCAATTACCAAACTCTGGATCACCAGAGTTTATATATGATGTGAGGTAGAGGTACATTTTGTTTTTTTCCCATATTTTATCCAATTGTTTCAGGGTCATTAATTGAAATGTCTACCTTTCCCACATTGTTCTACAATGCTACCATTATTTTGAATTAAATGTCCATATGTTCATGGACCCCTTACTGGGCTGTTTTTAAATCACTCCAGTTGTCTGTTGGTATGTCCTGGCATTAATATCACACTATTTTAATTAAATGTTGCTTTAAAAATAAATCTTAACATCATGTGTTAAAGCAAATCTTTCCCCTTCTATCTTGAATAGTATCTTGACTATTCTAAGACCATTGCATTAAATTTAAATTTTAGAGTAATTTATAAAGTTACACTCACAAATGCCCACTACATTGTAATTGTGTTGATTCATTGGCAGTTTGAGGAGAATTGAAATCCTCATAGTATCAAGTCTTCCCATGAGTAAACATGTTAATCTCTACATTTATCTAGGTCTTCTTTAATTTCTCTCAATAATGTTTTATTGTTTTGTATGTATAGGTCTTACACATCTGCTATTAGGTTTACATTCAATATATTTCATAATTTTGATGTTCTGTAAATAGTATGTTCATTAGCATTTTTATTTTCTAATAATTTATTGTGGGAATTTATGGAAATACAATAGATTATTCCATGTTGAATTTATAATAATTAACTTTTCTAATATAATATATCAATTCTAAAAATGTATGTATAGATTGTTTTATATTTTCTTTATATACTGTCATATTATAGAACAGTATGGAATAGCAGTTAAGATAATAAGTTCTAGAAGTTGGCTATCTGATTTCCAATTCCAGCTCTGCCACTTTTTGGGCAGGTCTTTCATAAGCTATTTAAACTTTTCCTGTTTTGTTATTTTATCTGTAAAAATGCTATAATAATAAAATCTATCTCGTAAGGATTTTGTGAGGTTTAATTAGGTGCTGAGCCAGAGCTTTCTGAGGAAGCTAGCTAGCAATTAACTAGGAAACCAGGAATGGAAACCAAGAATGTATCTATATATAGTTAAATAAAAAAATTTTAGAGTAGTTTTAGATTTACAAAAAAATTGCAAAGATAATACATAAAGTTCCCATATACCTCGCATCTGGTTTCCTTTGTTATTCATATCTTACATTAATATTTATTTCTGTGCCAGGATTCTGTCCAGTACCACGTGATAGCATTTAGTTGTCATGTCTCTTTAGGCTTCACTAGACTGTGACAGTTTCTTAGACTCTTCTTGCTTTCAATGACCTTGACAGTTTTGAAAGTACTGGTCAGGTATTTTGTAGGATATCCCTCAATTTGAGTTAGGCTTATCTTTTTCTCATGCTTAGACTGAGATTATGCATTTTGGGGAGGAAAACCACAGAGGTAAAATGCCATTCTCATCATATATCTAAGGTACATGCTATCAGAATGTTTGCTGTGGTTAATGTTAACCTTGGCTAGATACTGTTTGTCAGGTTTCTCTGTTGCTAAGTTACTTTTTTCCCTCTTTCCATACTGTCTTCGTTGAAAGGAAGTCACTATTGCAGCCTACACTTCGGGAGTGGGGAGTTATACTCCACCTCCTTGAGGACACAGTATCTACCTAAATTATTTGAAATTCTTCTGCATGGGAGATTTGTCCCTTCTTCCCCATTTATATCAGTATGAACTCAGAAGTATTTATTTTATATTTTGGGTTATAATCCAATATTACTTTATTTCATTCAAATTGTTCCAGCTTTGGCCTTTGGGAGCTCCTTTAATCAACTCTTGTGTCTCTTTGATAGATATATCACTATCAGTGTAGGTTTCCTTTTTCTTTTTAAATAAATTTATTTATTTATTTAAATATTTTTGGCTGCGTTGGGTCTTTGTTGCTGCGTGTGGGCTTTCTCTAGTTGCGGCGGGCAGGGGCTACTCTTCGTTGCGGTTTGCGGTCTTCTCGTTGCTTGTTGCCGAGCACGGGCTCTAGGTGTGAGGGCTTCAGTAGTTGTGGCACACGGGCTTAACTGCTCCTCGGCATGTGGGATCTTCCTAGATCAGGGCTCGAACCGTGTCCCCTGCATTGGCAGGCAGATTCTTAACCACTGTGCCACCAGGGAAGTCCCCTTTTTTCCTTTTGAGCCCTCATATAAAATGTGAAAAATTTAAAGTGCTTCTAGTGGAGAATACAGAAAACAATAAGCCCTGAAGAAATTCTAAAGGGGTGAGGCTTTATTTTCTTCAGAAAGGTAAAGTGAGGGAACAGCTAATTGCCTTAAAGTATATGATGTGCTATATCTTACTTGTTAGAATTAGTACCACTAATCACAGTTCAAACGGAAATGGACAAGAACTTAGGAATTTTTTTTTTTTAATATGTAGTTGGGAGACTTTAGAATTGCCAAGGCAATCTTTCTCTGATTGTTACACTAGAAAAGAAAAAAGGGAATTCCCTGGCAGTCCATTGTTTAGGGCTCCGCTTTTTCACTGCTGAGTGCCCGGGTTCAATCTCTGGTCCCTGGTTGGTGAACTAAGATCCCATAAGCCACACAGCAGCAAAAAAAAAAAAAGAAAAGAAAAGAAAAGAAATTATAAAGAAGAAGAGGTTTTAGGGTAACTGTAGGAGGAACTAATTTTTAGCATGTACTTATACTATATTCCCAGCACTTTTCATCTATTATATCATTTGCATAATAGCCATCTTCCTCAGATTTTCTCTGCTTAAATTCTGGGGAATAAATTCAAAAGTCTGTTGTTCTCATGCTACACTGAGATTCTGTGAATCATCAAAAGCCAACTGAAGAATTTCAGGAGGCAAGAAACATTAGTTATTTTTATAAAAAGAAGTCAAGTTATATCCAAATTCCATAGGAATGACTTTCTCTACTTTGCTACTCCTCTTTGTAAATTTCTAATAATAAGCAGTGAGGTACAAAGAATAAGATATAGGACACAGCTTGTTCCAAGTATATCAATTGTGAAGTGTCCTTTTCTCTTTAGTTAACAAAAGCACACTTCTAACTTCTGTAGTCTAACCTGCCGTTGCTGATAAACACGATTCACCGGTGAAAAGAGTGGTTCTGTGGACCTTTGACTCATGTGATGCATGATGCTTGGAGACTCCATCTGGGGCCAATCTGTTCTCTCTGCTGTGCTTCTGACCTCAGATTATCACCTGTATTTGGTTCAAGTAATGAGATTCTCAGGTGGAATCATACAGTTATTTTCCCCCAGAATTTAAGAAATCTCAGGGACTACTTATGTTATTACCAGTCAAGGTAGGGATCCTTGGTTTCTAGGTCTCCTTGCTCTCCTGACAACTTAATAATTCCAATCTCTTGCTTCTGACTTGGAGCCCATAATAAACTGAGGTTCTGCAGCTCCTGAAATATTTTCAAAGCCCCCAGACACACAAGTTTTCCCTAGGAAGGGTTTTTTAACCCACATTGAAAGATATAAGTACCTGCCTACATTGTAATGAACCTTTTTAACACAATTTCTATGATGTTGGTATATTCGTTTCCTAGGACAGCATTAATAAATTACCACTTAATTTGGTGACTTAAAATAACAGAAATTTATCTTCTCAGTCTGGAGACTAGAAGTCTGAAATCATGGTATTGGCGGTGCCATGCTCCCTGTGAAGGTTCCAGTGAAAAATCCTTTCTTGTTTCTTCCTAGTGTCTGGTGGCTCCCAGCAATCTCTGGCATTCCTTGGTTTATAGCTACACTGCTCCAATCTTTGCCTCTGTCTTTACGTGTTCTTCTGTGTGTCTCTATATGTATCTCTGGTTTTCTTCTCTTCTTATAAGGTCACCAGTCATTGGATTTAGGGACTGCCCTAATCCAGTGTGACCTCATTTTACCTTAACTGCAAAGATGTTATTACCAAATAAGGTTACATTCTGAGGTTCCGGGAAGACAGGAATTTCTGAGTACACTCTTCAACCTGTTATGCTTGGTTATTTCTTTTCTCAATGGAAAGCAAATTACGAGAACAATCAGGGGCAGGTTAAGGAGACTTCTGAGACCGTACAGGAAAAACAATGAGAAATGCTGCTAACAACCTGACAGCGAGGGAAAGGTTGAAACTCCAAAACACACTTAGGATGCTTCGTGAACACTACATCAGAGTCCCCAAATTTATGTACATTATTATCCCATCAAGAACATGTTTATGTGGAGCATTGTCCCATTACTAGTTTTTGGAGATCACTTTATAAATATTAACTTAATTCTTTTTTACTTGAATTTTTTAAATAAAAAGTTTAGTTAATCTTCTTTTTTAAAAATATATCTTAATTGGAGTATAATTGCTTCACAATACTGTGCTAGCCTCTGTTGCACAGCAAAGTGAATCAGCCGTATACATACATACATCCCCATATCCCCTCCGTCTTGAGCCTCCCTCCCACCCTCCCTATCCCACCCCTCTAGGTTGTCACAAAGCACTGAGCTGATCTCCCTGTGCTATGCTGCTGCTTCCCACTAGCTAACTATTTTGCGTTTGGTAGTGTATATATGTCGATGCTACTCTCATTCTCCTTAATGAAGCATTACTTTTTCGTTAAGCAAAATACTCCTAACAAATTTTTGATTTTCTGTTAATCTCATTTTCTCATCTAAAATGTAACCTTCTTAAAAAAAAGATGATGGATGTATTATTTCCAATATCAACTAGCATGAGTTATCAATATTATCAAGAATTTATTGAGCATATCCTAATTAATTAGAGGATTTGATATCATAATAGTTAAGAGGGCAAACTCTGCTAATAAACTGTCTGGATTTGAAGCACGGCTTTACACTTTACTAGCTGTGCTTCAGTTTCCTCATCTGTAAAATGGCAAATATAATAGTACCTATTTCATAAGGTTGTTATCAGAATTAAATGAGTATATAGATGTATGTCAAGGCCTGTATAGATATATGTGTATATATATGTGTGTGTGTATTTTTATGATATATACATATTATATATTACATATTACGCAAGTATTATATGCTTGCTACCCAAAGTTCTAAGTGTTTTATTGAATCGTGTCATATAATCTTCACATGTAACCTTTGAGTTAAGTATCATTTTTCTCAGCCCTATTCTGTAAATGAGAGAAAATGCTATTATCTCCCAGAGGTAAGTAATTTGCTGAAACTCTCACAGTAGAGTAATTAGGATACTAATCTAAGCAGTCTCGTTTCAAAGCCCATACCATTAATTATTACAAAATATTGCCTCACCTTTTATAGGTAATTATTTTTTATTTTATAGGTAATTAATAAGGACTTGTGATTAGGTAAGTCTGTGCTCTGTTTCCTGCTGGTTTGACTTATTCATAAACCTCTCAAACTTATGTTGTTCCTTAGTGGCTATAGGTCACTCTGTTAGTTGTCTATTGCTGCCCAACAAATTATCCCAATCCTAGTGGCTTAAAAGAACAATAATTGTTTATTATTTCTCACCATTTCTGTGGGTCAGGCATTTGGAACTGTTTGGCTGGGCAGGCTCTGGTTCAGACCCTTTGATAAGGTTGTAGTCAGATGTTAGCTGGTAGAGGTCATCTGAAGCCTGAACAGGACCTGGAGCATCCATTTCCACAGTGGTTCCTTCCCATGGCTCCCGAGACTGTTAAAGGACGGAGGGTTCAGTCCCTCTTCACGTGGGGCTCTCCACAGGGCCACCTGAGTGTCCTCACGGCATGGAGCTGGATTTGTCTAGAGGAAAAAATCTAGGAGATTAGTGAAAAAGTTCCAATGACTTCTATGGCCTTGGCTTGAAAGTCAAAAATCTTCTTTACTTTCATTGCAAAGACTTCTGGTCTCAGAGATCAGCCCTGATCAAAATGCAATAAACTGTATAAGGTATGAGGTTTATTAGGGGACATTTTGGAGGCTGGATACCACTGTCACGTGGGCGCAGCTTGTTTCCTTCTCCAGCCTGTTTTGGTAGGTCTCCTCCCTTTCTCTGGGGAGATGGCTCTTCGGGATTCCATAGTAACCTACCCCTTGAACTCACCTCTGCTTAGGTTTACAAGAGTGGGAATGTGACATACACAAGGACAACCAGGTATCGCTTCCAACAATTTTATTCCTGCATGGAAATACACAGATTCAAAACATCATCTGTCTAAATCATCCAGTGAATACATGGGAAGAGTGTCTAGAAATTTCTGTTGCTTCCCTGGTTCCTGCTCTTTTCACATCCTGGGTGTTCAGTTCTTTCAGAACTTTCTTCTTAGGTAAATCAGAGTTGGTGTTTTTCTTCACCATCAGAAAGTTCTAATTGACATAGCTACTTTCAATAAGTACTCCACCCCCAAGGATAGAGTACATAGAGTGTGTTATGCGGGTAAAACAATCAGGAATCCTTTTTGTTGTTGTAGTTTCTTGGTTTCCCAGGCAAGGGGATCTTGTTGCTCTGGGAGGTGTGTGGTCCCTGAGATGAACTTTGGCGACCTGCACTAGAAGCACCTTGTACCTCTTCTTTTGTCAGGTCCTGCCATCACAGACTCAGTACTGAAAGACTTCATTCCGTCCAAACCTGGGCTTACTGTTTATAGGAGTCCTGTTCATAGAGAATTTGTTAATTTAGTTAACATTTTAAACTCGTGATTTAGTCTTGTGTGTATAAAAATCAAAATATGTCTCAATTTTATATACTATTAATATTTCATTAAATATCCTGAAAAAGTCAAAGTCTTTGGTAAATGTATGACTGCTTCATTTGCTGAAAGATTCCTACATACTAATGTGTACAAGAATTTTCCTTTGTTAAAAAGAATTTCTTTAAGGAAATCCATTTCAAGTGATCTGGTCTTCTTGATTTCATTATTATGAACAATGGACACCAACTTCTAAAATATACTTTCTCAGCTGGAAGTATATCTTATTATCTTAGTCTTCAAAGGTAATAGAAATAGACATTATGTTCCAACCTTTTTACGCCCTGAAAAACAAGCTTAGGGGAAGAAGGAATACAATTATGTGTGGGAAGGTAAAAACAAGGATAAAAGTTTCTGGCACATTGTTAACTAAAAGTGTGTGTGTGGGTGTTCAAGACACCATCAGCTGAGAAGCAAGTGTAAGAATATTCACGTAAGGTGCTTCCTAAATATTTTCCCACCAAATTAATGTGTTGAGGTCTTTTCCTGAAATGATTAAACTGTATCTAAGTGTGATATTCCATGTAAATGAATCACATGGAACATGGTGAATCAGGGACTAACAAGACAAAAGCTATTTCATTTGTATTTCATTTGAAGATGGGATTTCAGTATATTCTAAGTAGAAAAAACACCCCGGCTGCCTCCTGTCGTTTGCACATGTTCTGAGTTTTGCTGTGGGTATTGACAGTCACCTGAAACACCCTTGCACACAGATACACACAGGAACGTTTGTAGGGAATACCAGCTTACTTTTGCACCCAGCTAGATGCCTGGCTGTTTCATGTATGTAATGGCTGTATTCTGACTGCTGGTAGGGCTACTGTATGTGCAGGTTTGTGCAAATATCTGTGGCCATGCATACAGGTGCATACTTGTTGGCACGTTTTATTGTCTGTATGAGCCTTGTATGTGCCTTTGTGTATCTTCTTACATGTCTTTGTTTAACTTAGTTATCTATTTCATTCTATGCTCACTAGTTATTACATCTTCACACCCCTAGTATTTTGTTTCTTTCTTTCACCTCATCACCCCATTGCAGAGATCATGGAACACTTTTCAATCACGTAAACCCTTAGATTAAATGAGTATTTGAGAATTGAGTCCCTTTCTTCTCCCTCCCTTCTTTCTGAATCGTTCCTCTGTACTTTACAGAAATCGCTTCACTACTGTTGGCAATATCCAAGGCACATCTTCCCTATTTGGGAGAGGAGAGGAGCAAAGAGAAATAACTGAGAGTCTACAGAAGGGAAATATAAGTCAAAGAGATACATGGGTGGCATCTTTTCGCATAGTGATTTTAAAAGTTACATAGAAGCAATATGTTCCTTTATTCACCCAGCATTTATTCATTTCTTCTATTTTCAAGGTAGCATTCTGGGTAGTATTTAACAATGATAATGGTATTCAACTCTTCAAATTTTTCTGAAAGTTGTGCTAAAAGAAAAATATTTCAGTAAGTGATTTATTTGTTCAGTAGAAAGATACCTCTTCAAAGTTAGTTCTAGTGGAAAGAGCACTGGGTTTGGAGACAGTATCTGCACAGAAACCCCAGCCCTCCAAATTCTGGCTTCTCCGCACTGTAGCCAGAATCTTTATTTTAGGATGCCAATCTGATCCTATTTTATCTCCTTGTCCTTTAATCACTTCTTATTGTCCTTAGGATAAAAATGGCAGTCTTTAACGTGGCCTACAGATCCTGCAGTCTGGCTCAGCCTACTTCTCTAATCATTTCTGCCAGTACTGCCCCCCTGGTGCTGTTTGCTCCAGCCACTGCAGCTGTAGTTTATTTACTAGACAATGCTTGTCTCTCAGGACCATTGCCCAAGCTATTTTTCTCTCTAAAACACCTCTCCTTTCTTTGCCTTTTAAACTTCCTCTTATCCCATTTAAAGCAGATTAAGTGGATTCGTGAAACCGATTCATGAAACCATGTTGCTTTCCTCTGGATCACTTATCTCCATTCTTAATTGTATATTTATTTGTGTGATTAATGTTGGCCACTCCCACTTGACTATCTGTGTCCATGACCATTGGCTCCCCTGTTCCTATCACTGTTTCTGACACACACATTTTTTGAAAAGTTGAATGATTGGAGGAAATTATTTAACTGATCTGAAACAAAGTTTCACCAAATATAGAATGAGGATAATAGCTGAGAATAGAATGGTAGATTAATGGAGAGAATGTGCATAAAAGGTTTTCAGAATGCTATTAAATAAAGGATAGGATAATAATTATAATTATAATAATAACTAAGAGGAGTTGCTATTCTAATTAATTTGATCAATAGAGAAGAAGTGGTGCTGTGAGTGTGAAGATAACTTTAAGAGAAATCATTGTCTTCTTGCAAAAAGAAAACAGTAAGAGGAACTTCTATATCTGTATTTCTCCATCTCTGTATCTCTATCTCTAAAGATAATTGAGAAGGAAATTTTAAAAATGAAACTTCCTTCCTCTGTCCTCACTTCTAGCTACAATCTGCAGTTGTAACCAGTTTAAAGAATTTTTAAAAAATTTATTTATTTTTGGCTATATTGGGTCTTCATTGCTGTGCGCAGTCTTCTTATTGTGGTGGCTTCTCCTGTTGCGGAGCACGGGCTCTAGGGCACGGGGGCTTCAGTAGTTGTGGCATGTGGGCTCAATAGTTGTGGCTCTCAGGCTCTAGAGCACAGGTTCAGTAGTTGTGGTGCATGGGCTCAGTTGATCCACGGCATGTGGGATCTTCCCGGACCAGGGCTCGAACCCGCGTCCTCTGCATTGGCAGGTGGATTCTTAACCACTTCACCACCAGGGAAGTCCCTAAAGAATTTTTGTTTTCAGCTCATCTGTGGTTATCACTGGTTTCATAATTATATGTTATTTCTATTTCTTCATTTATCAACTTTAGACAGTATATGTTGAGTTTAGATCATCACACTAGCTCCCACTTTTCACCTGTCTAGTGCCCAATTGTTATTATTTATATTATTTATGATTATTCTAGTATTAGATTTATGACTTGAAATAATATTCTTCCACAAATGTTTCTTCATTCATGTAATTTCTGAGTACTTATTGACCTCACTTTACACAAGATAAAGAAAGTGGTGTACTTAACGTTTTTCTTTAATTCTCCTTGCCCTTCCCATTTCCTAAATTCTGTCAGACATACCATTGTTTGATTTTTGCCAACTTATATTCTGTTTCATTTTTTCAAGTTTTATGTTATTGTCTGTGTTTTCACTAATGGTTCGTTTAAAAACTGAACACAAATCAACCTCATAAAACAGTAACATTATGTAAATGAGATGAGTATTATGCATAAACAATATTAAAAACAAATAAATATTATTTCAATCAAAGTACTGTAAGGGGACCCATTGTAAAGCAGATGTAATCCTATGTAATTGAAACTGCCAAACAAAAGAGAACATTCCAAGTTCTTAATGCTCAAAATCATGTTATATTTTAGTGTTCAATATGTAGTCTATGAGTTTCTTATTCAGCTTTTTGTTCTCCAAAGAGTTCCTAATTGTATTTCTTATTACTTGCAACAAAACATTCCCATAAGTTTAGTCATATTGGTAAAAACATTCAAGATCTTAATAATACAGATGTTGAATGGAATCCATCTTCTTGAGGAAATTTTTAATAGAATTCTCTGACTTCCTGTTCTCATTTGAACAGATTACACAGAGATTACATTGCATAATTTCAGTGAATCCAAATGTGCTACACTTTCTTGATTTTTTTTTTACTTTTCCGTAATACAAACTCAAGTTTTTTATAAGATGCCTGCAAGCAGGTAATCATTCTTAATCCTGAAGGTCTGAAAATGCTTTTAATTTCTCTTTAAGTTTGATTGTTATTTTGACTGGATATGGAATTCCAACTTCAAACTAATTTCCCTCAGAAATTCTAAAGGCATTGTTCTATTGTCTCCTTGCCTTCTATATGGTTAATGAGAAGCTTGATACCATATTCTTTTTCCTTTGTAGGTAGCCTAAACTTATTTTCTAAATATTTTAAGTATATTCTTTTCATTTTTACGTTGAAATTGTACGAGGATTTGCAACCATATGGATTAACTTTTCATTCATGTTTTTGCATAAAGTAGACGCTTTCATTCTAGAGATTATACTTTTCTTCAGCTCAGGAAATACATAGTTTAAAATTTTTTTCTCTTCCTCCTATTTTATGTCCTCTTTTCTAGAGTTCTTCTCAGATATTTTCCTTCCTGTATTGATTCTCCCTGTCTCCTTACCTTACCAATTTATATCATTTTTGCCTTTTTGCTTTATAATTATTCATTAATTGATTAATATATCAATAAATACTTATTGAAGATATCCTAAGTGAATATTGAGCTCTAGGCTCTGTGAATACAATAGGAAACAGGCAAAATTCAATGCCCTTACATTATAGGGTCTTACACACCCTAGGTTAGGTATTCTGAGAGATCTCCTCTGCTCTGTCTTAGAGAACAGTAATTTTGTCTTCACCTATGTTTATCTTATTTTTTCCTTCTGCTGAAATTTTTTATGTATGTATGTATGTATGTATGTATGTATGTATTTGCGCGTAGGCCTCTCACTGTTGTGGCCTCTCCCGTTGCGGAGCACAGGCTCCGGACGCACAGGCTCAGGGGTCATGGCTCACGGGCCCAGCCGCTCCGCGGCATGTGGGCTCTTTCCGGACCGGGGCACGAACCCATGTCCCCTGCATCAGCCGGCGGACTCCCAACCACTGTGCCACCAGGGAAGCCCAATCCTTCTGCTGAAATTTTAAATGTCAGTTATCATATTTTCAATATATAAATTTTTTTCTTCTATTTTTTCATTATTATCGTCACCTCTAGTTTTATGGTTTCAGTATCTACTTGAATAGACCCCAAATTGCTTATTATCTCTCTGTCTGTCTATCTATCTACCTACCCATTTCTACTAGAAGGGCACAATCTCAGTGCCAGGGTGGTATGCATAGTGAGGATGGAGTTATAGGAACTCAGAATTTGGTTACAGCTATAGGGTCTAGGAAAATGGAGAATGTGAACTTGTACTGCTTGCCTCATTTAACAGACTTTCCCTAAGTAGGAGGTAAGCCCAGAATCTGTTTCTCCAACAAAGATGTGGAAAACCAAGATTTTTTCTTTAAAGAACTCTGAAGTTACTGGCCAACTTGTGAATTCTGTCCAAAATTAAGTCAATGATTTCCCTGTCAATGGTACAGTGCCCTTGGGCATAGTTATTGTCAGAATTTTCTTTGCCAGTGATGTGCCACACAGGGTAGAAGAACCATTGGTACAAACTTCATTAAAAATGTGGGTTTCAGGTCACAAACACTATAGTAGGCCCTCCTCAACTGTGGTTTTGCTTTTTGTGGTTTCAGTTACCCGTGGTCAGCTGTGTTCCGAAAATATTAAATGGAAAATTCCAGAAACAACAACTCATAAGTTTTAAATTGTATGCCATTCTGGGTAGTGTAATGAAATCTCATGCCATCCTGCACTGCCCAACCTGGGATGTGAATTATCCCTTTTTCCCACTCCCTGTTAGTGACAGTCACTTAGTAGCCATCTTGGTTATAGATCGACTGTCATGGTGTTGCAGTGCTTGTGTACAAGTAACCCTTACTTTGCTTAATAATGGCCCCAAAGCAGGAGAGTACTGATGCAGGCACTTCAGATATGCCAAAGAGAAGCTGTCGTACTCATACTGGCAATTTGGATGTGCCAAAGAGAAGCTGTAAGGTGCTTCCCTTAAGTGAAAAGGTAAAACCCCTTGACTTAATAATAAAGAAAAAAAACTCCTATGCTGAGGTTGCTAAGATCTACAGTAAGAACAAATCTTCTACCTGTGAAATTGTGAAGAAAGAAAAAGAAATTTGTAATAGTTTTCCTTTTTGCACCTCAAACCTTCAAACTACAAAAGTTATAGCCACAGTGTGTATTTGAGAGAGAGAGGGAGATTCACATAACTTTTATTAAAGTGGAGTTGGTCCTTGAACAACACCAGGATTAGGGATGCCAACCTCATCACAGTCAAAATTCTGCATATAGGGCTTCCCTGGTGGCGCAGTGGTTGAGAGTCCGCCTGCCGATGCAGTGGACACGGGTTCGTGCCCTGGTCCTGGAAGATCCCACATGCCGCTGAGCGGCGGGGCCCGTGAGCCATGACCGCTGAGCCTGCGCGTCTGGAGCCTGTGCCCCACAATGGGAGAGGCCACAACAGTAAGAGGCCCGCGTACCGAAAAAAAAAAATCTGCATATAATTTTACAGTCAGCCCTCCATATCTGTGGTTCTGCATCCAAGGATTCCGCCAACCTCGGATTATGTAGTACTGTAGTGCATATTTAGTGGAATATCGCCACGTATAAGTGGACCCGTGCAGTTCGAACTGTTGTTCAAGGTTCAACTGCATATTGTTATAATTATTCTATTTTATTATTAGTTATTGTTAATCTCTTACTGGGCCTAATTTATAAGTTAAACTTGATCATAGGTATGTATGTACCGGGAAAAGCATAGTATATATAGGGTTTGGTATTGTTTGCCATTTCAGGCATCCACTGGGGGTCTTGGAACGTATCACCTGCAGATAAGAAGGGCTACTGTACTTTGGAGATGTACTCTCTATCACCCATCTCACTGAAGGTGGTAAAGGAGTCACCTCCCCTAAACCACCAGAGTCTTGTTGCTTGGCTCGATGACGTGTTCCAGGCAGTAGAGTGCCCAGCAGTCAATTGCCTGTCTGGGCACATGCTAGCTAATGTTGTGGAGATAAATGTATGCATGTAGCTATGGGTTAGGAGATGAAGCTAGCTGGAACAGACACAGTGTCCTGGTTACCATGCCAACCAGCTAAGGTTTAAGGTAAGTAATTTACTCAGAATTTTTTTGGAAGTTTGATTTTATCCTCCAAATGATTTATTTTAATTTAGAGTGTGTTACTGTGTTTGCTCACGTTGGGATTTCTTTTTCCACGTAAGGAGGTCCCCAGATCATCTCTGGTGATACTTAGTTCTTTGCTCATGTTTATTGAATGGTGATTAGATTGGTCAACATAGGTAGCTATAATGCAGGATTCTTTTAATTTAATTTAAATAGGTTCAGAAATAGAATGGGGGAGACAATAGACCAAATGATGTAGAATATTTTAAATATATAGCCTTAATTAGGAAAATAGCTAAACATAAATAAAGGTGCTGTACTGTTTCTGAATAATGACACTGTGGTCACCATCATTATGAATGACCAATATTTCCTTCTCTGTAAACATTTGAGTTCACTATATGTTGATAAACTCTAATAGAGAGAAGGATATATTGGTTTAAGTATTGGTTTCGATTAGATAGAATCTCTGCCATAAGAAGATTTACAGCTTAGTGGATCTAATTATCTTTCAGTAACTTTGGAAATGCATCAACTTGTCAAACCTGGCATCAGTTTAGCACCAAGAGCAAATATTAAATAATGAAGATGGTTTATTACAAAATTCCTATGAGTAACTATTTTAATTTCATTTACAAAAATTTTCAAACATACTTAAGACAGAAAAGGAGCAAAATAAATGCAAACAGTTTTATGGCAATTCTTCCCCTTTTGCCACAAGAGATATGCTCCATTTATAGCCCTTTAAGTGCTGGCTTTAAAATAATGTGTTGCCATAGTTTATTTGCTCCTTCGTATGCTCAGATATAAAATACCAACATCAAAGCAGTAAATACTACACAGAAGATATTGATGGAAACAGTAGCATAATACAAAAATATAACTCACTTTTCCTCTTTATGTGGGAATATTGGAAAACAAATCAAGCAAAAGGGGGAGTTCTGTGAGAAGGAATACATTTTAAAAATGTGCCAATTAAATTTTCTCTTTTAGTTCTTCTTTTTAAAGGCTGTATTTTTTTTTTTTTTATTTCTTCACTTATCTCTGTGGCATGACACTTGCAGAAAGTAATAAAACTCTAACTCACAAGATGAGTCCTATGGATGCTGGAACTAGTCCTTAGAGGTCACAAAGGGTGATTCTCCCATCACTGTTCCTCATTTCATTTAATATGCAAATAGCTCCCATGGTTTTGCTCTCTCATAACTTGTCTTCAGTGCTTTCCAGAATTATTTTGAGGCACACATCATTATCAAATAACAGTAAAAAAAGGTTTCAGTTGTTCATGACAGAAGATTAAACTACATATCTATCTTATACTGTAGCCTCTTATGTCTTTTTTCTCAATTGTTATTATACATTGATATTTTTATATTTTTCTCTTCCAACCTGATTTAAAGTAAAATAATATACATCATGTAGTTTATCTTAAACATTTTCTTTCTATTCAGTAGTGATAGGTGAATATAATTGAGTTTGATAGGTTATCTATTTTGTTATTGCAGAATTCTGGGCTTTCCTTAAATCATCAGAAGTTCAAATCATCTTTGCCTAGATGCACAGTCATTGTTTAGATTGCCCCAAGTAATTGGATATGGAGAAATTTCTATGAATCTTGATACGACTCCTGGTATATATGATAAAAATGTTTATTTTTCTTTATGTTTGTTCATGGTTCTAAACTATGGACTGACTCAGTAATAAGCCACCAATGCTTGCATGTCTTCTTACATGTACACTTCATGATAGCAAATGACTGTCAGGATTCTTATGCCAAGGACCCCACAGTCCTGTTCCAGAGAAAAACTTACTTACTTGTGATGAGGGCTCTGGTACTGAAGAGACACGCCTCATTCTAGGAAGCTAGAACTATTCTTTTTCCAGAGTCCAGTCCAATGAAGTCTCTGAGATATTCATGGAAGAAATACAGAATGGACAGTGTGGATTTCTCTATAGACATGTGTGCCAGATACTCCAGGGTGGAATGAGAGTATTTCTATGCCCTAGGAAGTGAATGTTTTACTGAAACTAGTTATAGTTCATTGAAAACAGCATGGTTCCACTATGGGTGCATTAAATACCCAGTATAAAGAGTCTGTCCATTTGTCTGTCTCTCTCTTTTTCTGTTTGTTCTTGAGAGGGTGAATTGATATCTTTATGAAAGCAGTAAATTCTTTGACACTCTCCTTAGTACTAAAACAGTACTCCTTTCCTGAAACCTTGCAACATTTGAATGTTCAGCTCCATAGCTTGCCTAACTGTACTTTGTTGCTGTCACCAGAATCAATGTAGTTGTTTCATGTTTGACTAATAACTCCAAAGTCTGCTTAGTGTTGTCCTATTATGTGAATCTGTGTAACTGTGTTCTAATAACCATTATTGTTTTAGGTCAGCCAACTGGATTCTACCTAAATTTTTATTGCTCTCATGACTGGCTATGGTATATTGGTATATCTGCTCACTGCGGGCCACACTTAGTTCTATCCTTGTCGGAGTTTGCTATATGTAGCAATAAATCAGAGATTGTGTATATAAAACTCCTTGTAAGAAATTCATTAATTAAAGCCTATTGAGGAAAAAATGATGCTCAGGGGCAACAAGTGTTTCATAATACTACATTCCACCAGTTTTTCATGTATTAATATCTCTGAAATTGGTTTTCATGTTACAGCCAATGGCATCTTAGATTTGATAAAAAATGGTTTCATCTACCAGTCTTCTTATGTCCTCAAGCATTCTATATCAAAGATGCGAAGACTAATTTGGGCCAGAAAGTTTAGAAAATGAATTATATGAAGAGTCTTCATTTCTGAAATGAAGCATCACATCATTTGGGGGATACTATAGATGTTGGGATAATCCCAAGAATCATCATACTCTAATCAGTAGGATATAAATCAGACCCTGGGTTATAACAATGTCTATTTTTTAAGATCCAGCCAAGCAGGGATGATTGGAATGGAATTGCCAAAATTAAAACACACACACACAAAATCACAACTGGCGCGGTATTGCAGTGCACTGACAGATGTTTAGAAAAGTTGGAAATAACTCTCATTCAAATAGGAAAATTTCAAAGTAGAGTGTTCTGAACAAAAAATAAATAAGAAATAAATAAATAAAGAGAGGAAATGACCAAAACAATCTAATTTTTTGACCAATATAAAAACTTAATAAGGGAGGCAATCTAGCCATCTTGTTAAATTCACACACAAGCCCATCTTATGTTGAAACTGCTCAATCAAAATAAATTCGAATAAAAAAGGCCATTAAAAAGATGCTATTCAAGCCCTCTAGCTCTTTTCAGTGGGTGACCTTCCAGTCCACTGTTGGTTGTACAATTACTGAGAGCCAGTGAGCACAGATTCTTTGTGTTCTGCCAGCTTTTGAAGTGGATAAGCTAAATCCGCTGAACCCTCAGTACTCAGCATTCTTCAGAGTTAGCATCAACAATGGCCGCAGCTGATGACATTACCCCATAAATTGTGCTCTACACGTCATTCAAGATAGAACCATTTTTAAAAAGAGAGGCATATCTTTGACTTGACAGGCCTGATAAATCAAATCTAAGTTTCAAAGCCAGGAGTACATTCAGTGAAACCATATGAAGCCAAGAGCTGGTTCAGAGAAGCTATCTAGTAAAATTAAACGTATTTTTAAATGTCATAGATATGCTTAAAAGTCCCATTTGGTTGGACTGTAATAATGTTTTAATTAATTTGTGTACCTAAATTATAACAGGAATAACACAGAAAATTTAAACAGTTCATAATCTCTGAGAGTAGATGTCCTTATTTATTACTTGGGATCAAACTAGATAAATGATTCTGAACTTGAAGGTAAAAAATAGCTAGAAGTGTCTCTCTAATTTCTGTTGAACAACATCTGTGATTAATACGTGCAGGGGACTGTGGTGAGATGGAAATGCACTGGCTGGATCTCCCTCACGGGGGGACTTGTTCCAGCTATCAGCAGACAGTGTCCAGCTGTTCGCCCCTTCAGTGTCTGCCTCAGCTAGGGAGTGCTGCCTCCCTCAAGGCACATCAGTGACTACTCACGGTGGGGTCTAAAGGCCTGGCCATCTTGGTTCACCAAGGAGTGGGCCATCTGTGCTCCAGAGCCCTGCACGGGGTTAGTTGAGACTTTGTGGGGACTGCGTTGCTATTCAACTGCTCTCTCTGCTCCATCCTGCATCCTTCCCCTCCACATACATTCACGGTCATCCTGCATGCCAAATTCTTCCTCTGTGCCTGCTTCTAGAAAACCAGCCTGCAACAGAGGAGCATACAGAAATGATCTGCAAGCAAAATGTCAAGCCCTAGCTCTTCTCTGAATATGTCACAACAAATAGTTCAACCTGCAGAGGGCTTTGGTGGGGTAAAAAATGGCAACCCATGGTGCCTACCCCTATTTGCTCCAGGGACCAACTTTCTCATTACCCTGCCAGAAAGAATTGTGTGGTATTTCCTTCTTTACCAGACACTTACCTATGAAATGAAAATTGTTGGGAAATTTCCTTATTTTGTGTACTAATTTAAAAATCTGGATGAAAAATAATCTACCTTTAGGGGAGACAACTCCAGAGGAGAGAAATGTACATGTAAGCTGTTGCAGAATGACTCCTGGGCTGGTTTACTGTTAACAGCTATTTCAGTACTCTCTACTCCACCTGCTTATTTCCACTGAATTAAGCAATCTTAAAATTACGCACGAGAAAAGTAAAGAGGCCTATTTATTTAAACAAAAATGGAAAAGTAAGGATACTATTAATCCAACCCTGAACCTCCTGCTCTTGGCTTTAAGGGAGGTGATTCTCCCTATGGGAAGCTTCTGTGTCAGGGCACAAGCGGGTGGCAGTGAATGGGATGTGACTTGGTTGCACAGGGCCCCAGTTTGCTGTGCTTTATTCTCATTCTTATGAGGAAAGTTAAGAGGCTGAAGGTGGGTCTCAAGGCATTACCCAAATGTACACCGTAGCAACCTATTCTCTGATGGGGATTCTTTCAGCTAAAAGCATTTTCTCTTTCC
>NW_006776226.1:38187-70332 GCF_000442215.2 Lipotes vexillifer | reverse complement strand
TCCCTCATGTTTCTAGTCCCCAACACGTGTCTATGAGACACAAAACTTCTTGTAAATAGCTCCTCTCCTCCAAGGCTAATTATCAGAAATGGGAATCCAGATTCACCTCTGAAAGCTTCAATTACTTTTAAGTCCTGATCAGAGGACTGAAAATCTAAGTTATTCAATGCCTTCATTTTTTTAGTTATATAAAGTAGTAAATAACTAGGAATATGATACATTCCTCTTGCCAGATATACTTGAAGAGGAAAATATATTTATTACTGAACCCTGAATATATCAATATAATTTCTCTATTTTCCTTGAAGAAAAAATCAAATAAACCACAAAGAAATTGCTATACTTGCTCTGCCATTTTCTCCTAAACCCAAAGAATATCTATATAGTCACAAAAGGGAATTTAACTAAGTAGCCAGTGAGGTACCTCTTCATACACCGCATCATACGTGGCTTCTCAACTACTCACCTGTACTTTCCAAAGAATGTAAGAAAGAGACCACTGAGATGAACAACCATGAAATTCTAAGGAGAAAGGTGACATTGATTTTGATGGAAGCAAATGACCCATACTTGAGCCTTAGAGCAAGACTCCTAGAGAACAGAATTCTCTTGGCCAGTTATTGTTTTCCTTAGTCTTTTTGATCTCTCTCTCTGTGTTCTAGTTTTGCCTGGGAATTAATGATTTTTGCATTCTCCTGCTCATTCTTAATCTTTGATGGTCAATCCACTTTTAGGGAGAGGGTGGCAGTTAACTGCCCTGCCTTCTTTGCTCCACTTTTCCACTGAAACAGTCCCTTTTCACTCCTACCTTGCTATGAGACAGAGGTATACTGTTTTAGTATTTTGTGTAGTATTAGTAATTCTGTTTTATAGAATAAGAAAGTGTTTGGTTAGCTGTGTGATCATGGGAAAGACACGTCATCCCTTACAAAATTTTGGTCAGGAAGACTAAGTATTTGCAGAAGGAAGGTTTTAATGCTGGGAAGAAACTGCTTTAAAAATTATTGGAAAAGCTGGAGGAGTAAAGGTCAGGGAAAGCCATCACTCTAATGTTCTCTGATAGTTTTCTGTGAATCAGCGTGTTACTCTTGTTATCTGGCTCAGGAAATTCAGAAAACACATCCACGATGGGCACAGCTATATTTAACACCAAGGCAGGTGACTCATGGAAGGACAACTGGGGGCTTTAGCAAAACTTCCCATCTGCAAAGCCCACACATCTGACCATATAGAAGGAGAATAATGGCCTGTGTCTTTCTAATAAGTGCCTCTTATTGGTGAAATCTAAATAGGAACCGTGATAAAAAGGTTTCTAGTACATGTAGCTCGCAGGATTCTTGGTTCCTTAAGCTTTTGTTTTCCTTTTAATAAATGCAGTGACTTGTGTATTCCTGCCCGGTGTTAGCTAAGAAAAATAAAGTAAACTTACCTCATGTTACTAATATGATGGCCAGATCACACGGGAGTAGCCTCAACTAACTTCATTTTGAATAAAAATGACAGTCACTCGTAATGAAATCTTCAAATACTATGCATACAAGTATCTGTTCAAAGACATGCTTGGATCAACAGCGGGGATGATTTCCATGAAACTGCTCATGGTTTGACTATTGTAATTTGAGAGGGAATAGTTTTTCTCTAGTTCCTCAGAATAATAGTTTTTGCAAGGTATTTATGCTCTTTTTAGAATAAGTTAAATTTAGTGTCATTCAGTGTCTTTAACTCTCTTTTTTTCTCAAATCTTCTATGATTTATAAGCTATTTCAAGAACACAAATACAAACGTCTGGAGTTAGACGTTTCCAGATTCTGAATAATTGCTCCAGGCTCTATCTGCCTCTTCTTTCCTCTTCCTACTACTTTTCTCTTCTTCACTATTAAGTCCTATCTAAACAATAAGCAAGACCTCCTGCTCTAGGATGCTCCTGACCACAAGTGGGTGATATTTAAGCAGCCAAACCTCAATATTTAGCGGCTTAATATTAAGTTGTCTTTTCTGCTTGACCATCCATGACACTGCTCACAGTTTTAGTAAATGGGCTTCAGGACGGTTCCCTGTGCATGACTTTGTTTGTTGGTTTGAGTTTTATTCTAGGGAGAGGGAGGCAGGCCAAAGGCTATCTGCCTCTTCCTTTAATCTACTCAGGCCTCCAGCCCAGTGACTCCTGACATACTTGCCTCTTTACTTCAAGAGTTACTAATCTGCTTGAACGTGTGATTTTTACCAGATATGTTCAACCCCCAGGGTAACAATAAAAAAGGAAGAATATTATTGGTATGATGAAGTTTAGAGAAATTGCTAGATGGGCACAATCAGAAGGACTAGAAGGTTAGATAGTTAAGGACGCTGGTGAGACAGAGATTGAAATATGAATTCTCAAATTGGATTTGAAAGGAAGTATAGCCAACAGGATTTATAAATTTGGAGAAAATGGATGTATCAGTCATATTCTAGTAGAAAATAGATTATAATATTCTTAAAAGAGGTAAGAGTTTATATACTCATATTTGGGCAATTAATAAAACATGGTAAAGCTCCCAAGGTCTATCAACAGAGGGGAGTTGTTACGTTCCCTAGGCCTAAAAGGTTACAGAAGAAGGGAGTGGAGAGAGAGAGAGAGAGAGAGAGAGAAAGGATGAAACACACAAAGACAAAGAGTGGGAGGGAGAGGCAGAGAGAAAGAGAGGATGAGAGAGTTTAACTATTGGAGAAGGTGGCTGAAAAGAGAATATGGCCTTTGGTAGTGGAAAGAGACAGAATAAATTCCTCATCTCATTCTTCTGCCACCCTCTGATTTCATGCCTAAGGCTCGTTGACTGAATCCATCCAAAATCAGAGTTGCAAGGGATACTGACTTGTTGTGACAGTATACCAGTGAGGCTCCTGGTACAGAGTTCAGGTGGCAGAAAAGCAGAATATAAATTTGTGTGGAGTACAAGAAATACCTGGTACAAGGAAGGAGTCAATTGATATGAGATTTTTTTTTTTTTTTTGATTATAATATTCTTAAAAGAGGTAAGAGTTTATATACTCATATTTGGGCAATTAATAAAACATGGTAAAGCTCCCAAGGTCTATCAACAGAGGGGAGTTGTTACGTTCCCTAGGCCTAAAAGGTTACAGAAGAAGGGAGTGGAGAGAGAGAGAGAGAGAGAGAGAAAGGATGAAACACACAAAGACAAAGAGTGGGAGGGAGAGGCAGAGAGAAAGAGAGGATGAGAGAGTTTAACTATTGGAGAAGGTGGCTGAAAAGAGAATATGGCCTTTGGTAGTGGAAAGAGACAGAATAAATTCCTCATCTCATTCTTCTGCCACCCTCTGATTTCATGCCTAAGGCTCGTTGACTGAATCCATCCAAAATCAGAGTTGCAAGGGATACTGACTTGTTGTGACAGTATACCAGTGAGGCTCCTGGTACAGAGTTCGCAGAGCAGAAAAGCAGAATATAAATTTGTGTGGAGTACAAGAAATACCTGGTACAAGGAAGGAGTCAATTGATATGAGATTTTTTTTTTTTTTTTTAGTGTAAAGAAGTGTGAAAGGTATGGTTTTTTAAAAATGGTGGCAGAGACAGTAGGTTTTAAACATTCAGTGGTGAAGCAATTTTGGAGAGTGACAAGTTGTAGTGTACATTCAAGTGAATGGGCTGATAAAGCAGAGAAAGAATAAAGGTCATTAGGCTTGGTCCTGAAGGTAGAGCAAACTATCCTAGTTTGCTTGGGATGAAAAGTGTTCCAGGGATGTTGGACTTTCAATGCTAAAACCAGGAGAATCCTGGACAAACTGGGACAGTTGCAGACAAGTTGTGACAGTTGGTCAAACTTCTTGAAGGTCAAGTGGATATTGACAGGAATTCCATGCAGAGAGAAAATGTTAGCCAAGGTACAGAAACAGTAGTAGGGAATATTTGCAGGAACAATGGTATGCATTTTGGCTGGAATCTAGGGTAGACTTAATAGGAAGGGTAAGCAAAGTGAAAAGTAGTATCACTAGTTTACTCAAGAACAAGGAACTTGAACTTTATGCTATATATTCAGAATTTGAGTTTTCTAGTATTGATGTTGACTCTAGCTGACCAATTTACAGGTGACACAGATCATACACAGGGACAGATCCTGTGTATACCTTCATATAGCAGTATACATTTTTTTCCCTCTCCTTTTGATTGTCTGTTATTTTTGTCATTCTTATCAATCATTCAAACTCTCTGAAGTCTTTAGATAAAATCTGTTAGTGCATGTTTTTATGTTTGTATGGTTATAATTATCTGAGAACCTCAAACTTTGAAATTTAGCCTTTTTTCAATCATCAGGGGATCCAGTAATCAGTAGGATTGAAAGAATTAAAATTCAATTTCTCCCCTAATAGTCAAGTTTTTAAATCCCAGGTAGGAAATTAGTGCCAGATAATGCCAGATGTTGTCTTAAATTGGGGAAAACAGAAAAACTGAAAAAAATCTGTCATTTGAAGCAATCAAATCAAATTAAAAATGGATGTTATAGTTAAAATAACAATTTCTTTTCCCATTTTAAATATGATTTAAAATTATGAACTGCTATTTCACATGATCTAAAATGCTTCATTATGAATCACTTTTTAAAAGGCCTATATCATATTAATATTGATATTGAATAATAGTTTTGTTCGTGGGATCAGTTGGCTAGGGTGTTCTTTAAATACTTCCCAGTCACACCAGAAATCACTACTTTTGTAAAAGCAGTGTAGCAAGAAGAGATAATTTGGGGAAGTTGATGAGGGTGTTCTGGGATTATGGTGGGATTTCCATATGACTTTAAAGTCCTCACAGATAGGCTAGCATAGCTCTGTTGAAGTGGCTGCTTATGCCTAGGAATCTAACCAAAGTTACAATGCTGGAAACAAGTCTGAGGCTACTTCTCAGGCTTATTTGCCTTTGAAACTCAAAGAGAGCGTGTCATGTCAGATTAAGTAAAATATCATCATCATGTCCGCAAAGTAGAATAGGAACATTACTATATGAAATTGATATAATTTGGTTTGTTGGAAAGGTGTATGTTAAATAAATTCTATCTAGAATTTTTTCTAAAATGTAGTCTGGAGAAAAGTGCTTGTTAATCATATAATACCTTGTACATCTTGAGCTCTTGATCAATGTATTTTAAAAATGCTAATTTTGAATGTCTATTTGCTGTCTTTATGCTTCACACTTCAACCAATTCCTCACTGTGGCAGAATTGCCTGAGAAACATAATGCAATATTAATCAGTCCTAGATTTAAATAACACAGGGTCATTCCTGTTTTCAGAGGTGAATTTTTAAAAACTTTTTTGAATAAAATAAAATAACAGGTCATTAAGAAACCATCTATGTTTTAAAATACTGAAAAGTCTAAGAGTTCGAAAAAAATGGTGCAAAAGTGCCGATTACCCAATTTATCAATTATTTCTTATGTTAATATTTTCTTCAGGTGTTAATAGGCACATTAAACTTTACAGAACAGAAGAACTGGAGAATAATTCTATACTTATTGTTGTATTTTCCTAGGTTACTGCGTCCACTCTACAATAAAGAACTCTGAGCACCAAGTAAGAACCAATGAGTAGGAGTTACAGGGAGTTCGCATCATCCTGGTGGAACACCCATAAAACCATTATGCCATGTATATTCTTGTTGAAGTATTTAAACCACTTCTGAGTTTTTATTTATCGGTTTATTTATTTATGATTTTTCTTTGGTTGAATGCAAGGTTCTTTAAATTCTACAGTGCTTTATAATTTTCAAAAGTTTCACACACATGATTTCATATGATCCCATAATAACTTTTTTTTCCCCTTCCCCTGTATTGCTCAAGAATGCATTGACAAGAGCACAGCCAGGCCAACCTGGACTAAGAGAGATTGTGACTGAGATTCTAGGCTGCAGGAGACAGCTGGCAAATCTGCTTAGCAAGCAAGGAGAATATATTCTCCAATGCCCTCCTCAAATGTGGCTAAGATGATGGTATATAAAAAAAAGAATAACCCAGAGGGTATCTGAGACCTTTTGGCAAATAGATTTCATCCCCCTGTTCCACCCCATCTCTGCACTTGAAGGGATTATTCAAGGTCAACATTTGCTAAGCCATAGGAGAAAAGTTGGCTTTTGGCTGCCTACTTAGATTATATTGACATTTTCATAACTAAAAGAGATTTAGTTGGGGCATTGGCTGCCTACTTTGATTATATTGACATTTTCATAACTAAAAGAGATTAAAAATTTTTTTCTCCCATAGTAACAAAAATCTGCCCAGAAAAGCCTTGCCTTTTTACCGATGATGATAGAGGTACTTCAATTGGCAACTCTCGTATAAGTTGTAAAGTTCCCTGTGACAAGGTCAAGGTAGAAATCAACTTCTTTTTTGGTGTGTATTGGAAAGTAAAAATCTTTTCCCTTCTTTTTCGGTTATAATTTCTTCAACACTAGCAGTTTCACATTGCATCTAATATTACACAAGACATATCCGTGATTAAAAGGTGTGAACTAATGTTTACACAGAATTTTCCAACTCCTTGATCCTTTTTCTCTCTCACAAGATGTAGCAAATTCTTAAAGTTACAGCATTGAACAAGTTGGAGAGTTGAATCCCAATCCCTAAAATCAAGTCTTTCCACATTGTTTTAAACATTATACTACAGTTTTCAGAAATATTCTTTGTTGATTTCTTTCACTAGGAAATTTAAAGGATTTGTCAAGACTGGCTTCAGAGAAAGGAGTTTTTGTTGTTTTGCTCTAAAATAAATATTCTGAAGCTTATATATCCAGATGTATAGGGGAATTAACTGCAAAAAGCTTAGTGGTGGAAGGAAAGTAAACTTTAGCTTGGTAAAAGGAAAATTATTGAATATGATTTCCTTGAGTCATTTGAAATGGTGATATGTGGAGGAGGAAATAGGTTTATTCTTTTAGCTTCAAATGTTGTCAGAACTAAGGAAAGTTAGTGGACGTCTTAGAGAAGGAAATCCAATAGAATCAACCATGGGCTTAAGTAGACCCTAAATGATCATAAATTGCAGATATTATAGATTTTTATATTGAATGAAATGTTGGACAATATGCATATTAAAGTATTCTCCAACTTTAAAACTCTAAGATTTCATAAATTTCATAATTTTGGGAAGATATAAACTTAATCTCAAAAGGTGAACATTACTCAGATCTTTTTTGAAACTCTTTGTATTGGAGTAGACTTCAGAACCCATGTCCTTCCACCATGAGAAAAATATTATTTACAGTTACAAAAATTTCTTTCTTGATTTTCATCATTTTCTTCCTCTATGCACATCTTCAGACTTCTTTTCATCTTACTTCTTCCCTTTCCACCTGTGATGCACATGGGTTCGTAGTACTCAGCAGGTCTTTGAGCCAACAATCTGGATGATCAGACAGTCTCTGTGCTGGTATTGACTTTTTAAAAAAAATCTTTGGGGAACAGAGGCTGTGATATAGACCCAGACTCAAGATGTACATTCAGATAAATATGGGTCTTGCTAATGTATGTTTTGTAACAATAAGACAGCCTCATAAAGCCAGTCATGAGAGTTTCATACTTTTTAAATCTTAGGATTCTTATGATCTCTATTATCATGGATAAATAAACAAAAAAATGATATTCCTAATAATTCTAAAGTTCATCTAGCCGTAGGAAGCACTGTTATAACCAAAAAGCTTACCACAATTTAAAAAGTATCTATTGTTGAATTGCTTCTTTATGTTCTTTTTGTTCACAGAAAGCTCTTAAAATGCCAGTGTGAACTCCAGAATGAATAATACATAAGGCCACATACCCTTATAACTCATGAATACTTTCTTATATCAACTTTCTTTTACATAGCAGAGAGCAGTGCCCTCATGAGTTAGGGCATAAGAAAGCCATGCTATATGGAGCAAGAGTAGAGGAGAGCCTGGAGGGCAGGACTCATACACACAGAGGGCCAAGCAGGTCTTTGGCAGCTTAGGGAATAGCATA
Organism: Lipotes vexillifer; assembly: GCF_000442215.2. Classification (NCBI taxonomy): domain Eukaryota; kingdom Metazoa; phylum Chordata; class Mammalia; order Artiodactyla; family Lipotidae; genus Lipotes; species Lipotes vexillifer. Next base: position 62,348 of record NW_006776226.1, on the reverse strand, counting down.
AAGTCTCTGCATTTCCAGTAGGAAGAAGAGTCCAATGGGGATGGATATGAGTTTGTCCCTTACAGAAGACAAACTCAGTTGGTCAAAAGTACGTAAAATTAATGCTACAAGGTCTTTTAGATCTTGTTATCTCTAACAAGTTACTTAGCCTATATAAGCCTATATAAGCTTCCTTATACTCATCTGTAAATTAGAAATAATTCTACTTAACAGTGGTTAGTATTTAGATGAAATGACGTTAATGAAAGCGTGTTAAATTCTTCTGAGTTATGCATGAATTAATAAATAATGTTCGTAGAGGAAAATATAGGAAGAACGCTCTTTGACATAAATCACAGCAAGATCTTTTTTGATCCACCTCCTAGAGTAATGGAAATAAAAACCAAAATAAACAAATGGCACCTAATGAAACTTAAAAGCTTTTGCAAAGCAAAGGAAACTACAAGCAAGACGAAAAGACAACCCTCAGAATGGGAGAAAATATTTGCAAACAAATCAACGGACAAAGGATTAATCTCCAAAATATATAAAACAGCTCATGCAGCTCAATATTAAAAAAACAAACAACCCAATCCAAAAATGGGCAGAAGACCTAAATAGACATTTCTCCAAAGAAGACATACAGATGGCCAAGAGGCACATGAAAACTCAACATCTCAACTGCTCAACATCACTAATTATTAGAGAAATGCAAATCAAAGCTACAGCAAGGTATCACCTCACACCAGTTAGAATGGGCATCATCAGAAAATCTACAAACAACAAATGCTGGAGAGGGTGTGGAGAAAAGGGAACCCTCTTGCACTGTTGGTGGGAATGTAAATCGATACAGCCACTATGGAGAACAGTATGGAGGTTCCTTAAAAAACTGAAAATAGAATTACCATATGACCCAGCAATCCCACTACTGGGCATATACCCAGTGAAAACCATAACTCAAAAAGATACATGCACCCCAGTGTTCACTGCAGCACTATTTACAATAGCCAGATCATGGAAGCAACCTAAATGCCCATCGACAGATGAATGGATAAAGAAGATGTGGTAGATATATACAATGGAATATTACTCAGCCATAAAAAGGAACGAAATTGGATCATTTATAGAGATGTGGATGGATCTAGAGACTGTCATACAGAGTGAAGTAAGTCAGAAAGAGAAAAACAAATATCGTGTAATAACGCATATATGTGGAACCTAGAAAAATGGTACAGATGAACTGGTTTGCAGGGCAGAAATAGAGGCACAGATGTAGAGAACAAACGTATGGACACAAGTGGGGAAAGTGGCAGGGGAGTAGTGGCGGTGTGATGAATTGGGCAATTGGGATTGACATATATACACTAGTATGTATAAAATGGATAACTAATAAGAATCTGCTGTATAAAAAATAAAATAAAATTTTAAAACCCCAAAAAATAAAAAACAAAGAAAAGAATGTTAATAATGATTATTATTATCTTAAAATTGTATCTGAAGTCTGAATGATATGTGAAACAATTAACTAAGAATTATAGTTAAGAATTAAACCTAATTACACTACTGAATATTTGAGGGAAATAGCAGTTTCTCCTAAGAAAAAGCTGTAATCCTATCAAGTACCATTGGAAATCTTAGTTCTACGTGAGCAGTTTTATTTTTTGTGACCTGGAATTTGGACAGAAGTTCTGGCTGGGAGGTTGAGACAGGGAAAACAAAGGGTAAGCAATTTGTTTTTTTTTTGGCACAGCTGAGTATCAGACTGTCTCCACATCACAGTGTTTTCCTGATTCTCCATGTTTGCCATCCCTACTCCCTATTTCTATTTTATTTTATTATGTATTTTTAAATTTTATTTTATTTTAATTTAATTTAGTTTTATTTCTATTGTAGTAAGAACACTTAACATGAGATCTACCTTCTTAACAGATCTTTAAGTATACAATACAGTATTGATAACTATAGGCACAATTTTGTGTAGCAGACCTCTAGAACTTACTCATCTTGCATAACTGAAACTTTATGCTTATTGATTAGCAACTGTCTAGTTCCCTCTCCCTCCTAGCCCCGGTGACCACTATTCTATTCTCTGCTTCTGCAATTTGACTAATTTAGATACTGCATATAAGTGGAAACACGCAGTATTTGTCCTTTTGTGACTGGCTTTTTCACCTAGCATAATGTCCTCAATGTTCATCCATGTTGTTGCATATTGCAGGAATTCCTTTTTTTTAAAGTCTGAATAGTATTCCACTGTTATATATGCCACATTTTAAAATACATTCATCTACTGATGGACCTTTAGGTTGTTTCCACATCTTGGCTATTGTGAATAGTGCTGCAATGATGTGGAAGTGCTAGCATCTCTTCAAGATCCTGATTTCGGTTCTTTTGGATAAATACCCAGAAGTAGAATTGCTAGATCATATGGTAGCTCTAGTTTTAATAGTTTGAAGAACCTCCATAGTGTTTTCTATAGTGGTTGCACCACTTTGTATTCTCACCAATGGTGTCCAAGTGTTCTAATTTCTACACATCCTTGCTAACATTTGTAATATCTTTATTTATTTATTTTATTTATATAGCTATCCCAGCTCATGTGAGGTAATCTCATTGTGGTTTTGATTTGCATTTCCCTGATAATTAGTAACATTGAACATCTTTTTTATATGCCTGTTGGTCATTTGTATACTTTGGTTAAATAAATATTGGCTGACACTGGGGAACTGGTGACCTCAAAGATGATGTGGTAACTGGCAATTGACTAGTATCTGGGGCCTTGTGCGTTGCTCCCAAGATACAGTAGTTTTTCACCAGTGCTATCAGCTCTTAATATCACTTTCTAACCTGCCCCTATCCAGTCTCAGAAGTTTAAGAAATAAGATCCTTACTTTGGCATATGTGTTAGTCTTATTTGGCATTGGTTCAACTTGAGCATATATTCAATTGATATGTATATGGGTGCAGTACATATACATTAGGTATCCTATTTTAAATGCCTTAATTTCTAGAAAAACCATAGCATATGTCCAAAGTAATAGTCTCTAATCCTACACTTGACTCTTGCATAACTTCTAAATGCACTTCTGAGTGTTGTAGAACTACAAATACCAGTAGCACAAAAAGTGGCAATAGTATTCTTTTACTCATATATTTTATCTGTATATCCATTTCTACTGACTGAAAAAGCTAAAAAACAAAAAGTCAGGAACTCCATGTTTCAGAAAGCTCTTTTGTTGTCTTATGTGTTGATGCTAATAATATTAAATTACAAGGTACATTTTTTTCATCTTCAGCTAGAGAGTTTTCCTCTTGTATTTCTGTAAAAATTATAAGAAATTCTTAAAAAACAGATTTATGTGTGGGTTGCAAATACTTTAGTTGCTTAGAAGTGCATGCTATTTTCAATACATGAATAGTAGTTTTCATAAAAATCGTTAAGAATTAATCTCCTCTCCTGTGTCCTCACTATGTGATACTTCGAAATATCTACCTAATTAGAGAAATTCTTATCCCCAAGTGGCAAACTGGCCTGCCCCATTATCTACAGGATAATTTTCCCTTTCACTGATGTTCTCCTTTACAGTAGCATGGTTAAGAGCTGGGACTCTGAATCTATACTTCATTGGTTTGAATCCAACTCAGATTTGATTAATACACGTCAGGATGGTTCTCTCTCTGTTCTGATTGTTAATGCCCATGTTGCTTTTATATATATATATATGATTAATTTTTATTGAAATATAGTTGCTTTACAATGTTGTGTTAGTTTGTACTGTACAGCAAAGTGAATCAGCTATATGTATACAAATATCCCTTCTTTTTTGGATTTCCTTCCCATTTAGGTGACCACAGAGCATTGAGTAGAGTTCCCTGTGCTATACAGTAGGTTCTCATTAGTTATCTATTTTATACATAGTATCAGTAGTGTATATATGTCAATCTCAATCTCCCAATTCGTCGCACCCCCCTTTCTCCCTTTGTATCCATACGTTTGTTCTCTACATCTGTGTCTTTATTTCTGCTTTTCAGGTAAGATCATCTATATACTTTTTCTAGATTCCACATATATGCATTAATATACGATATTTGTTTTTCTCTTTCTGACTTACTTCACTCTGTATGACAGTCTCTAGGTCCATCCACATCTCTACACATGACCCAATTTCGTTCCTTTCTATGGTGGAGTAATATTCCACTGTATATATGTACCACATATTCTTTATCTATTCCTCTGTTGATGGACAGTTAGGTTGTTTCCATGTCCTGGCTACTGTAAATAGTGCTGCAATGAACATTGCAGTGCATGTGTTGTTTTGAATTATGGTTTTCTCTGGAAATATACCCACTAGTGGGATTGCTGGGTCATATATTAGTTCTATTTTTAGTTTTCTAAGGAACCCCCGTAGTGTTCTCCATAGTGGCTGTATCAGTTTACATTCCCACCAACAGTGCATGAGGGTTCCCTTTTCTCCATGCCCTCTCCAGCATTTATTGTTTGTAGATTTTTTGATGATAGCCATTCTGATGGCTGTGAGGTGATACATCATTGTGGTTTTGATTTGCATTTCTCTAATAATTAGTGATGTTGAGCATCTATTTTCGTGTACATCTTGGCCATCTGCATGTCTTCTTTGGAGAAATGTCTATTTAGGTCTTCTGCCCATTTTTTGATTGGGTTCCTTGTTGTTTTGATATTCAGCTGCATGAGCTATTTGTATATTTTGAAGGTTAATCCTTTGTCAGCTGCTTCGTTTGCATATTTTCTCCCATTCTGAGGATTGTCTTTGTCTTGTTCATGGTTTCCTTGCTGCACAAAAGCCTATGTTTAATTAGGTCCTATTTGTTTTTAATTTCATTACTCTAGGAGGCTAGGGGGTGGGTCCAAAAAGATCTTGCTGCAATTTATGTCAAAGAGTGTTCTGCCTATATTTTCCTCTAAGAGTTTTAGTGTCTGGCCTTACATTTAGGTCTTTAATCCATTTTGAGTTTATTTTTGTATATGGTGTTAGGGAGTGTTCTAATTTAATTCTTTCACATATAGCTGTCCAGTTTTCCTGCACCACATATTGAAGTGACTGTCTTCTCCATTGAATATTTTTGCCTCCTTTGTCATAGATCAATTGACTCTAGGTGTGTGTGTTTATCTCTGGGATTTCTATCCTGTTCCATTTATCTATATTTTTGTTTTTCTGCCAGTACCATACTGTTTTGATGTATGTAGCTTTGTAGTAGAGTCTGAAGTCAGGGAGCCTGATTCCTCTAGCTCTGCTTTTCTTTCTCAAGATTACTTTGGGTCTTTTATGTCTCCATAAAGATTTTAAGATTTTTTTGTTCTAGTTCTGTGAAAAATGCCATTGGTAATTTGATAGAGGTTGCATTCAATCTGTAGATTGCTTTGGGTAGTTTAGTCATTTTCACAATGTTGATTCTTCCAATCCAAGAACATGGTATGTCTATCCATCTGTTTGTGTCATCTTTGATTTCTTTCATCAATATCTTATAGTTTTCTGAGTACAGGTCTTTTGCCTCCTTAAGTAGGTTTATTCCTAGGTAGTTTATTGTTTTTATTGCAATGGTACATGGGATTATTTCCTTATTTTCTCTTTCTGGTCTTTCTTTGTTAGTGTATAGGAATGCAAGAGATTTCTGTACATTAATTTTGTATCCAGCAACATTACCAAATTCATTGATTAGCTCTAGTAGTTTTCTGGTGATATATTTAGGATTCTCTATGTACAGTATCATGTCATCTGCAAACAGTGACAGTTTTACTTCTTCTTTTCCTATTTGGAGTCCTTTTATTTCTTTTTTATTTCTCTGATTGCCATGGCTAGGACTTCCAAAACTATGTTGAGTACTAGTGGCGAGGTTAGACACCCTTGTCTTGTGCCTGATCTTAGAGGAAATGCATTCAGTTTTTCACCATTGAGAATAAAGTTTGTTGTGTGTTTGTCATATACAGCCTTAATTATGTTGAGGTAGCTTCCTTCAGTGCCCACTTTCTGGAGAGTTTTTATCATAAATGGGTGTTGAATTTTGTCAAAAGCTTTCTTGGAATCTGTTGAAATGATCATATGGTTTTTATTCTTCAATTTATTAATATGATGTAGCACATTGATTAATTTGCATATATTGAAGAGTCCTTGCACCCCTGGGATAAATCCCATGAGATCACGGTGTATGATCCTTTTAATGTGTTGTTGGATTTGGTTTGCGAGTATTTTGTTGAGGATTTTTGCATCTATGTTCATCAGTGATATTGGCCTGTAACTTTCTTTTTTTGTGATATCTTTGTCTGGTTTTGGTATCAGGGTGATGATGATCTTGTAGAAGCAGTTTGGGAGTATTCCTCCCTCTGCAATTCTTCGGAGGAGTTTGAGAAGGATAAGTGTTACCTCTTCTCTAAATGTTTGATAGAATTCTCCTGTGAAGCCATCTAGTCCTAGACTTTTGTTTGTTGGAAGATTTTTAATCACAGTTTCGCTTTCATTACTTATGATAGGTCTGTTCATATTTTCTGTTTCTTCCTGGTTCAGTCTTGGAGGTTGTACTTTTCTAAGAATTTGTCCATTTCTTCCAGGTTGTCCATTTTATTGGCATATAGTTGCTTGTAGTAATCTCATGATCCTTTGTATTTCTGCACTGTCACTTGTTACTTCTCCTTTTTCATTTCTAATTTTATTGATTTGAGTCTTCTCCCTTTTTTTCTTGATTAGCCTGGCAAAGGTTTATCAATTTTGTTTATCTTCTTAAAGAACCAGCTTTTAGTTTTATTGATTTTTGCTATTGTTTTCTTTGTTTCTATTTCATTTACTTCTGATCTGATCTTTTTGATTTCTTTCATTCTGCTAAGTTTGGGTTTTGTTGTTGTTGTTTTTGTTCTTTTTTCTTCTTTCTCTAGTTACTTTAGGTGTAAAGTTAGGTTGTTTGAGATTTTTCTTGTTTCTTGAGGTGGGATTGTATTGCTATAAACATCCCTCTTAGAACTGCTTTTGCTGCATCCAGTAGGTTTTGGGTCATCGTGTTTTCATTGTCATTTGTTTCTAGGTGTTTTATTGATTTTGTCTTTGATTTCTTCAGTAATCTCTTGGTTATTTAGCAGCATATTGTTCAGTCTCCATGTGTTTGTGTTTTTTACAGTTTTTCTTCTTTCCTGTAATTGATTTCTAATCTCATAGCATTTTGGTTGGATATGTTTGATATGATTTCAGTTTTCTTAAATTTACCAAGGCTTGATTTGCAACCCAAATGTGATCTATCCTAGAGAATGTTCCATGTGCACCTGAGAAGAAAGTGTATTCTTCTGCTTTCAGTTGGAATGTCCTATAAATATCAATTAAGTCTATCTGGTCTAATGTGTCATTTAAGGCTTGTGTTTCCTTATTAATTTTCTGTCTGGATGATCTATCCATTGGTGTACGTGAAATGTTAAATTCCCCCACGATTACTGTGTTACTGTCGATTTCCCCTTTTATGGCTGTTAGCATTTGCCTTATGTATTGAGGTTCACCTATGTTGGGTGCATAAATATTTACAATTGTTATATCTTCTTCTTGGATTGATCCCTTGATCATTATGTAGTGTCCTTCTTTGTCTCTTGTAATAATCTTTATTTTAAAATCTATTTTGTCTGATATGAGTATTGCTATTCCAGGTTTCTTTTGGTTACCATTTGCATGGAATATCTTTTTCCATACCCTCACTTTCAGTCTGTATGTGTCCCTATGTCTGAAGTGAGTCTCCTGTAGATAGCATATATATGGGTCTTCTTTTTGTATGCATTCAGCTAGTCTGTGTCTTTTGGTTGGAGCATTTAATCCTTTTACATTCAAGGTAATTATCGATATGTATGTTCCTATTACCATTTTCTTCGTTGTTTTGGGTTTGTTATTGTAGGTCTTTTTCTTCTCTTGTGTTTCCCACCTAGAGAACTTCCTTAGCATTTGTTGTAAAGCTGGTTTGGTGGTGCTGAATTCTCTTACCTTTTGCTTGTCTGTAAAACTTTTGATTTCTCCATTGAATCTGAATGAGATCCTTGCTGGGTAGAGTAATCTTCGCTGTAGGTTTTTCCCTTTCATCACTTTAAATATGTCCTCCCACTCCCTTCAGGCCTGCAGAACTTCTGCTGAAAAATCAGCTGTTAACCTTATAGGGATTCCCTTGTAGTTGATTTTTTGCTTTTCCCTTACTGCTTTTAATTTTTTTTTTTTTGTATTTAATTTTTGTTAGCTTGATTAATATGTGTCTCATTGTGTTCCTCCTTGGGTTTATCCTGTATGGGACTCTCTGTGCTTCCTGGACTTGGGTGACTATTTCATTTCCCATGTTAGGGAAGTTTTTGAATATAATCTCTTCATATATGTTCTCAGGTCCTTTCCCTTTTTCTTCTTCTTTTGGGCCCCCTATAATTTGAATGTTGGTGTATTTAATGTTGTCCCAGAGGTCTCTAAGACTGTCCTCATTTCTTTTCATTCTTTTATCTTTATTCTGCTCTGTGGCAGTTATTTCCGCCATTCTATCTTCCAGCTCACTTATCCGTTCTTCTGCCTCAGTTATTCTGCTATTGATTCCTTCTAGTGTATTTTTCACTTCAGTTATTGTGTTGTTCATCACTGATTGTTTGTTCTTTAGTTCTTCTAGGTTCTTGTTAAACATTTCTTGTATCTTCTCGATCCATGCCTCCATTCTATTTCTGAGATCTTGGATCATCTTTACTATCATTACTCTGAATTCTTTTTCAGGTAGATTGCTTATTTCTTCTTCATCTATTTGATCTTGTGAGTTTTTACCTTGCTCCTTCATCTGCGACATATTTTTCTACTGTCTCATTTTGTGTAACTTACTGCGTTTATGGTCTCCTTTCCACAGGCTGCAGGGTCATATTTCCTCTTGCTTCTGTTATCTGCCCCCTGGTGGATAAGGTTGGTCCAGGGGCTTGTGTAGGCTTCCTGATGGGAGGGACTTGTACCTGTGCTCTGGTGGGTGGAGCTGAGTCTTTTCCCTCTGATGGGCAGGGCTGCATCAGATGGTGTGTTTTTGGGTGGCTGTGAGCTTAGTACTCCTTTATGCATCCTGTCTGCCGATAGGTGGTGCTGTGTTCCCGTCTTGCTCGTTGTTTGATGTGAGGTGTTCAGCACTGGAGCCTGCAAGCAGTTGGCTGGAGCTGGGTCTTGGTGTTGAGATGGATACCTCCAGGACAGTGCATGCTGATTAATATTCCCTGGGCCTGGGGATTCTCTGGCAGTTCAGTGTCCTGGACTTAGCACTCCCACTGCAGAGGCCCAGGCCTGATGTCTGGCTGGGGAACCAAGAGCCCGCAAGCCACGCCGTGCAGCCAGAGAAGAAAGAAAACAAACAAAACCCAAGAGAAACAGAAAAAGTAAACACACAGGAACAACAACACAGCACACACACACACACACACACACACACACACACACACAAGAAGAAAGAAAACAGACACAGCAAATCCATGACAAATGATAACAACAAATCCAAAGTAACAGAAACAAAGAAGCAGACAGAAAAGAAAAAACAAAAACAAAAAACAAACAATAAAAAAACAGGAGAGCAAACAAACAAAAGAATTCAAAAGTGAGAACAATCAATAAGGACTAAACTAACAACAAAAAAAGAAAACTACAAGAAAAACAGAAAGCAAACAAAAATCAAAGAAAACATAAACACATAAAAACAATCAAAAAAAAGAAAAAAATTAAAATAAAATAAAAAATGAACAGAAACTAGGAAAAAAAACAAAACAACAAAAAAGTAAAGTAAAATAGAAACATTTAAAAAATATATTAAAAAAATAAAAAATAATAACAACAACCATAACTGAAGAAAACAAAACAAACAAAAAAGAATAATAGTAATAAGAATATTTTCCTGGGGCCTCCTCTGTCAGTGTCCTTGCTCCCACAGTGAGCTAGAGTCAATCCCTGCCTCCCCAGGACGTCTTCCGATACCTCTAGGCAGGTCTCTGGACCTTCTGTGGGCATGGTGGGACCAGCTCAGACTCTGACCTGGCCCAGCTGCGATGTGTACTTGCCCCCAAATTCCACTGGTGCTAAGGCTAGACTGGTCTCAGTTGTGGTAACACTCACTGTCTATTTAGGTATTCCACAGATGCAGGATTTACCAAACCAATTGTGGGGATTTAATCCACGGCTTGTGCAGCTACAGAGAAAGATTTCCCTTCCTCTTCCTTAGTCACACTGCCCCTGGAGCTCAACTTTGGTTTTGGCCCCTCCTCTGTGTGGGCACTACCCTCAGGCATCTGTTCCCTGCCCAGGTGAGAGGGAGTGAATGCAGTGGCTGATTGGGGCATACTTACTCCCTCAGACCCGGGAGGGGTATGGCAGCCACAGCTGGGGTGTGTGCAAGTTGCCTGCAGCTGCAGGGACCAGCAGGCAGTTGCAACAGACTGGGGTGTGCTCACTCTGGTGGGAGTGCCATTATATATTATGAATATTACCTTTGACCAGCTGTATGACCTTGGATAATTGACTTAATTCACCTGTGCCTCAATTTCCTCAACTGAGGGATAAAATTTATATCTATCTCATTGAACTGTCATGAGAATTAAATATATAAATATCTGTACAGTGTTTAAAAAGTTCCTGTCACAGAGTAAGTGCTTAATATATGCTTTTATCATCTTTTATTTCCCTCTGGCTCCTTCTGATCTATGTCTCTATCTCTCACTTTCTCTGTCTTCTTCCTAAACTTATGCTCTTACAGAATGTAAATGTGAAGAAAAAAAGGGAGGGAGGAGAAAAAGTTAGGGTAGGGATACTAGCTCTGGGGTTATTTCAGTTGTCTCTTCATGAGGAAACAGACATGAGACAGAAGAGCCTTATCAAAGGGAGTAGCTGTGGGAACAGAAAGCAAGAACTAATGATAATAGCTGACATTGATTGAGCATTTACAGTATGCTGGGCACTATGATTTCTTAAATTTATTCTGCCACAGATTTTGTTCTAGGTATACCAATCAACAAGTTAAGGACGCTAGAGTTTACTGAGGTTAAATAATTTGACAACCAATCAGTGACAGACTTGAAATTTTAATCCAACTGTTTGTGAGTCCCAAGCATATGCCCTTAACCACTATATATTACTTCACTCCAGGCATTGGACCTGAAGGACTCAAGGGAGTCTAATTGATATGGTTTGAGTCATTTGAAAAAGCTGTCAGAGGATAGTATTTTAAGTTTTTGGCTTATTGTTTCAATAGCCAAAATGAAGGCTTTCATCTGAAGCAGCTTCCTTTTGGATCTCAAAAAGCTGTAGGAGTCTTATCAACAACGAAATACCTGTCAGTAAAGGAGGACTCCTTAGCCTTATCTCTGTAGACCCACTCAACCACTAGCTAGCTACCTGGAGTTGTCCCATACTATTTTATCAGGGCACAAGATGGTAAATGGCAAAACTGCCCTTTAAAAATAACCCTTTTCCCATAACTCTTTCTCATCCTTGCTATTTCCTGGTCACTAGTATCTGAGGAAGTTAAATAAAGCTTGCCTGCTTTTCCTCTGAAGGAGAAGCGATGACAGATCCCTTTTATGAATAATCCCCTTCTTTGCACAAAAGAAATGTCACTTCTTAATATAATTTGTAGCAACTCTTACTATTTATTTCCCTGAATTCACACATTAGTTAAATCAATCATGGGATCCACACATGAGGGGCAGATGATAAACTTGAATTTCAGTTGATCTAATTTTTCTTGATTACAAATATTGGAAAGGGAATGAGTTTGGGAAATAAGTACCTCTAAGTAGATTTCTTTTTTATATGCACCATATAACATACTATACTCAAAGGTTTAAGATGAAAACCAAAAACAGGTATACCTGCATCACAGACCTTATATTGATACATATGTAAGAATACAGATGTTCATGTATACAGTTTTGTTAAATTGTATTTATGAGTTTTGGATAAATTCAAGAAATTATATAAAATGTCAAGGTCTTATAAGAGAATTTTCTTTTTGATTATCAACTCCTGTCAATGCAATGAATGTTTCTCTTTTCCTTATAGATTTGGTAAATTTCCCCCCTAAGCTAAATATAAAAGACTCACTTTTAAGAGTATCCATAGTTCAGTCATATCTGATAAATAAATAATGTTTTTACAACTTTTATTTCATAAATATGTATCAAGGGCCAACTGTGTGCACTCTCCTAGTCATTGTAAAGAAAGCAATGAGAAAAACAGTCTCTTTGCCTATGGATGTTACGTTTGAGTGAAGAAAGACAATAAAGAAGCAAACAAGTCATATGTCACAGTGATAAGGGCTATGACAAACAGTGGGGTTGGGCAAGGGTGATAGCTATCAGGGTGCTATTATATGTCAGGGGTCTGTGGTCAAGAAAGTCTTCCCTGAGAAAGTTCTTCATCTACCTGTGTATGAACAAACCTTTTTGTCTAAGACATCACTCTTCTCAAAAGAAGACATTTCAGAAAGGAGGCAACAGAAAGGAAACCAACACCTAAGCATTAATGGAACTTGAACACAAACCCCATGTTTACCTAGATCATGTAGAGGTATATATATATATTCCTCATGTAGAGGTGTATACATATATGGATATACACACACACACATATGTGTATATATATATCCTATTAGTTCTGTTTCCCTGGAGAACTAATATATTCATAATGGACTTGCTATAGTTTAAAAGAAAATATATCTGAGGTGGGAATGTGGCTTGTAAAGCAATGCAACCAAGTAAGTAAACATAATCGTGACAAAATGTTTTCAGGAACATTCAAATATAAGTTTTTATTTTCTTATTAAAATACAGAAGTATTTATATTTTTCCTGCCAATGCACTATAGTATAAGAGATAAGAGGATCTCATATGACTACATCAGGCAATTTTGAAAAGTTCACAGTGCAGTAGAATAAATGTCCTTAACTCACATGGATCTGGGTATTAGCAAACAGAAACAAATAGCCAAAGTAATAGGTGAGAAAGTATGTGTATTAGATATGAACTAAAATTGTCCTGTAATCATTTTGCCAACACTAACACAATAAATAACTAGTCTAGCAGGGTGATCAGCATGGTCCGTAGAGCACTTTGGGGCACAGAAAGATATAAATGAATCATTAGGACAATGAGGCCAGAAGATCAATTAAGACAAAGTAATTATATTGATATATTTATGCTTTAGTTTATTCTAAATTAATACCCCTGGTTGCTTTTACAAGTCCATATGAGTGTAATATTGATAAATGTTGTAAATATTTACAACCTCCCAGGTCAGAGACGTGATTCCTAGGCTACCTGAGGTATTGCTGTAGGGAACCAATTATTTTTCAGTAATAGCTTTATTGACTTATAATTCACATACCATAAAATTCACGTTTTTATACTGTGCAATTTATTGTTTTTTAGTATATTCACAGAGCTGTGAAACATTGCCATTCTCTAATTTTAGGACGTTTAAATCACCAAATAAAATCACACACCCAAATGAAAACTCATGCCCATTAGCAGTCACTCCCTACCCTAACTCACCCTACCCCTACTCTCCCAGCCTTAGACAACCATTAATTAATCTATTCTCTGTCTCTACAGATTTGCCTGTGCTGGACATTTTATACGGTATGTTTTTTTGATCGCTTCTTTCACTTAGCATAATGTTTTCAAGGTTAATCCGGGTTGAACATGTATCAATTTACCATTATATATATATATAGAGAGAGAGAGAGGGGGGGGGAGAGAGAGAGAGAGAGAGAGAGAGAGAGAGGCGTTTGTTAGAGGGATTTGGCTCACTTGGTCATGGAGGCTAAGGAGTCCCATAGTCTGCCTTCTGCAAGCTGGAGAACCAGGAAACCCAATGGTATAATTCAGCCTGAGTCTGAAGGGCCACTAGTGTAAGTCCTAGAGTCCAAAGGGCAGAGAACCAGGAGCTCTGATATCTGAGGGCAGGAGAAGATGAACGTCCCAGCTCAAGAAGATAAGAAGAGAGAGAATTTGCCCTTCATCCGTCTTTTTATTCAATTCAGGCCCTCGACAGGTTGGATAATTACCCACTTTGGTGAGGCTGTATCTTTTTTACTCAGTCTACTGATTCAAATACTGATCTCTTCCAGAAACACTTTCCTGGATGTACCCAGAAATAATGTTTTACCATTATCCAGACATCCTTTAGCCTAGTCAAGTTGACATGTAATAGTAACCATCACAATAGGTGATTGTGGACAAATCACAAAATATCCCTAATGTAGGACTGAAACAGAGATACTGCTCCTGGGAGTGCCCTAGAGCCATATTATATGTACAGGTGGCTAGGTAGGTAAGCACGTGTATGTTCTCTACTTTATATCTCATAGTATGTTATTTTTTATGTAGAATCTTTTAACATTCTTTGTGTTAACTAGGGGGCACGGGCAAGGTTAAGCTCAATGAAACAGGTGCAGGGCTGGTAATGCACGTTTCTCTCTTGGGCAAAGTGGGGCTATATGCTCCATAGGTTTTGCTCTAGAAGAAAACCTGTTTTCCTGCTGCTTCTCATACTGGAAATTTAAATGAGGGCAGGATCATCCTAACTGGGACACTTTGAGTTAATAATCTGGATTTCAGTTTTGCTGGCATGAAAATTTAGTGTTCTCTGGTGCCTCTCTGCATATCAGCATTAGGTTTAACTGGAGGCCTTATTGCTTACAATCTCCCAGGTCAGAGACGTGATTCCTAGGCTACCTGAGGTATTGCTGTAGGGAGCCAACTGGTTTTATGGGGGTTTTTTCACCATTTTCCATACTACCTTGAAAGTTATCTAAAGTCCTCTCCCCAAATTTGTCAATATTTTGTATAAACTTAATCTCCAAATTGTTTCCCAAATGTTTTATCCCAATGTGAAGTTACTAATGAAACGAGTATTGGGAAACATGAGTTATATAAATCTGGCTCTGCCTGAATTTCAGAGCTCGAGAGTCAAGTAAGTTCTATTAGATTCATTTCATCACTAGTAAGATGAGGGAGCAAGACAAGGTGATCTCTCATCTCTTACAAATCTGTGATTCTCTAATGACGTGCAGTATGGATAAATTTACTAAAGGAAACAACTCAATTTCTATGTGTCTGAACGGATGACTTTACAACTTTTTCATTGAGAGTGTCTCTTTTTATTCCAGATTTCTCTTTACCTTATTATTCCCGTCTCTTAGGAGCTGTAAGGTAACAAAGCAAGAGATTGGTATAGCTTGCTTTGGAAGATAATGTGTTAAATTTATCTCGCTGTATTTTAAATTCACTAAATCCAGATGACTTTACCATAATTGCATCTCAGAAGTTCACAACACTGCTGTCATATAGACTTTCTGTCTTAATGGGTATGAAATTGGCTACAAGAAAATGAACATTATAACACCTTATATATACAAAGGCCAAATCAGATGTCATTTGTGTAGCTATCTCTAGTGAAATAATCATGTAGTGTAATTAGCACTGTATTGTGTTAATTCTGCCTGCTCTTAGGGAACACAGACTTCTTAATGTTGTGAATAAACATCTAGAAATGAACTCATTTTTGATAACAACGGTAAAATGGCCATGTCTACTTTTGTTCCATTAGTGTCTGTTTATGGGCTTGAGTGAATCATTGAGCAGCATAATAAGATATTTATTATTTATCAATAAACGTATAAGGTGAACTAGGCAATAGGAGTGTCTCTTAAATACAAATTAGTTTACACCACAGAAACAACTCTTTTCAGAATGAGTATGAAGTGCTGATAGTATTTCAATAAGAAAATTCTCAAGATATTTTTTCAGTTATAATGCACTTTTGCAAGTACCCAAAATGAACTGTACTTATTTCAAAGGCTTTACCATTATTTTAACTTAAGGAAAATGCAAATCAATGTAAAACAGATTTCTGAATCTGAGTTTAACTGTGTGTGAAATTCTACTTAGAAATAGGTGGTGTTTGGCAGCTCCTTTGTAAAGTGGCCTCACAGTGGGACCTTTAGAACTGAAGTTTTCCTTTTTCCTAACAAGTGACAGTGGAAATGTCCTTATATTGGGTCTCTACTGGGAAATATTTGCAAAATGTCACAAAGGCACTACATGAAAAAAATTGAATGAGTAAACTGTAATTCTAAATGGATAACTATAGATTTTTCTGGGCCAGTTTTCTCAATTTTGACACTATTGACATTTGCACCCTATAATTCTTTGTTGTAGGGGGCTGTCATGTGCACTGTAGAATGTTCAGCAGCATCTTTGCCCTCTACCCATTAGATGGCTGCCCTCTTCTAGTTGTGACAATCAAAAATGTCTCCAGACAAGATCAAATGTGTCCTGAGGAGGCAAAATCACCCCTCCCTCCCCGACGCCATTTAATACCACTGTTTTACGCAAAGTAATGATATAACATGTCTTCTCTGATTTGGAAGCTGCTGTACTGTTCTGTTAGGGGATCCACTGTGGTAGGAAATACTGGAGAGGAGTTCTTTATGTATTTTGATATTAAGTGCTTTTCAGATCTATAATCTGCAGATATTTCCTCCCAGGGATGACCAACACTCTTATGTGTATAGAAGAATGATTAGGTTCGTTTGTATTTCTGTACAGGTACCAGGGAGCTGGGACTGGTCCTTGATCACTGCTTGGTATTCTGCAGGCTCTTTATCCAGGTTGTCTGAAGAGTATAGTATCATCTGTAGAAAACTGGATTATAGTCCCACCATTGGCAGTTTCTGAAAAGATTACTAGGGAAAAGACCATTAGCTTTATACTATCTATCTCTTCAAAGCTCTGTAGACATCACTAACACTCTCCTCAAAGTCCTTTCAGTTTCTTCGCATTTCCTGGGCACTCCTCTCTTTCCAAAGCTGCTTCTCTATTTTTTTCATTTTTATCATGGAGGGACTCCACTACAAGAAACCAAAATCTGTTTGGTTATTCATTGCTATATAAGAAATTATTCCAGGGCTTCCCTGGTGGGGCAGTGGTTGAGAGTCCGCCTGCAGATGCAGGGGACACGGGTTCGTACCCTGGTCCGGGAAGACCCCACATGCCGCGGAGCGGCTGGGCCCATGAGCCATGGCCGCTGAGCCTGCGCGTCCAGAGCCTGTGCTCCGCAATGGGAGAGGCCACAACAGTGAGAGGCCCGCGTACAGCGAAAAAAAAGAAGTTACTCCAAAACTTAGTGGCTTAAAACAATAATGAATTTTTAATATCACACACAGTAGTAGTGGTCAGGAATTCAGGAACTGCTTAGTTGAAGGGTTCCAACTTGATACCTGTTGCGAGTTTGCAGTCAAGGTATCAGCCAGGTCTGAAGTCACCTGAAGCTTTGACTGGAACTGGAGGATCCATTTCCAAGATGGCTCTCTCACACAGTGCTTAGTAGGACCCTTTAGTCTCTTTCTAGCTGTGGGCAAGAGGCTTTACATGGCCTCCCATAGGGCTGCTTGGGAATCCTCATGACATAGCCGCTGGCTTCCCATAGAGCAAATGATCCAAGAGGCAGTAAGGCAGAAGGTAGAAAGTCTTTTATGACTTAATCTTGGGAGTCACACATTATTTCTGCCATATTCTTTTGATCACGAAGTCAGCCCTATTCAGTGTGTGAGGGAACTACACAAGGGTGAAATACCAGGAGGCAGGCATCACAGGGTACCATCTTGGTGGCTGGCTGCCACAATCTCTTGAGTTTTTTTCTGTTGTTGGTTTTCTCTTGACTCTCAGTCACATTTTCTGCCTCTCTGCATGTCAAGATTCACTTGCATGGTGGGCTTTGTGTT
The DNA here is from genome assembly GCF_000442215.2 of Lipotes vexillifer. Classification (NCBI taxonomy): domain Eukaryota; kingdom Metazoa; phylum Chordata; class Mammalia; order Artiodactyla; family Lipotidae; genus Lipotes; species Lipotes vexillifer. The sequence goes on along the minus strand of NW_006776226.1, from coordinate 44,594 downwards.
GAACCTCCAAATGACACTATCTTTTTTTTTACCTGAAGTTTTGCCTTTCCTCTATTGAGCAGGTAGAGTAAGGGGCTCATTACCTCAATCTGGTTTGAGACTGGGTTAGATCAGGGCTGGACTGCAGGTTTGCTGAGATTCTGTCTATCTTTGATTTTCTTTCCTCTGATGTGTCCTGTCTAGGCTTCTTACCAAGGGCCTGGTGAGTCACTCTCTCCTTTCTGAAAGATAATACATGTATCATGGGGAAAATCTAATTGCATGTTTAGGATTCGTGGCATTTCCAATTTATTATGCCAGTGCTTCATGACTTTCAAAAGCTTTTCTGATTTCTCTTTACCCCAGTAGCATACCTCTTTGTGCTCCAAGCCATCCTCAGCTCATCCTATTCTCGGCCAGAATAGGCGAATATCCCCACGGGAATAGGGTTACTGGCAACCCTATTACAAAAGAAAATGGCCAGTAACAGATTGCTGCCTCACAGCGGCTCTCCCCTTTTTGATATTCTGAAGTTTCAGTTCATCGTTCCTCTTTCCTACAGCTCTCTGTAATGCTTTGGCATATATATTGAACAGCTTTTCCAGTGTGGGGCTCCTGTAAGCTATGCGACATCACAAACAAGACACTTTATTATTGTATTGTCTGCATATGCTTTTAGGACATATTTATAAAAATTTGATTGTCTTCTTACTAAATTTAGTCTTGAAAACTAAAGTTACTTGCTATGGCTCAAATGATGAAATCAGACTTGGAAATTAATGGCATATACTTGTCATAATTTCCAACAATTCCTAGCAGTTATGTTAATTAGAAGATTCCTGAGGCTCTTGGTTTGACAACTGAGGTTAAGTAACTGTGTTTAATTACAGAAACCAGAAACTTACAAATCCGAATGGGTCACTAAGGCCACACCTTAAGAATAGAGTATTTCTCATTAATTACACACATTGAAACATAAGATGTCCATTCTAAGATTTACAATTGCTATTCTTCTTTTGAGGGAATCACAGAATCAAGGACCTGGAACAGATTTCAGGGATTATCTACGAGCATTCTATTCACTTGCAGACACCCACTTGTCTGCCATCGCAAGCCCAGTTAGAACCTAATTGTTTTTGTCCCCCTTTTCATTCCTGCCCTCACATCTTCCTCCCCACCACTTGTCATTACCTTTTACTGTACCCCATTCTGTTAAACTTAGTCCCCTTTCCCCTTCCCTTCCTTTTCTTTCCTTCTACCATGTTTGGTGGGAACTCATATTTAACATCACCAAATTTCTTGCTTTTCCTGATACACTTCTTTCACCTCTTGAGGTTAACTGAACCCCAGCATTTTTCTCACGACAATTTATACTCAAAGCATGCTTTCAGACTTTGTGTTATCTTTTTGTTTACATTAGTGCTAGACCCCTCAGGTGCCCCACATTTGTTATTCTCTCTATGGAGGACCCTTGTCTAGATGCTAAAATCTAGGAGGGCAGGGATCAGATGGCTGTCTACCTCTAAGGAGCACACTCAGGTAGGCATCTGCCACAGTGCTGGGAATATTGTGTATAGGAGACCCTCACATTTGTTGAATTAACTAGTGAGTGAGTCAATAAATTAATTAATTAAAAATGGGACCCATATTTACTGTTCATTTTTCTCACCTTCTTTCTCTCTACAAGTTTTTTTTATAATTTGTCTGTCCTTTCCACAGGAGTGAATTTCTCAAAAGGTTAAAAATGACCTTTAGACTATCAGATTGCTAAATCCAAGGATCCCTTTGCATAGCACGTCCTGCAAATGTTTTTGGCCTTTCTCTTCACCTTCTTCTTTGGCAATTATCACACGCTTCAAAGGAAAAGAATGCTTCCATTAATTCCTACTTTGTTTTTTCTTTGCTGTTAGAAAGAAGTGATTCCTAAAACTCTTATGATAGACTTTTATGCTTTAATTTGGTAACTTAACATTGTGTAGCTTGCGGTAATTATAGTTTTATATTATTTCTTATTTTCCCTCTTAGATTGTGGAGTCTTTGTGGTTAATAATAATGACTAATATTTAGAGACCAGTAACAGGCATTATTCTAAGTACTATATACATAATAACTTAGTCTTCATAACTCTATAATTAAGGTATATTGTTGTCATTATTTCCACTTCATGGAGGAGGAAACTGAGGCCAAGAGAGATTAAATAATTGTTCAAGGTCATGTCGCTAGTAAATGACAGAGCCAGGAGTAGAACACACACAGTTTGGCTCAGTAGTCCATGTGCTTACTTCCCACTATGCATCAGCCTCTTGCAGCATGACCTGCATTTTATTACTCTTTGTATCCTCAACTGCTGACTCGGTGCATGAGACGTAATGATTACGTAATACATTTTTTGAGGGGGGGCATTAGGTTGAATTATTCATGTCAATCCCTTTACTTCACTTCTTTGAGAATCACATAGGCCTACACAGAAGAGTGAGGACTAAAAGTAAGATCTCTAGACAGCTTCTTCAGAACTCTTTCTCCTGCTTATAGAGCATCAGAGAAGTAAAAGATATTAGTTTTATTATCAATAAACTTTACTTGATGTGAGTCTACTGACAAATCCTTGATACATTAGAGTTCAATACACATTTTTTTCAGTTTCAACTTTAATTCTAATCACATATGTCTCTCAGTTAAATTGGGAGTTAAGGTTTGATTTCTGGTTGCAGATCTGTCACTAATCAGTTGAGTGACCCTGAATAAGTCTCTACCTTTCCAAGTCTGATAAGTTAAGTGTACAAATTAGGTTAAAATGATCTTCAAATTTCCTCCTGCTTAGATACAGGAACATCTAATAAGTACATTAAAGATGTTCAGCATTATTAATCACCACCTGCTGAAATTCTTTTTATTTTTTTATTCTGTATTCATAGCAACCAAGTACTGATTCCTTGATGGAATCATTCATTTAGCAAACATATAATGCCTACTATGTGCAAGAGATTGTAGACCATCTCCAACAATAGGAAGACAGAGCAGAAAATTAACATATTCTTTTGTATTATCAGGCTGCATGTTTTTCTTGGAATATTCCTTGATATTCATTTGAAAAAAAAAATAAAGCCCAATTTACTTTTCTGCAGCGTCCTGGGCTTTAGATATTTATGACTTTAATTATTTGTCCAAATAGATTCATCCCTTTGTACAATTCAACTTGTTTTCTCTGATAAGAATCATTTCAGTAAGTGCTCTGTACATAATTGTCTTAATAGTGTATCTCATTTGGTGGGTAATCTAGGTAATTGTATAACGTTATACTTGAAAATGAGCTTCAGGTATTATAGCGAAAAAAGCCCAGTTGTAAGGAATGGGCCCAAAGACCATGTCTGCAGAGCTGGGGCATCCAGAGCGCCATGAGCTCTAGTAATTGCCCTTACAGTGATGGCTCTGCTATCTGTTCTGTTTCCATAGATGGGGATGCTAGGTGACTCTGCCACACTTCAGAGCAACAACTTTATAATGTGCATGCTTTTGAAATCTGCTGATTTCAACACATCGCATTCTTAATTTAGGCATTAATATTACTACTAGGTAGTAATATTAAATGCTACTTATTAAATATATAACTATATGCCAGATGGTATTCTGAGTACTTTATAAATATTACCGCATTTAATTCTGACAGATCTGTAAGGTGGATTTTATTATCATTCTGATTTTACTTATGAAGAGTGTTAAGCAGCTTGCCTAAGGTCATATAGTTTGTAGCGAGAAATAGAGCAGGAATTTATATCCCAGTCTGACTAACTTCAATCTATTAGGCTTTATTCTAACTACCGAGTACCATTTTAACTCTTAATTATGTATTATTCCCTAATTCTCTCCATATAAATCTTGTTTTCTATCACTGACTAAAGCAGAGCCTCTATTTAAACCAGCTTTGTGAATCTACAGTCCACTTATTTTTTAAGATATGTATAATTTTATACATGAAATCTAAAAGTTTTAAAAGAAAGATATTAAAATATAGATGTCAAAAATCGGTGTTATTTCATTCCAAATTTAACTTGGATGTCTAAGTACTTATATATGGGAAATGCTGCCATTTCACAAAATGGTTTTGGAACTAATTTTCCTGTGGGAACACTTTCTTAGTATTCATTTTCCTGTTTAGGCATAGAAAGAGAAAATGCTCTCATTTATGCACAGATAATTACAGTATTCACATAACCTTTAGAAGTCTTTATTATTATTTTCTTTCCCTTCAAAGTTTCTGTATTCACTGAATTTATATCAGCCTAAGCACAGGGAATTCTTCCAGCTTGCACTTAAACTAATTTCTGAGAGAAAGCAGCATAATTTATACCTTATATTGCATAGTATTTATGAAACTGCATTTATTAAAGCTTTATAGACAAATGTGTTTGGGCTTGTTGTCATTTTTTTCCTGGTTTGGATTGATTTTTCAGTGCTGATTTATGGCAGTCGTCCCTCTGCACTAGAAACACTAGTAACAGGGAAAAGCCTGTGAATACAACATTTGCTACAGAAATGTGATTTCTCAGCATCTCTTTGATATAACAAGTTTAGGGGTCTCTTACTTTCTTTTAACGTAGTATCTATTAGAATAATTTGTAGCTTCTTATTTATCTTGTCTGTGTAGTGTCAATAAACATGCAAAACAGAACAATTTTTCCTCATTACCTAGTCCAGGACATTCAAAGGGAAACAGTATGGAGCAGGGCAAAGATATGGGCTATGGAGTCAAAATACCTGGGTTCAAATCCTACTTCTACTCTTTTCACACTGTATGACCTTGGGGCATGTTAATTAACTTCCTAAACCTCAGTTTTCTCATCTTTAAAATGGGATTAATACAAATCAGCTAACATTAATTGAACACTTAGCATATGTGAAGCATTACTTTTAAAGCTTTTTATTTCAGAACACATTAACTCCTCACAGTAACCCTGTGTGGAGGTGCAATTATCACCTCCATTTTACAGGTAAATAAACTAAGGCACAGAACAGTTAAGTAGCTTGCTCAAGCTCTTATGGGATTGTTGAGAGGATTAGAAACAGGCAACCAACAGAGTGCTCAGCAAGTAGAAAACACTGAAGAAAGGTGTCTTCCAAGCAGTCAGGAAGAGCTCTTGGTCACATACTTGTGTACCTTTAATAACAGATAAAAGGAGTAGAGGCTGTTCTTTACTCTCTACAGAAGTACTAGATTGATTAGGTTAAAGTTTCTGGAAACTTGACAGAGACCAGTCACCTCATTTTATATATGAAAAAGTGTATACCTTGCCAGGTTACATGACTTGGCTAAGATTTGGGTAGTTCAGAGACTAGAACCCAGATTTTCTATCTTAACCCTGGGCTTTTTCTCTCCCATAAGCCCAATGTCATAGCTCCTCTCATTGCTATCAACTTGGTTTGGGCAATTCATTTTTTAGTTAGAAATATCCAAGGTCAAGGAGATATGACTTGTCTTGTCTTTCTACTTAGTGAAGACAAATTACATTGGTACCAGAGTTACGAACTTTTGGCAAGAAAAAAATAAAGTGATGTATATTTTTACTTTGTCACACATAATCACAATTTATATTTGGTTATGATAATGTAGGTAGCTCCTTTATCGTTGCCTTTCTCTATTGGGAGAGTGTGGAAGATCAATTTCATTAATCATTTACATTATCTAATCAAATTATATAAATTAACTTTCTTATTTAGTACTTTCTCTCTTTAGGACACCATGTAGGAAACCTAAATGTCAGATAATGACTCTCAAGTAAAGGGTCAGACAAAGCAGAAAGCAATTAACATATCCAGGGTAAGCAATTTTTTCTAAAGATATGAGAAACATCTGGGATTCATTTTCAATGGTTGTGATTTGCTTTGTGGTTTTGAAATGAAGATAGCAATAGTACTTCAGAACTAAAACCAAACACAGACCAAAAAAGCGTAGAAATTTAGGCTTGTGAGGAGCATTCCTATATACCCAAGTTCAAAGTTACCAGTTAACCTTTAAATGTCACCAAACTGTTTCAGAGATGGTGAATGTCGTGGCTAATGTGACAACTGGTCTTTATGTGTGTCATGTACATTCAAGAATTTTCCAGGTCCCAAGGGCAATTGAATTGATAGATTTATCTTAACCTTTCACATAAGCTCGAGTTTACATTGAACTGGAACATTTTTTTCCCTTGATGTTCCTTTCTATTCTTTGGTTGAGAGTGATCTTTTCTGTCTACTGTTACTTTCTCGGGATGCCTGGATGTAGATATTCACAGTATAAATCAGATTGTTGGAGGTGCTGTAATGATAGTGATACTAAGTGAGATTAAGTGAATTCAATCAAAATTGATCCCTATTCCACCACAAAATATAAAAATCAAGTTTCTTGGAGTTTGAGGGTTTTTATATTAGTTTTATCTGACTCTTTC
>NW_006776226.1:12773-38099 GCF_000442215.2 Lipotes vexillifer | reverse complement strand
CTCTTTCCCCTGGTGTTTTTAATGTCTAACAATTTTATCTAATATAAAAACATGAATTTAGTTTTTTCTGGTTATCATAACTGAATAGATATCAAATATGTGGCAAATGGCATAATCTTGGGGGTTAAATGTTTGGAATCTTGCTCTGGAGCTGCCTGGGTTTGCATGCCAGCTTTGTCCCTTACCACAAGATGTTGGGCAAATTACTTGTCTTTTCTGCACCACAGTTCCCTTATCCATAAAAGGATAGTGTATGTACACTGCAAAAAGTCGTTATGAGGATTAGATGAGTCCATCTATGTTAAGTGCTTAGTATTAGTACCTGGCACAGACTAGGGGGAGGTTTGCTATTATTATTGCTTTAACTGGCATGAATTACCATGGAGGTTGAAAATGTTTTTGTTTCTTAACCATTTATATTTCTTCTATAATTTCTTGTTCATATCCCTTGCCCATTTTTATCACCATGTTCTATTTTTGTCTTATTGATTTTCAAAAGTTGTACCATTTATTGACATACTGCTTTGGATATCATTAAATGTCATAGGTATACAAAATAATAAAGAAAAATTAACCAAGCACGTACAATGTCTGAGACACTGTGCTAGGTGCTGTGCAGAATAGAGAAATGGATTACATGATCCCTTTCCTCTAAGTGATGTTTAACATAGTAGGGGGAAAAGGAAACCTCCAAAATAATGCAATGTGTTATAATAGAGCTTTCCATATCTGTGCTTTTGGTACATTCATAAGGATGACATTAATTCAGATTGGAATCATCCCAGAAGGTTTTTGGAAGAGGTGGCATTTAAGATTGGATTGAATAGTGCGCAAAATTTTGAGACGCATAGGTGGCTGGACAAGGGCATTCTAGTGGGTTAAAATAGTGAGAGAGAAGACAGTCGGGGAATAAAATACTCATTTAAAGAACTTACTTTTAGATTTTTTAATCGTTACATGACACTTGTTTTCAACAAAGCAAAGTAAACATTGTGATCACTGACCTCTTAGAACTTTGAATCATAAGGAAAGATAGAAATTGTACTTAACCTAAGACTAATTCAGGAACTCAAACTAGTGGTGTATATGATCCATTCAAACCTGTAGTTTACATTAAAAGGCTAAACTAGATGCATAGGACTGACAACATACACAAAATGACCATTTCTTTTTGTCCGTATTGAATAGAAAAGGTAGATTATGGCAGTTCCAAGGCTGTAAAAATCTAGAGGGATAACAGCCAAGGCTTTGTTGTCAATTCACAAGGGCAGATTTGGAAGAAACCAGTCAGCAATCCTTGATATATTTTAATAAGCAGGGTGGGGCTGTCCTGTGCATTCTAGGATGTTTAGCAGCATCCTTGGCCTCTATCCCCTAAATGCCAGTGGCACCTCTCCCAACCCCAGGGTTATGACAAATAAAAATGTCTCTAGAAATTGTTGAATGTCCCTTTGGGGGCAAAATCTCACCTGGTTGAGAACCACTGGAATACAATATACAATTATTCCTTTATTTCAAATTTCTTTTAACTGTTTACCATATTCTTGGGCAATATGTTCAATTTTTTATAGTTATAATAGCAAAGACCTACCATTTATTGAACATATGCATAAAAGAGTTTTTAAAAATATATGTATGTTCCATACAAAATGCATTCCAAATGTTAAAGCTTGGACACATACTTTGGAGTGTCAATACCTTGGTACAAACCGAGCTGAGCTCATTTTCTGAATTTATCCAAATAGCAAATGCCTCACTTGCAGAAACTTAATATTCCTGTTGTGAAAAATCAGGCAGATTACTCTAACTTGGGAAACTTATGGAATCACCTTTTCACAAGCCTTATATTTTGAAATAATTTCAGAATTAAAGAAAAGTTGAAAAGATATGTACAAAGTATTTCACATACCTTCATCCAGATTTCTCAAATGTTAACATTTCACTACTTTGAGCTCTCTCTCTCTCTCTGTAAGTAGATAGATAGATGATAGATAGATAGATAGATAGATATTTATAAAGATATAGATATAATTTTTTAAGACCCATTTGAGGATAAGTTATACATATGATGCCCCTTTACAACTAAATACTTTCATGTTTATTTCCAAAAACATTCTCTTTTGTAACCACAATGCAATTGTCAAAACCAGTACTAATATCTAATCTTTAGGCCTTATTTAAATAATGCCAATACCTCCAATAATATCCCGTCTAAGATCACACATTACATTTAGTTGTCATGTCTCTTTAGACTCTTTTAATATGGAACGGTTCTTCGGGGTTTTTTTGTTTTGGACTGAATGTTTGTTTCCCCCCAAAATTCATATGTTGAAGCCCTAACTCCCAGTGTGGCTGTATTTGGAGACTGGTCCTCTAAGGAAGTACTGAAATTAAAGTTAAATGAAGTCATAGGGTGGGACCCTCTTACGACAGAATTAGAGTCCTTACAAGAAGAGACATCAGAGAGCTTGACTCTCTCTCTCTCTGTCTCTCTCCCGTTCTGCGCACGTACGAGGAAAGACCTTGTAAAGACATAGGGAGATGGTGGCCATCTATAAGACAGGAAACCAGCCTCACTAGAAACCAACCCTGCCAGACCTTCATCATAGACTTCAGCCTCCAGAACTGTGAGAAAATAAATTTCCATTATTTAAGCTACCCATTCTATGGTAATTTGTTTTGGCAACTTGAAGCTGACATACAATGACTGACATTTTTGAAGTATACAGACCATTTACAGTGCTTAACACTTAGATTTAATATCCATAAAATCTATATCAGCTAAAGGGCTATTACAATGGTACAGGCAATACATGACTGTGGATTGGTCTAAGATGACAGAAATGGCATGGTGAGATGGTTCATATTCAGAATTTATTTGATATTAAAGCAAACAGGCTTCCTAATGCATTGGCTATGAGGCATGAGGGAAAAAGAAGAGACCCAGTTTCAGCAAACATAGCAGAAATCATACCTCCAAATGGGTGCAAAATCAATGACAGCTTAAATACATTACCAATTTCTATTTTGAAATCATTTTCAGTTCTAGTGATATGTTTTTATATATTTCCAATATAAGTTTATTGAATGAAAGATGGTTGGTAGAGTGAATAAATAGCTTCATTCATAGCAAATTTTTATTTCAGGGTAAATTTAACTTTAGGAGTAATCCAAAAGCCATAGGGTAAATAAGTTAGATAACCACTTTAAGCAATAACATTTTCAGTCAAAAATTTAAGTAATGACTCTGGTTTCTTTGCATTATTCTTAACCTGATTCTGAAAGCAATTCCAAGGGCAAGTTTTCAAAAAAGCTTTTAAGCAATAATAGCATCATTAGCAAAAGTGGCTATATCTTAAAGATTATTTTTCTTTGAAAGAAACAAAACTCAATAATATCTATAGATAATGTAATAGCTATTTATATCTGCTGATATAAATATCTATGTTACATCATTTTTCCTTATTTTCATGTCTCCTCTCCCCTTGTAGAAGGCTAAACTCTTTTCCTTCATTTTTTCATTTTCTAGATGTGGCTATCTCTAGGGTACCCTGGTGTGGTACTTAGAGAAATGTCTATACCTATACCTATATCTATATCATCAATCTCTCTGTATATATTTGTATCTCTATTTATATATAATCTATATTTGTATACATATGCCTAGATATATATGACAATTATAAAGAGGCCTTTCTTTTTCATCTGATAATTGCTATTGCATTGCTTACTAATTTCTGTTTGATTCATGAATCTGGAAAGAACTTAGAAGTCATCTACTCAAACTCTCTAATTTAGTACATGAGGAAACTGATTTTCTTCCCCCAAAGACCTTTAACCAGCACTACATTTAGGATAAGAACCCAGGTTTTCTGTCTCCTGGTGAAGTGCTCTTTCTAATCTATTAGAATGAAGGTTACATTAGTATTCAGAGGAGGAAAATTATTATTAGCATTGTAACTTAGTTTGGGAGTTTGAGTTATGCTAATTTCTGCTGTAGATATTTTGGAAAAAAACCAAAATACAGGTCAGTATCTTAACTTCAGAGGATCCACAAAAGGGTCAGAGTTACAAACCAATCCATTGCTCTAAAGCCTGCAAACTCAGAATCAACGTCACAGTAGACAGTGTTAAGACAGGTGAATTGCAATAAATTATGAGCTAACAATAGGGCTTTTCTCACTGAAAATGATTACCTCTGTAATTAGGGGACCCTAGTGTTCTGTAAAATACCCATTGGATATTCTTAATCTGTAGATGGGTAGAGAGAATGTGGAGAAAAAAGCATTTCTTGAACATCTGTTGTTTGGCAGTCACTTTTCATGCATTAGTATTGCATGAATAAATTTTAAATTTATTGAAATTCTGGTTCCAAGAGAAATTTTAAATAAAAGTTCTGAGTTGAATATTTATTATTTTAAAGTCATTAATTCATACTTCTACATCAAATAATGGAGTAATGCTAAATGACTGGTAAATTACTGAAAATATAAGCTAAACATTGTTATACTGAAATTTCCCTATTAGAAATAAATTATGGTAAGTTAAAGTATTATGTCTTTCGTTTTTTTCATGAAAAATTAATCAACACAGTTGATTATTATTCAACAAATATTTATTAAGTATTTGCTCTGAGCCCATCGGTGGCACATGAACTGTTTAGAGCAGGATCCATTTGTCTTAGTCAGCTTGGGCTGCTATAGATTGAGTATTTTAAACAACACATTTTTTTTTTCTTATTTTTTCAGTTCTGGAGGCTAGGAATTCCAAAGCCAAGTTGCTGGCCTATTTGGTTCCTGGTGAGATCTCACTTTCTGGCTTGCAGATGGCCATCTTCTTGCCATGTCCTCACATGGCTGAGAGAGGAGCAAGCTCTGTTGATTCCTTCTCTTTTTATAGAGACTAATCCCATCGAGGACCTCACCGTCATGAACTCATCTAAACCTAATTACCTTCTGTAAGCCCCACCTCCAGTTACTATCACATTGGGGATTAGGGCTTCAACAGATGAATTTGGGGGGGATATAAACATTCAGTCCATAACACATGTCAATGTGTTTTCTTCATTGATGGAGCTTACAGTCTTACAGAGAAAAGCATAAATAAAAACTTCTTGTGACCACTGTTATAAAAGTGGTAGAATAAGGTCCATAAGAGAGAAGAATGGGGAATCAACTTTAAGTACAATTTTCAGGAAAGCCCACCCTAAGGAAATGTTTGAGATCTGATGGGTCCTGGAGAGCCAGCTTTGCAGAGGGAGCTGGGCAGAGTTGTTCAGAGAGAGGGAATGGAACTTCACTTGCTAAGGCACTGAGGAGGGAGAGATTGCAGTGTGTTTGTGGAAAGAAAAGGAAGATTTCTGTCTAGGGCACAGAGAGATGGGCTTGCAAGAGACTGGAGCCCCAGCCCAGATTGTGTAGGATGTCTCAGACTGTGCCAAAAGCAAATAGGTACTACCAAGTTTGAATTTTCAAACTTTACTCTGTTTGCTTCAATAGACACTAGAAAACTTAACAAACAAGATCAGAATGTTGAATGAGGAAAAGAAAGAAATACAGTTTGCTAATTTATCTCTTGTTTTATATAAAAATAGGCTGTTCTTGTTTTAATGGAGAAACATAGAAAATATTTTAATGATAGGCAAATACTTTGGGAACAAGTGTTTGTCAAGAAACCGCCTAAAAGATCACATAACTCATTAATAGTAGACCCTACATGGAGCTTAATCCCCCAACTTCTAATCTGCTTTCCTTTTTACTACATTTTTATCTTCAGAGTCAAGAGGGGAAAACAAAGAAAAACCTCTACTGAAAACTGGGCCCCTAAAAACATGGACCCTCTGAGCACAGTTCCCTATTCTCTGTGAAAGAATTTCCATTCTAAAATGGAAACTGGAGGATGTAAAATGAAAAATCTCACATCTGTGCCCTCAGGAAAACAAAACAAGACTGAGAGACTGATTTCCCATAAAAGCCTGATTTACAGAAAACTGGTAACATTTGAATTTTCTTAAATAGTAGGGAGTTGGTCAGGGGTTGCCTCATATCAGCCTTGGGAAATTTTCCTAATGGTCTCCAAAAGCATGAGCGAGAAATGATCCAAGTTGGTTTGATCTCGCAAAATAAGCAGAATTGAACTTTTGTTTGTATGACTGGACTGGTTTTGTCTGCTTGGGGGACAATGAAATGAGATGAGAAATGAAATGAGAAAGGAGAAGTAACAACTGACACTGCTGAAATAAAAAAGATTATGAGAGATTACTACAAGCAACTCTATGCCAATAAAATGGACACTCTGGAAGAAATGGACAGATTCTTAGAAATGCACGAACTACCAAGACTGAATCAGGAAGAAATAGAAAATATGAACAGACCAATCACAAACACTGAAATTGAAACTGTGATTAAAAATCTCCCAAGAAACAAAAGCCCAGGACCAGATGACTTCACAGGGGAATTCTATCAAACATTTAGAGAAGAGCTAACACCTATCCTAATCAAACTCTTCCAAAATATAGCAGAGGGAGGAACACTCCCAAACTCATTCTATGAGGCCACCATCACTCTGATACCAAAACCAGACAAGGATGTCACAAAAAAACCAAAACTACAGGCCAGTATCACTGATGAACATAGATGCAAAAATCCTCAACAAAATACTAGCAAACAGAATCCAACAGCACATTAAAAGGATCATACACCATGATCAAGTGGGGTTTATTCCAGGAATGCAAGGATTCTTCAACATATGCAAATCAACCAACGTGATACACCATATTAACAAATTGAAGGAGAAAAACCACATGATCACCTCAATAGATGCAGAGAAAGCTTTCGACAAAATTCAACACCTATTTATGATAAAAACCCTGCAGAAAGTAGGCATAGAGGGAACTTTCCTCAACATAATAAAGGCCATATATGACAAACCCACAGCCAACATCATCCTCAATGGTGAAAAACAGCCCAGAGATAAACCCATGCACATATGGTCACCTTATCTTTGATAAAGGTGGCAGGAACGTACAGTGGAGAAAGGACAGCCTCTTCAATAAGTGGTGCTGGGAAAACTGGACAGGTACATGTAAAAGTATGAGATTAGATCACTCCCTAACACCATACACAAAAATAAGCTCAAAATGGATTAAAGACCTAAATGTAAGGCCAGAAACTATCAAACTCTTAGAGGAAAACATAGGCAGAACACTCTATGACATAAATCACAGCAAGATCCTTCTTGACCCATCTCCTAGAGTAATGGAGATAAAAAACAGAAATAAACAAATGGGACCTAATGAAACTTCAAAGCTTTTGCACAGCAAAGGAAACCATAAACAAGACCAAAAGACAACCCTCAGAATGGGAGAAAATATTTGCAAATGAATCAACTGACAAAGGATTAATCTCCAAAACTTACAGGCAGCTCATGCAGCTCAATAAAAAAAAATAAACAACCCAATCCAAAAATGGGCAGAAGACGTAAATAGACAGTTCTCCAAAGAAGATATACAGACTGCCAACAAACACATGAAAGAATGCTCAACATCATTAATCATTAGAGAAATGCAAATCAAAACTACAATGAGATATCATCTCACACCAGTCAGAATGGCCATCATCAAAAAATCTACAAACAATAAATGCTGGAGAGGGTGTGGAGAAAAGGGAGCACTCTTGCGCTGCTGGCGGGAATGTGAATTGGTTCAGCCACTATGGAGAACAGTATGGAGGTTCCTTAAAAAACTACAAATAGAACTACCATATGACCCAGCAATCCCACTACTAGGTATATACCCTGAGGAAACCAGAATTCAGAAAGAGTCATGTACCAAAATGTTCATTGCAGCTCTATTTACAATAGCCCGGAGATGGAAACAACCTAAGTGCCCATCGTCGGATGAATGGATAAAGAAGATGTGGCACATATATACAATGGAATATTACTCAGCCATAAAAAGAAATGAAATTGAGCTATTTGTAATGAGGTGGATAGACCTAGAGACTGTCATACAGAGTGAAGTAAGTCAGAAAGAGAAGGACAAATACCGTATGCTAACACATATATATGGAATTTAAGAAAAAAAAATGTTATGAAGAACCTAGGGTTAAAACAGGAATAAAGACACAGACTTACTGGAGAACGGACTTGAGGTTATGGGGAGGAGGAAGGGTGAGCTGTGATAGGGCGAGAGAGAGACATGGACATATATATACTAACAAACGTAAGGTAGATAGCCAGTGGGAAGCAGCTGCATGGCACAGGGATACCGGCTCGGTGCTTTGTGACTGCCTGGAGGGGTGGGATAGGGAGGGTGGGAGGGAGGGAGACGAAGAGGGAAGAGATATGGGAACATATGTATATGTATAACTGATTCATTTTGTTATAAAGCAGAAACTAACACACCATTGTAAAGCAATTATACCCCAATAAAGATGTTAAAAAAAAAAGAAAGAATCCTAAAGATGCCACCAGAAAACCACTAGAGCTAATCAATGAATATGGTAAAGTTTCAGGATACACAATTAACGCACAGAAATCTCTTGCATTCCTATACACTAATGATGAAAAATCTGAAATGGAAATTAAGGAAACACTCACATTTACCACTGCAACAACAAGAATAAAATACCTAGGAATAAACCTACCTAGGGAGACAAAAGACCTGTATGCAGAAAACTCTAAGACACTGATGAAAGAAATTAAAGATGATACAAGCAGATGGAGAGATATACCATATTCTTAGATTGGAAGAATCAATATTGTGAAAATGACTATACTACCCAAAGCAATCTACATATTCAATGCAATCTCTATCAAATTACCAATGGCATTTCTTATAGAACTAGAACAAATATCTTAAAATTTGTATGAGACACAAAAGACCCCGAATAGCCAAAGCAGCCTTGAGGGAAAAAAACGGAGCTGGAGGAATCGGACTCCATGACTTCAGACTATACTACAGAGCTACAGTAATCAAGATAATATGGTACTGGCACAAAAATAGAAACACAGATCAATGGAATAGGATAGAAAGCCCAGAGATAAACCCACGCATCTATGGTCAACTAATCTGTGACAAAGGGGGCAAGGATATACAATGGAGAAAAGACAGTCTCTTCAATAAGTGGTGCTGGGAAAACTGGGCAGCTACATGTAAAAGAATGAAATTAGAACACTCCCTAACACCATACACAAAAATAAACTCAAAATGGATTAGAGACCTAAATATAAGACCAGACATTATAAAACTCTTAGAGGAATACATAGGAAGAACACTCTTTGACATAAATCACAGCAAGATCTTTTTTGATCCACCTCCTAGAGTAATGGAAATAAAAACAGAAATAAACAAATGGGACCTAATGAAACTTAAAAGCTTTTGCACAGCAAAGGAAACTACAAACAGGACGTAAAGACAACCCTCAAAATGGGAGAAAATATTTGCAAACGAATCAATAGACAAAGGATTAACCTCCAAAATATATAAACAGCTCATGCAGCTCAATAGTAATAAAACAAACAACCCAATCCAAAAATGGGCAGAAGTCCTAAATAGACATTTCTCCAAAGAAGATATACAGATGGCCAAGAAGCACATGAAAAGCTGCTCAACATCACTAATTATTAGAGAGATGCAAATCAAAACTACAGTGAGGTATCACCTCACACCAGTTAGCATGGGAATAATCATAAAATCTACAAACAGTAAATGCTGGAGAGGGTGTGGAGAAAAGGGAACCCTCTTGCACTGTTGGTGGGAATGTAAATTGATACAGGCACTATGGAGAACAGTATGGAGGTTCCTTAAAAACTAAAAATAGATTTACCATATGACCCAGCAATCCCACTACTAGGCATATACCCAGAGAGATAACCACAATTCAAAAAGCCACATGCACCCCAATGTTCATTGCTGCACTATTTATAATAGACAGATCATGGAAGCAACCTAACTGCCCATCAAGAGACGAATGGATAAAGAAAATGTGGTACATATGTACAGTGGAATATTACTCAGCCATAAAAAGGAATGAAGTTGGGTCATTTGTAGAGACGTGGATGGATCTAGAGATAGTCATACAGAATGAAGTAGGTCAGAAAGAGAAAAACAAATATCATATAATAACGCATATATGTGGAACCTAGAAAAATGGTACAGAGTAAATTGATACAGGCACTATGGAGAACAGTATGGAGGTTCCTTAAAAACTAAAAATAGATTTACCATATGACCCAGCAATCCCACTACTAGGCATATACCCAGAGAGATAACCACAATTCAAAAAGCCACATGCACCCCAATGTTCATTGCTGCACTATTTATAATAGACAGATCATGGAAGCAACCTAACTGCCCATCAAGAGACGAATGGATAAAGAAAATGTGGTACATATGTACAGTGGAATATTACTCAGCCATAAAAAGGAATGAAGTTGGGTCATTTGTAGAGACGTGGATGGATCTAGAGATAGTCATACAGAATGAAGTAGGTCAGAAAGAGAAAAACAAATATCATATAATAACGCATATATGTGGAACCTAGAAAAATGGTACAGATGAACCAGTTTGCAGGGTAGAAATAGAGACACAGATGTAGAGAACAAACGTATGGACACCAAGAGGGGAAAGCGGCAGGGGGTGGGGGTGGTGGTGGGATAAATTGGGCGATTGGGATTGACATGTATACACTGATGTGTATAAAATTGATGAATAATAAGAATCTGTTTTATAAAATAAATAAAATTCTAAAATTAAAAAAAATAAAGTAAGCCTTATGTAAATGTGAATTTTGAGGCAAAACTTAGCCAAACAACTGAAATTACCTGGAGCCACATGTAAAAATGTTGTCAGGGTAGTTAGTTAATATAGATTTCTTAAATAGAATCTGGTCAGTCTTCAGCAGTACTTATTAAGTTACCCTGTCTTTATGACTTTGGGGTATCTGCTATAGACACAAAGGAGACGTACACCTTACCCCATAAAGCTTAACTTATATATGAAGAGAAAAAATAAAATGGAAACTATTTATTGAAAAAAAAATCATAAAAAAATAAAAGATCTTTAGTAAAAATAAAGTAAAGGTGTGGCTCCTCTGTTTTCAGGCTTACTTGTATTTCAACAAGAAATCTGTTGTTTATCTAATTTTCTTCCTTTGTTTTCCCCTCTGCTTTTAAGATGTTATCTTTATCACCAGGTTCAAACAATTTGATTATAAAATGCCTTGGTGTAGTTCTTCTCACATCTCCGGGTTTGTGAAATATCTTGGAATTATGGTTCTATAGTTTTCTTAAAGCTTGGAGAAGTTTTGGCATTAGTTTCTTTAATAATATTTGTCCACCCCACCTCCTTTCTTTGCAGGACTCCTATAACACAGGTATTTGGCCACTTGAAGTGGTCCCACAGCTCTTTTAATTTTTGATGAGCTTATGCCTCTGGACTGGGATTTTCCCAAGTGTTTCTCAGTCTTTTCCTCCCACCTCAGGTAGGACAAATGGCTACAGCTGTGGGTATTTCTCTTCCCTCGGGTCAATTAAGCTCTAATGATATCCATCTGGTTAGGCTCTGTTAACTAGCTTCTCCCGAGGGTGGGCCTTGTTAAGAAGAGTGCTGCGGTGTGTTTCAAGATGGTTCCTTTACTTCTCGCCCTGCGGGAAGAACAAGCGGGTTTTTCCTCAGATATTTGCTGCGAGAACGTGGTTGAGCTCTTGGAAAACTCAACAAAAAGTGAGTGAATGTTTTGCATTATTGAAAGTACTGGATATTTTTGTATTGTATGTATATTCTTGAGCTTTGTTCTGGGATAGTTAATTTACTTGGAAATAATTTGATTCCTACTGATTCTTGCTTTAGAACGTAGTTAGGTAGGATGTGTATCATTACTCTAGGGCCAATTTTGCCAAACTAGTAAGAACTTTTCTGAGTACTCTACATGATGTCACTTAAATTCTGAGATTTTTCCATTCAGCTGGTGACTACTGTAGATTTTTCCTTCTAATCCCTTTTCTGGGCCCCAGGTAATTTCTTCACATGCATGAGCTCATGGTTACCTGGCTGAAGCCTCTAGGGGAAACCTCCATAAATCTCTGGAGCTCTCTATGTGGTTCTCTAACCATCTCGTGGCCTTTCTGGTCTTCCAGCTTTACCTGCTCAACTCAGGGAGTCTGCAGAGCCCTCCATGGTTTCCCTTTTCCTTGCCAGATCATGTAAACTTTGTCCTTAATTACCTGATGTATAATATCTTAGAGCTGTGAAGTTAAAAATGTCTAGTAACTTCAAACTGTTGTTTTATATATTCCCTGTCCCACCCAGTGTTTTTTTTTTTTTTCCCTTAGTCGTTTAAGTAAGAGGGTACATCCGATCTCTGTTACTCAATCTTGGTAAGAAGAAAAATACCCCTCTTTTGAATTTTGTTTTTAAGAGTTATTTTGATAGGGTGGTTATGATTTATATGTATGCTGATTTCTGTAACTCAGTGGCATTAAACATATGGATTATGCAAATTTAAGGTAGGATAATTTAAGAATTCTCGTTAACTCTCTCCATGTTTAAATTTTACATAATGCAAATTAACTCTCCCGAAAAGAACCAAGAAACTTTGGGAACTGTGTATTTTCAAAACTTGACAGGCCAAATGGATTGTAAGTTATGTTCATGCTGTTGACACATTTTGGCACCATCTTTTGTTTGACTTAGTTGAAGTATGTTGGGTTTGAATTTTGCAAAATATTCAGTAATGAGTCCCTTATAAAATGTTATCTTCTTGTTTATATAAGTTTATCTCTTGAAAGGGAGGCATTATTATCTTTTATCACATAAGTGTAAAAGCTGAGGTTCGCAGAGCTTTTTTCTTTTTTTTTTTTTTACATCTTTATTGGAGTATAATTGCTTTACAGTGGTGTGCTAGTTTCTGCTTTATAACAAAGTGAATCAGTTATACATATACATATGTCCCCATATCTCTTCCCTCTTGCGTTTCCCTCCCTCCCACCCTCCCTATCCCACCCCTCTAGGTGGTCACAGAGCACCGAGCTGATCTCCCTGTGCTATGCGGCTGCTTCCCACTAGCTGTCTATTTTACATTTGGTAGTGTATATATGTCCATGCCACTCTCTCGCTTTGTCACAGCTTATGCTTCTCCCTCCCCATATTTTCAAGTCCATTCTCTAGTAGGTCTGTGCCTTTATTCCTGTCTTACCCCTAGGTTCTTCATGACATTTTTTTTTCTTAAATTCCACATATATGTGTTAGCATGCGGTATTTGTCTTTCTCTTTCTGACTTACTTCACTCTGTATGACAGACTCTAGGTCCATCCACCTCGTTACAAATAGCTCAATTTCATTTCTTTTTATGGCTGAGAGCTTTTGATGTTTGCTTAATTTTGTGTAGCTGAATCAGAGCAAGTGATAAGACTGAAGTATTGCAGAGTTCAGAGTAAATACTTTCTGCTATTCCACGTTGATTCAATGGTTGCTTTAAATTCTTAGGTAAATTAGTGGATTAACAATGCAAATATAATGAGCTTAATATATTTGCAAAAGAGTTGAGGCCACATTATTCTAGCTCCATCTTTTGTTACATGAGCCTCTAAATTATGTGTATTAACCCCATCTAAAGGGAAGGGACCTCCCACTTGATGCAAAGGGATCAGTGTCTTTCTCTCTCTTTAACCTTACTTGTTGCTCTTCTCAAAAGTAGGAGTGATCTATCTGACTAATGGTATTTGGAAAAGAGAGTCTGAGCCTGGGCTGCTTCACTCTTCCTTGTTTCCTCCTCTCCCTTCCCCTCTCCACCTCTCGCTCTTGCTCTGGTTTGCTTCTTCCTACTTGCTGTGGGAAATCTGGGTTAGAACACTATTCAGAACCTTTCAGGTCTATCAAACTCTCACTTGTCCTTTTTCTTCTGCCTCTCAGTTTCTTGGGTTCTTTGCATTTGGTGTGTTGAGGGAAAGGCTAGGATCCTCTGGTGACTGACTGGTAAGGCTTCAATTGGAATTATTAGGGAATTATTTTTGGCTTCAGTTCCTAGTCACATATTGCATCCAGCTTTACCAGCAATAAATCTCATATTTTAAAGTGTAAGTCTTAAAGGTGAAAGAGATATGATAGATCATCAACCTCACAAACCCCACAGGTGTCTTCAAATCAAATACTTATTTCCTAAGGGTAAGAAGGAAACTTTTTAAAGTAACCAGGGCCACCCCCAATATAACAGCTAACGGGTAAACAGCTGGCATAGCAGAATATTGCCAATACTTAATTCAACCACAGCTGGCATCCACTGATTGTCAGACCCATAGCAAATTGGCTGTTGAAAACTACTGACTATTGCCCTTGCCTAATGCATTAAAAAGAAGGCAAACTTTAAAAAGAAAGCATACTGTAAAACATAATAGGGAAGATAAAAACGATTTTTGTTTAGTAAAATTGATATATTACAACTTTTAAAAGTTTATGTGAAAACTACATTAAGTGAATCATTTTTCTCCATTGGTTCCTATAAAAATAATATGAGATTTAATCTAAAAGAGGGGAAAAAGTTATTTACTCATAACCTGCCTTTTTGACAAAAGATTTGAAGTAGCTTACAGGAAATACATATAATAGAAATATAAAATGAAATATAAATTTGAATGGCCACCAAAGTGGGATGAAACACTAAATGTAGATTTATAGGCTTATTGGACTATGCACTTGCTTAAAGTGGGCAATACATTTGTTCTGAGACTCACAGGAGCCAAAGTTTAAAGAAATCCAACAGCAGAAGAAATACAAAAAAGTTCAGTATTTTTATTTCTCTGGGTGAATGATGCCTTTTTTTTAGCTTAAATAAAATCAGTAAATGAAATCATGATGGGAAAATGGCAGTTTACTACATATAATTTTAAATTTTTATTTTATCAAAGATAATAAAAATATCTGCCATTAAAGACACATAATGTGCTCAGAGAAAATATTTCTAGAAAATATGACGATTTGTGCAGTTTTTTGGATTTGCAAAAGCCACTTAAGAACTCAGAAGAATTGTCCTTAGTAGGTTTGCAAGTCTTTCAAATATTTCAAATATCTGACAGAACAGACTTACAAACCTACTAAGTGACCCAGTTATTTTTTGCCAGTTCCCGTCACCATTCTGGAACTTTGTCCTAAGATGCATTCTTTTGGTAAAGTTCTACTTTGTACAGAAACGTAGAAATCACAGATGGTTTGTTTGACTTCTCATTGCTCAGATATCCCTGTTACCCCACTTGCAGCCACAAATAGTTGATCAGCTGATTTAAGCCAATGAGCCTTTTGCATGAGGACTTTGAAACTGAATCCAGGTGATTCCAGTCAGGCATCACTCTCTTGAAAGGAGAAAATGTGCTGGAGGCTATTAGTGATGATCACTTTCTATCATGAATGCTATGGAGCAGATAAAAGTCATTTTCAGAGTGAGAGGAGAGAGGGAGGTGATTTTGTGGTTTTCCTGTAGCTTTTCAACTATTGGTTCCATGCCCTTCTATGGCCTCAGCTGAAATGCTGTCCTTTGCTTCCCTGAGAAACATATCTTTATACTGTCTACTTCTCTGGTTACCTTAGCTGCCAAACAGTTTCCATGAAAACTTGGGTCCATAGGAACTGTACATCCTCACCTAAATCATGCCTGAGAGATTTTGCAACAACTTCCCAGATCCTGTGCCTTGACTTCTGGTTGCTCATCAAGAGTGTGCCTCTGAGACTGTCGTCTGCCTCGGCACATCACTCAGGTGTGCAAATCTCATTTAGCCCAAATACCCCTCCTTCTTCTGACATCTCCATGTTCTTTTAGGTCCCCTGACTTCCATAATTATCCATACTCCCATCTAGCCACTACACAATGAAGTGAATTAATTTTGAGGTTTCTGGTAGACAGCTCTAGAAACTTTTTATGAATATTTTTACATGGCAATATGACTTAAAATTCTTAAAATCTGTTATTGCATCTGTATGCCATTTTGCTGTATTTGAATTCGGAAAACACTAGACTATTCTAGTTCACTAGTTTAAAATTATGAAAATGTGCATTACTTGAAAATCCCTTTATGTAGTAAGAATTACAATTTATTCTTGTAGGGTTCCAGCATCTGCTGGGCTTATTAGAACCTAAAGTGAAAAAATCAGAACATTTTGAAGAATGACGACTAATTTGTAATTCCTTAAAAACATCATGCATAGAAATAATGCATTGCTTTTATAATATAAATTCGTATTTATATATAGTACAGTAAGGATTATTAGGAAAAATACTTCCATTCTGCATAGTACAGTAATGTATTACCTTGTAGGAAGAGTTCTATACACATTGTTTTAGAGATTTAATGGTCAGGAGGAATTTTCCTTATTCAGGCTTCCATCACTGTTGGAATAAAAATGCAGTTTGTCTTTAATCTTGAGTCCTTTAAGAGTACCTTTTTCAACAATTTGATTTTGATTACTGTAGTTAAGATGACTAAGAATCTTTCAAATGTTACATATAATTGAAAAACTTTTGGTGTCTTAATTTCTTAGGCAAACAAAACAATGCAACATCATTGCTACTTGTTATAATTGATGCAAAACCTTGTGTTCAAAAGGGACCAATGAAAAATAAGTACATTTGTCATTGGCATGCATGCACTCAAGATAAATCTAAGACTACCCCTTCCCACTTACTGCTCCTTAGAAATGCTAGTGCAGTAAGCTGATGAGACCACTCCCCTACTCTGCAGGCATCTGTACTGTAGGGCATTTAGGCACTTAGAAAAACCAAGCAATATCCTGTCATTTAAACCAACACTTTAGCCTTATTACAAGCCAGAGGTACCTAGGCAAAATGGTACCACATTAAGAAAAAAACAAAAAAACTTCTTGTGGTGCTGGAATGACGTTTGATTGCTTTCAGCTGTTTGTTCTCTAATCCAAAGCCAGAGAGCTGCTTACTCCCTCAGGGAAAACAACTCCACAGCAGCTATTTTACACCAAAACGATTAACTGAACTTAATTGGGCATAACATTTAATTAAAAAGAGCTTCCTTTGGGAGAAACAATTTTTATATGTCTGCAACTGCACAGCATAAAATTGCTATGATTTTGTATATGTGTGTGTTTTAGAAACAACTTTATAAAAGAGTCTAGAAACCAACAACTTCTACATGGTGTTTGTCAAATTGTTGACTATTAGAAAAGTGGTGTCAATTTCTCCTTCTAGACTTTTATGTGAGACTTTGTCTTCTCCTGACCAATGATTTACCAGATTCCACAGGAATGCAATAAAGGTGAATTTTGTTTGAAAAGTCTTCCTCTTTGAAGTATCTCATATTAACTTCTCTAAGGAGACATGTATTTCAAGATATATTTTCTGTGGCGTAAGGGCAATTCCTTTCTTAAACCTGAAAAATGATTAAAAAATAAATTGAAGTTAGGTACCATTATAGATTGTGATACAATTTACTGTTTCTCTTTCCAAGTATTACCTTGTCCATTAAAATTTAAAATATAACATTCTATATCAGGGTTATGATATCTATCTTTTTTGACATAGATCAACATGTTTACCTCTATGTTATACAGAAATTTCAACTTGTGCGTCATTTGCACAGTATTATACATTATTAGTTTAATAATACAATTGAAATGCCTTTGAATTTTAAAAATGCCCTAAAGAAACCATAAGTTCTGATGAAAAAATGAAACTTAAAAAAGATAAAATTAGTCTTTTTTAGTGTCAGTGAAGGGATAACGTGCATACATGAGAAGATATGAAAAATGTGCTTATTTGTCATTATTTATTCGTTTTAAAACTCAGTTTGAGTATACTGGAGAAGAGAAGGTCTTATTCTGATTCCCTTGTGATAAATTTAATAGCTCATAAAATGTTGGAGATGCTATTTCAGGACACGTTGGCATAAATATTTGTAATATTCTTGCCTTAAAGTAAGAACTAAAACGTTTCTCAGAGGAAATGTATTTCTGTCACAGATAAGAGCATTCTAAAATAATCTGTTTTAAAGTAAATATAAAATATAGAATGTTTGGTTCTCTACTGCTTTGTATTCAAATATAAATCTGAGTTCCCTGAAATTATTGAGACCTGCCAACTTTAGCAGTCAAAAATCTCCCACTTGGGCATGTATTCCTTCAACCACATTAAAGGCTAAAGCATGAGCTCTGAAAGAAAGCATATATATAATAAAAGATTCACCCTACTTTATCTTTAAATATGTCTAGGTCTAGTGAGGTCAGATGACATGCCCATGATCAAATTCATAAAAGCCAGGAAATATTTGTAAACAGTTAAAAAAATAATTACTTTTCAGTTGGTCCCTCTGCTTCTGATTTTGTGTTGAACTGTTACTATGATAATTATCTGTGGGGTGACTGCCTGGGTTCAAATTCCAACTTGACTACTTACAAATTATGTGACCTTGAGAAAATTAACCACTCTGTCTCAATTTTTTCACCCATAAGATGGGCATCTAACAGTATTTACTTCCTAGGATTGTTGTGAAGTTTAAATGATTTAAAATCTTTTTGAACAGTGCCTAGAATGAAAGTACATTCAGCTGGGTAAGCCCTGTACATACGTATAATAGTCCTCTACCTTCCCTATGATGGCAAACTTCCATTAAAGGCTTTATTTGTGCTTCTGTTCTTTGGATATTTGTGTAAAAAATAACTTTTATTTTTAATAGCCAGAATGTGTAATCAACCCAGATGTTCTTCAGTGAAAGAATGGGCATAATCCATGGCACATACATACCATGGAATATTACTCAACAATAAAAAAGAGCAAAGTGTTGATACACACAGCAACTTTGACTCTCTAGAGAATATTATGAGTGAAATACATCAACCACAAAGGTTAAATATTGTTCCAGTTATATAAAATTTTGAAATGAAAATGTTGCTATGAATTAGGGATCAGGGCTGAGCGACTGGGGGCCGGTGCGGTTATAAAAAATCAACACAAAGGATTCTTGCAGTGATGAACTGTTTTGGTTCTTGACTGTGGTTGTGGATGCATGAACGTATAATTGTGATAGTAGTATTGTACAGAACCAAACACCACCCCCCCATCCCACGCACGTACACATAAATATGCACAAATGAGTACAGGTAAAACTAGGGAAATCAGAGTAAGTT
The DNA here is from genome assembly GCF_000442215.2 of Lipotes vexillifer. NCBI lineage: Eukaryota > Metazoa > Chordata > Mammalia > Artiodactyla > Lipotidae > Lipotes > Lipotes vexillifer. The sequence goes on along the minus strand of NW_006776226.1, from coordinate 18,958 downwards.
GTGTGGATTGTATCCATTCAATATCTTCATATTTTGCAAAATGTTATTGTAGTTTGGGGAACTACATGGGGAAAGTGAACACAGGATTTGTATATTACTTCTTACAACTAAATGTGAATTATATTACAACTGTATTTCAATATACAACTATCTCCATAAGAATTTTAATTAAAAAATAGGGGAGAAGGGAGCCTGTTTGGTATTTGAAAATACCAAAAATCCATGTGTAGGAGATAGACAGTGGGAAATTTAAAATGGACTACTCTTTTAAATATATAACATGAATAAAATCATAGAATCCAAAAGACACCTGAGAGATCATCTCATTTAGTAACCAGTCCAGGGTAAAGGTTTGGTTACTCAGTGGCAAAAGGAGAAATATAAGGAAAATGGTGATGGTGTGTGTGTGATGTTGGCATAAGTTTCCTAACTGTCGTAACTTGAAGAAACTGTTCTTTATTCTATTATACCCTTCCTACCTTTTTTTTTTTTTTTTTTTTTTTTCCTTGCGTTATGCGGGCCTCTCGTTATGCGGGCCTCTCACTGTTGTGGCCTCTCCCATTTGCGGAGCACAGGCTCCGGACGCGCAGGCTCAGCGGCCACGGCTCACGGGCCCAGCCGCTCCGCAGCATGTGGGATCTTCCCGAAACGGGGCACGAACCCGCGTCTCCTGCATCGGCAGGCGGACTCTCAAGCACTGCGCCACCAGGGAAGCCCCCTTCCTACCTTTTGATGTTATAATTGTCTTTCTTGTACAGAATAATAGTTAGTGGGGTTTTTTTGTCATGTCTTTCCTTAACAAAATAAAAAGTTGATAAATTTAAGGGAAAAAAAAAAGCAACTGAGCGGGTACGAAGACAACCCTCACCCCCCAGAAAAAAGGGACAGGAAACACAAATGAAAGTAACACCAGAAAAACAAGAAATCAATGTGTACCACTGATCACATGCACAGAATTTCTCTCTAGAAGGACTCATGTTTTGAGGCTGACTCGAGGTCTGGGAGGTTATACTGCATGTATATTGATTCTTTTCAACAGGACCTTTCTGAGGTTCATTAAGAGTTATTCCATGATTTAAAAGTGTCCTGTATTCTTTGTACTCAAGTGTTTTCTTCCTTTGTAAATTTCCACAGTCTGTGTAGGACTGGACTCTAACTAAAAGATTAAACTGTGTTCACAAGTTGATAGGATTATCTTAATGATCAAGCCCTTTTGAATAAGGAGAACCTTCTGGGAAGTTTTCCACATTTGTTATTTTTACATCGTTTCTCACCATTACTAATTTTTCAGATGATTGTTTAAACCTAAATTATTATGGACAACTTTAATATACGAGGCATGCTTATGAAATCATCTTGGAAGAAAGCTGACTGAAATATTCAACGCTGTTTTCCATAAACTCATTCTTCACCCAAACTCTCTCATGAGTAAGAGCTTTCCCTTTGGGTGAATGCCATTCACTGTGAATGTCTCTCTTTGTTTCCTGGTGCTTCTTCATCTGATCCTTAACCCCAAACCAATCCACAGTAGCATGACCAGGACTCTTCCCTTGTTTCCTTTATCTTTTCAAACCATGTAATGGGTCATTATAAAAATTGCCCCATTTGAGGGCTTTCCCTGGCAGTCCAGTGGTTAAGACTCCATGCTTCCAATGCAGGGGTGTGGATTCGATGCCTGGTCAGGAAACTAAAATCCCACATGCCGCTTGGCATGACCAAAAAGTTAAAATACAGCTGCCCTATTTGAGGTTGATTCTTTTATTCTGAGTACATCTGCAAAATCAGTACACTGCCTATCAGGCTACAGCTCCTCATCCAGTGCCTTCATATTTCCCAGGGTAGAGCCCGAGGGCTCAAGGCTGCTAGGTGATCTCAAACAAAACGCTGTAGAGAACTTAGACACACACATGCACATGCACACTGGTTTGTTTCTAACCTCCATTCACACATGACAGCCTACATGTTGTACAGAGATAGTTCAAGTATTATAAAAATTGATAGAGTTCAGTTTTTCCTCTTGGTAGAGTGTCATGCATTTAGTACCAAGTATGCATTCTGATCACAGTAGATATTTTGAAAGTAAGCTATACACTCAAAATATAGATATTATCAGTGATAATGGATAGCCAGGAAGAAATATTTAGATGGTTGCTTATAGTATCAAAATTTCCAAATTGGATATCTTCATTGAAGAAAAGTGTGATTTCCAAATGAGTATATTGAGAGAGTTTAGACTCAGAATATCTGCTTGTCATGAAATTACCAATCGGTCAACCTTTATGCCAAAGTGATACTTGGTTTGTCTCCCTGTATAGTATAAACTTTCTCATGAGTTAATCTCAAGATGAATTCTTTGCCATTTTGTAGTTAAAGAAGTAGCCAGTTTTACACTTAAGTATACCTTAAATATTTTTGTAAAGTTTCTGTATATTGTGTATTATTGTAGTCATTCAGTTGACACCTGATTTGGTAAAATAATTATCATGGTTATTCTTTTTATCTACTAGAGACCATATATATATATTTTTTTTGTGGTACCCGGGCCTCTCACTGTTGTGGCCTCTCCCGTTGCGGAGCACAGGCTCCGGACGCGCAGGCTCAGCGGCCATGGCTCACGGGCCCAGCCGCTCCGCGGCATGTGGGATCTTCCCGGACCGGGGCACGAACCCGTGTCCCCTGCATCGGCAGGCGGACTCTCAACCATTGCGCCACCAGGGAAGCCCGAGACCATATTTTTGATCCATGTAATACTTAGCCCCTTTCTTACTTGCTCACATTTGTCCATGCCCTCTGCTAAAGATCACCAGGAATGCATGTGTAGTCAAACAATTAGGGTTTATTGCTCTTGTAAGGAGAGATATCATGCCATGGGGTACTAGGTAGCACCTCAGTATCAGGGTGTTAGAGACAATTTATTGTAGAATTTGGCCTCATAGTAGGTAGTTTGGGGAAGAGTTTAAAGAAGCTAGATTTTGCTCTGAGTTGGATGCTATCAGGAAGTTTAGGTAATTCCATGATTCAGTATTTTAAGAGGTCCTGTCTAGAAGGAGGGAATAACAGAGCGAGACTAAAGCTGCAATTCATAAAGAAGCAGCAGTTACTCATGAGTCAGGGTAAGGGGATGTTGGGCTATTTTTGTGGTTTAGACAATGTTCACGTTCAGACATGTATAGGGATTGGTCTTTTTGTCTTGATCCATCACAACCACGGGTGGCCTTGTCTGATGTTGATGTTCTGTAAAATTATTTATTGTTCATAGGGGAACACAAAGACCTAGCTATGAATACCTGGTAACCTCCTAGCAACACCAAGGTCCAGCTAATAATATTAGGCCAGCGCCTAATGTTGAAGATGGCTTTTCTTTTTCTTGAATTTTCTTCCTGTATCTTCCTTCCATTTCTGAAAGATAAGGATGCCTACTCTTAGGACTATGTTCCTCTCCTTTGCTCAGTTATCATCTTGGCCATGGCATGAGGAAGACTTCAATTAAAATAATGAAGCTACTTTGGACTCCCTGCTTAAATGGCAAGGTCCTCTGCTCAATGGTTCTCTAGTTAATAATTCTTTCTCATAGTGACACAAGATTCATCACTTGCCAGGCCTTCTTTTGTCATCCTGCAGGATGAGAGGATTTGAATATGATGAAAATTCATTGAAGAGCTACATTATCAAATGCTATATCTCTGAATAATTACTTTGAGTGTGTATTGTCTTGAACTGCCATGACAGTTACGGCTAAGTTATGGTCAACTTAGTGAGGCTATGGTGCCCAGTTGTTTGGTCTAACTAAACACTAGTCTAGATGTTGCTGTGAGGCTATCTTTTAGATGTCATTAACACATAATTAGAAACTTTTAAGTAAAGTAGAATGCCCTTGATAATGTGGGTGGGCCTCATCCAATCACTTGAAGGTCTTAAGAGCAAAAATAGTTTTCCCAGAGAAAACTTAATTCTACCTCAAGACTGTAATTTAGAAATCCTACCTGAGAGTCCAGCCTGCTGGCCTCCCCTACAAATTTCAGACTTGCAGCCTTCCTACAATTAAAACAAATCTCTTAATATACGTTTACACATATCCTATTGGTTCTGTTTCTCTGGAGAACCCTGCCTAAAACAACTGCTATTTAGCATTTTATAATTGTAATTTTTATATATTTAAGTACATGATAGGGACATTGAGTGCAGGGAATTTTATATTCTTCATGCCCTATGAATATTTATTGAATGAATCAATGAAAATTTGGTGACACTTTCCCCATAACTTAAAATGCTCTTTATTTCATTAGCTTTCACTGATGGTTAAAGGACCTGAGGGTCAGCTTAGTTTTTCTAAATCAACACATAGTCATTTATATGTTAATTTAAAATTCAGACTTTATCTGTATTTTGAGTAAGACGATACAGGAGCTAGGTTAAAAATGACTGGGTTTGCTCTGAAAACTGAAATTGAAATATTTGAAAATGCAAGCAGGCTTCTCATTCTGTGCCCTAATCTACTCCATTTATTAACATATGCTATTGAGAAGTAGACTAGTCCTAATTTATATGTATGACCAAGGCCAGAAACTTAGAGTGGTATTTAGATGTTGCACAGTAGATATTTTGAACTGGCCACTACCTTGGTTATCACTATATTGACTAGATATTTATTTACTTTCTATTTATATGCATTGTCCCAACTTCAATTTTTTGGTTATTGCATACCTTCAATCTTTTAAAATATTTATTATTTATTGCTATGTTGGGTCTTCATTGCTGTGTGTGAGCTTTCTCTAGTTGCAGCAAGCGGGGGCTACTCTTCGTTGTGGTGCGCGGGCTTCTCGTTGCGGTGGCTTCTCTTTGTTGGGGAGCACGGGCTCTAGGCGCGTGGGCTTCAGTAGTTGTGGCTTGCAGGCTCTAGAGCGCAGGCTCAGTAGTTGTGGCGTGTGGGCTTAGTTGCTCCGTGGCATGTGGGATCTTCCCTGACCAGGGCTCGAACCCGTGTCCCTTGCATTGGCAGGCGGATTCTTAGCCACTGTGCCACCAGGGCAGTCCCATGCCTTCAATCTTAATATGAATCTTAAAAGTGGTAGTTGTTTGAGGACAAATAATCTAAAATTTTAAGAAGCTCAGGATATGAGATGGCAGAAATTTGATTCTATGTTTAATATTAGCATACATATAATTGAGACAAGACAAATCATGACACACACTTTCTTTACACCTTTTTTTTGAACTCTTACTTCCAACATCTGCGGTAGAGCATTCACTGTATCTTTTGCCCTTATATCTTAATGTCTTAGTAGAATTCCCTGATGTCAGAGGAACAACTATTTTATTCAGAATTTTAAAACAGAGTTAAATATAATCATTGAAAGCTGAGTTTTTAGGATCCTAGCCATTAAGGATAAATGGAATTCTAACAGCTTCTATAATAGTGACTCCTGAGTTTTCCAGATTCTGTCACTTCTGAACCGCCCCCCCCCGCCCGCTTTACTTCCTTCACCTACTCCTTCAGTTTTAGCAAGGTAAGAGCTGCACCTGTGTGTGATCAAAATGGATTCTCTCCCTAGGACTAGATAGTATTTTGCCCAATCTATGCTCTCTGCCTAAGTCACATTTCCTCTGGCTTCTTTTCTCTTAATTACTTCAGAATAAGACATTGATTTTATACACACACACACACACACACACACACACACACACACACACATTCCTACGCTGGCCTCAATGTTCTCACTCTGTGGTTCTGTGGCACTTGGGACTTCCATTATCTTAGCTATTAGCATACTGCACAGCTGCTGTACACCCTTGTCTCCTTCCATTCTGTAAGCACCATGTCACTGTGTTCAGTAAGTCACCAGTGACTAGCAAAGAGCCTGATGCATTGTAGACAATAATAGTAAATTAACAATCAGATTTGACAAGCATTTTTCATTCAGGGTGGAGAAAAAGAAGGCCAGAGTGTTTAGCAACCAAAAGTTAGTGAAGCGATATTTGCAGTTTTGCAAAGCTTCATGAGATATTTGACCAATTCTAATTCCTCCTATGTTTTTTTCAAGCCTCACTTCTAGTTGTAATCTTAATTCAATGTATTATTTTTCTATGTTGAAAAATATAACTTAATTAATCTATACAGTATATGCTTATTAAGAAAACTGAAAAAATAAAATGAAGAACCTATGTCATTTTTTTTTTTTTTGTTT
>NW_006776226.1:0-12680 GCF_000442215.2 Lipotes vexillifer | reverse complement strand
TTTTTTTTGCGGTACGCGGGCCTCACACTGTTGTGGCCTCTCCCATTGCGGAGCACAGGCTCCGGACGCGCAGGCTCAGTGGCCACGGCTCATGGGCCTAGCCGCTCTGCAGCATGTGGGATCTTCCCGGACCGGGGCACGAACCTGTGTCCCCTGTATCGGCAGGTGGACTCTCAACCACTGCGCCACCAGGGAAGCCCTGTCATTTTTATACAATGAATTGTGGCATTGAAGTTTATGTATATGTTTTCATTTGCAAAATATCATCTGCTGTAGTATTTGAGTGATAAAAATAAAATATTTAAAGATATAAACCAAATATGAAATTACATATATCAACAACAGATGTATATTTTGCAATCATGTATGTATGTTTGTGTATATATGTATTTATATGTGTATACAAAGTGGTACATATTTCATAGGATCATTTTGAGGATTGAATATAAAGAGCTTTGAATAGTGCCTGGAACATAAAAAACATTATATAAATTTTGTTAATATTATGATTAGTGATGATTTATAAATATTTTTGGATTGAGGAAGATTTTTCTTTTCATTCCTAGAGAAAGTGAGAGATAAAATATTATTTTTTGGTCATCAAAGCTATTAGGGTGTAGTCACAACTTGGGTTTTGGGCATCAGTAGACCAGAAGTGGCAGCCATGTCAGGTCAAGCTGAGAAGATCATGCATCAGTGTTGGCAGTCAAAAACCTATCACGCTTCCATCCTTTCTTTGTCTGGACAGAGGCAAGTGCTCTCTCTGGGGTCACACTCGAACAGGGGCTTTACCTCTAGTGGCAATCTTTTGTCCTTTAAGTTTCAGAATTGCTGCCGTGCATCCTCTGGAATTTAAAAGCCTTTTGAGATTTTCATCTAAAATAAGTTTTCTAGAAAACTCACTCCAGTTTCATTTCTCTTGATGTATTTCTTTGCTTTTCCCTCTCAAGCGATTGGGACAAACTTTTAGAATTGCGAAAATATTATTACTTCCACACATACATCTACCCACACTCTACACCTTCATTTCTACACACTCATCAGCATATGCTTTTTCTACTATATTTTACTTAATGGGGTGTTTACTCAAAAAACTAAAGACAATAAATTGTCACTATAATGGAAATATAGTTTAAGTAGAATAAATGTATTTGAATTCTTGACATTTGTCTTTTATGAACTTAAAAGTATATTTTGCAAACTCTGAGCTTCTTCCCTCTTACTCCTTCTTCTTTGGAAAAAATAGTTGTATTCAGAGTCTCTCCTTTCTATTTTTTATTATTTTTTCCATTCTCAATTGTTATACTTCTAAGACACAGCTGGACTTAACCCACTATTAATTGTAAGTTGTACAATGATTTACAATTTTTTAAGCTCTTTTGTGCTTTTCATCCTTACAAAGACCATATGAAGTCATCATGTCAGGGAATAATGCCCTCCCTCCCTTCTTCTAAAATAGAGGAAAAATAGTAAAGCAACTTGACAATGTTAAACTTCCTAGTAAATATTACGCAGTAATTTGGTCTTACATCATCACTCTCCCAAATATATTTATTGCACCATTGTAACCTCCGATGCTGAAAAGGGCTTAATTTAGAGACAAGATTTTGATGTAAATGTAAAAATGTACAAAAAGGAATTAAAATCCTAAATTTTTTTAAAGAAGGTGTTGGGGGTAGGAGTTTATTAATTAATTAATTAATTTTTGCTGTGTTGTGTCTTCGTTTCTGTGCGAGGTCTTTCTCTAGTTGTGGCAAGTGGGGGCCACTCTTCATCGTGGTGCGCGGGCCTCTCACTATCGTGGCCTCTCTTGTTGCGGAGCATAGGCTCCAGACGCGCAGGCTCAGTAGTTGTGGCTCACGGGCCTAGTTGCTCCCCGGCATGTGGGATCCTCCCAGACCAGGGCTCGAACCCGTGTCCCCTGCATTGGCAGGCAAATTCTCAACCACTGTGCCACCAGGGAAGCCCCTAAATTTTAATAATTACCCTTGTTCTAGGTTACTAATTAGTGTTAAAAAGAGGAAGCAAGGTAAGAAGACCCAGCTTCTCCCAACTTACCCTCATGAATTCTTGAAATTCATTAATATTATCAAAATAGGAAAAAAAGCCCATTTGTCTGGTGAAGGAAAAGGAAAAAGAGGAAACTTGAGGTTGCCTATTCACCCAGCTTTCTCATTATGGAATCTTGGCAGGAAACTGTCCAGAAAGTATACTCCTTCAGGGTGAGTGTGGTTAGAGGGGACTGTGGTCCTTTTGCCCACTGACATTTCAATTTGCTCTTTCCTCTGCCCCCACGCCCTCTTCTCCTGCACAGAAGAATCAGTTGATCCGCACTGGTCCCTCAGAATTAGCGCTCTAGGTAATGCCTTTTCTTATTTTCTTCCTGGATCTACTCAGAGAAACAGAATTCTGTTACTAGATCAGCTGCTTTAGATTGCTTCAGAAAACAAATTTTAGAGAAAAAATGGGGCTTCACTGGTGGTGCAGTGGTTAAGAATCCGCCTGCCAATGCAGGGGACACGGGTTCAAGCCCTGGCCTGGGAAGATCCCACATGCTGCGGAGCAACTAAGCCCATGTGCCACAACTACTGAGCCTGAGCTCTAGAGCTCGTGAGCCACAACTGCTGAGCCCACATGCCACAACTACTGAAGCCTGCACGCCTAGAGCTATGCTCTGCAACAAGAGAAGCCACAATGAGACAATGAAAAGTCCACACACTGCAATGAAGAGTAGCCCCCGCTCGCCACAACTAGAGAAAGCCCGTGCACAGCAACAAAGACCCAATACAGCCAAAAATAAAAACAAATAAATAGATTAATTTAAAAAAAAGTGAACCGGGTCATTTTTGTGATCAGTTGTTGCTGACTAGCTCAAAATTTTCTCTGAGGCATTTATTCAAAGTGATATATTCAAAGTCAAATTATATTAGAATAATTCTGTTCTGTTATATAAACAACACATTAATTGCATTGCCTTTGTTAGTCATTAAAACATGCCAGATAAATCTAAGTCCCCTTCATCATGACTGCAATCTTGGCCCCCTTCATCCTTCAGAGCTAACTACAGAACTAACAAATAACTTATGTGTATCCTCCATTGTCTTCCTTATATTTGAATTGCATAAATATACAAAACTGTAGAAAATAAAAAGTATTGTTTTGTTTTTGACATCAAATACACTGTTCTGTAATTTGCTTGCCTTCCTTACACTTAACAGTATAGCTTCAAGATTTCTTTATGCTAGAACATAAAGATCTACCTCATTCTTTTTATCTATTATACTATATTCCATAATACAGTATCCTCTTCCCTACTAATTGACATTCAGGTTATTTCCAGTTTTTACTGTTACAAATAAAACCACAATAAGCATCCTTGGGTATGACTTCTTAAGTTGAAATGCCAGTATTTTTCAAGAATGTATATGGTTAATTAAAAATGGAAGATTATAGGGTACACATAGTCTCACTCATAACAGATCTTGCTAAATTCCCCGTAAACTTACTATCACAAATACTATTCAATTAACAATGCCCATTTTCCACAGTCTCAATAACATATGGTATAAAACTTCAAATTTTTGCCAGTTTGATAAGGGAAAATGATTTCAGATTAACTTTTACTGCTTTTCCCAGGGTGGGAAAGTCATCATAAAAATCCTCTTTAAAATAATTTTATGTGATACATTAAGTAAAACTCAAGTTGATATATTAATTTTTTCTGTATTTCTATTTTATTATACCATACGATTAGATGTCCTTATTCAGGGACTATTTAAGACTCTGTCTTTAGGGCAAAACTCCCTTCTCTCACTGAAGTAAGACTGTTAATTGGTTTTTGAATCTGATTACTGATACAAATGGGATCAACAGTAAAAGCACTAAGAAATTTATTTTATTTTCACAGTCCATTGCCAAGTAAAACAGCTGATAAGTTCCCATGAAACTAAGAGATTGTCCATCCTCCTAAAAGGCAAGCCAATAAAAAAAGAAAAATTCCTAATCAGACATAACTGACACCTTGTTAAAGAAGCCTTTCCTTAGAGTCAGTTCTTCAGGCTTGGGATTATGGGAAGAGTCTGAGCATATTCAGGCTCTCACTGCACTTTATATTGTACATACCATCTGCTTTTACTCAGGATAAAAGCCAGAGGTGAGCTTTAGGGTCTCTCAATGCATGGGCTTGAACAATCAAATCAAGTTATTTTTAGAACTAGGGATACATGCACAGTTTCACTGGCTGTGCTGTGATACTGATAAGGAGGCCCAGTGGCCCAGAGAGTCTGACTTTTGAGCAGGAATAAAAAGAGAAGCCCCTATCTCAATAAAGAGTGTCAGGGAAAAATGTGCTGAACTCTTCATTCTCCATCACAGTGCCAATGCAGAGGAGAAGTAGTGGGCTCTGAAGTCCATTCAGTGGACAGACATTCTCCATGTGTGTTGTATTTATCCCAGGTAAAAGAAAGACCCATTTGATAAAGATAAGTGCTTTTCATTCAATGAATGAATGATGTGGTAATATAGTTTGAAGATTAAACCATACTGAAATTGATGCCAAAGTAATATATAAAAATTTTTAGGTCATATATCCTATCTATATGGCTTTAGGTGAGAATTTAATCTCTTTAATTTTTTAACTGACTCATATATAAAATGGAGTTACTAATATGTCACTGACAACTTCATAGGGCTATAAGAGTCAGAAGAGAGCCTTGTCATGTTGGGAAACCTCCAAACTACAGTTATGGATTCATTCATTTTCTTAATCTATTCAACAAATTGTTATCGAGTATATAGTAAGTTCCAGAAATGCACACACACGCACGTATACTTTAATATATATGATCAATTTGGATAAATGCTGGGAAGGAATGTGGGCTCTTAGCTATTATGTAGACCTGAAGCAAGGATTCTTGCTCTAAAGGATAAATGCAGGCTAACGGAAGAGAATAATATTTAAAACAAGCATAGAAGGTGAGTTCAATTATCCGAGCCAAGGGTATGGGAGTTTAAGGGGGCAGAGGCAGAGCAGCGCTTCCTGTAGGAAAAAGAGCATGTAAAATGCCTTAGGCAAAAAATGATTAACTAGGAAACTCCTTGAGCTTTTCTTTAGTTATTTTTACGGTAAATTCCAACTCTTGTAAAGTAAAATGTATATATAATATAATTTAGGATATTTGCTCTAAAAGCTTTCATTTTAGAAAAAAAATTATTAAAATGGGCTAATTACTTGAATTACTATGTTCGGTGGCAGATGGAAGGCTTTTAATATCCCTAATTCACATCCTATTGTACTTAGCACTTTTATGCATATATGTGCATTTGTTCTCTTTCTTTAAAACTAAAAACAAAATACCCTTTAGCACTTCCAGCCTATCTTCAGTAATGGCTGAACCTATAGCAGCCTTAATGGGTCCCTTTCCCAAATGAAAACTTACATGAGGTATAATTTTATAGGCATATTGAGTTAGTAATTCTATCTGTATTCATTTAAATACTATGTTACACGAGCCATTTTGTTTTTAGATATACCCACTTAAAATATTTTTTTCTGAATATAAAAATAACATAGATATTATAGAACACTGATATCAGGCAAAAAAGTATAACATATTAAGTAGCAATCACATGATACTACCAACTAGATCTAGATATTACTAACGTTTTGGAGCATACATACATTTACAGTCTTTTTGTTCTAAACATATATGTGTACTTAAACAAAATGGATATTATCTGGAATATGCATGAATGTATTCAGCTATTTCTAATATCTATAATATTTCTCCTGTTAATTAATATTCCTTAGAATTATTTTAATATCTTCAAAATGTTCAACAAAGTTTATCTAAACACAAAGCTCACTTAAAAATTTACCTAGTTCTAAATATTTAAGTAGTTTCAACTTCTTACTAATCTAAATCATGCTGTCATAAATCTTCATGTACATGAATGTTTGTTTATATATTCAATTTGTTACTGGCAATTCCTAGAAATTTAATTGCTAGATTAAAAATAACACGCATTCTTGATACATATTGCCAAATTGCCCTCCAGAAATAATGTACAAATTTATATTTCTACCAATAATGTTTTCGTGTGTTTTCACATATTCAACAACACATATTCAGCCAGTAGGTAGTTGGCTATTTTAAAATTCTCTGTCATTATGGTAGTCTTCAAAATATACCCTTAAATTTCAACTTCTTGAATTAAAAGACTGAATTTTAATTAATTTTTGACCTGTAAAATTTGTGCATAATTAATGTATAAAACTTTGAGTTTGGAACTAAGTCTACACTAGTGAAACCATCACCACAGTCTATGCCATAAACATATCCACACCTGTAGAAGTTTCTTCCCACCTTATTATATTTATGTTTAAAGATGAGAAGCATTAACATAAGATTTACACTCTTAGCCAAGTGTTAAGTATACAGTACATTAGCTATAGGCACTATGCTGTACAGTAAATTTCTAGGACTCCTTCATCTTGTATAAACAGAACTTTGTACTCCTTGTCTAATATCTCCCCATATATCCCCACCCCAGCCCTCGGAAACCCCTATTCTACTCTCTGCTTCTATGAGTTTCATTATTTTAGATTCCTCATAAAAGTAATATTTGTCCTCCTGTGTCTGGCTTATTTTACTTAGCATAGTGTCCTCCAGGTTCATCCATGTTGAAACAAATGGCAGAATTTCCTTCTTTTTATATAAGAATATTCCATTATCTTCATCCATTCATCCATTGGACATTTAGATTGTTTCAACATCATTACTGTCGTGAATAGTGCTGCAATGAACATGGAGGTCTTAATATCTTTTTGAGACTCTGATTTCATTTCTTTTGGATAAATACTTAGAAGTAGGATTGTGGGATATGATGATTAAATTTTTAGTTTTTTGAGGAACCTCCATACTGTTTTCCATAGTGGTGGTACCAGTTTACAGTCCCACCAACAGTGACCAAGTGTTCCAATTCTCCACATTCTTTTCAAAATTTGTTATTGTTATTTTAATAGCCATGCTAACAGATGTAGGGTAATAAAGAGCTCATTGTTGTTCTGATTTGAATTTCCTGATGATTTTGTGACATTGAACACCTTTTCATATGTTTGACATCTGTATGTCATCTTTGGGGAAATGTCTATTCAGTTTCTTTGCTCATTTTTGAATTGGGTTATTTATTAATATTTGCTATTGAGTTGTAGGTGTTCCTTATGTATTTTGGATATTACCCCTTTACAGATACATGGTTTATAAATATTTTCTCATATTCTGTAGGTTGTCTTTTCATTTTGTTGTTTCCTTTGCTGTGCGGAAGCTTTTTATTTTGACATAATCTCACTTTTGTGTTTTTGCTTTTGTTGTCTGTGTTTTGATGTCATATCCCAGATATTCATTGCCAATGTCAATGGCAAGAAGCTTTTTCTTCTAGGAATTTTAGGGCTCACATTTAAGGCCTAATTTCAAGTCTTACATTTAAGTCTTTAAATAATTTGAGCTGATTTTTTGGATGTGGTGTGAGATATCCACTTTTCCCAACACCATTTATTAAAGAGACTCTCCTTTCCCCAATGTGTATTCTTACCACCATTGTGAAAAATCAGTTTGCTGAATATGCCTAGGTTTATTTCTGGGCTCTCTGTTAAGTTCCCTTGGTCCATATGTCTGTTTTTACACCAGTACTATACTATTTTGATTACTGTAACTTTATGATACATTATAAAGTTAGGAAGTGTGATGCCTCTAGCTTTGTTCTTCTTACTCAAGGTTTTTACTTGGGCCATTCAGGGTTTTTTTGTGATTCCATATGAATTTTAGGATTGTTTTTTCTATTTCTGTAAAGAATACCATTGGAATTTTGATGGGAATAGCATTGAATCTGAAGATCACTTTGCTTAATAGGGACATTTTAAAAATATTAATTCTTCTAATTGATGAACATTTATTTGTGAAGAAAGACTGATTTTCCCTCATATTTATTTTTGCTTGTATATGTTCTTTTGTGATCTGTTACTTTTCCACTTTTCTTTCTGCTATTCATAATGCTATTATTGACTTATGAGTCCTGTACAGATGGAAGCTTTTAACATTTTTGTGTGCTGTATTTGAAAAGAGTATTTCTATTTATTGATTTGTGGTATTACAAATTGGGAAAGAAAGGAATATTTGGTAAATGGTGATGATAAATTATTTTGGTAAGAATACAGGGAAAAGAGGCTTAGAATGGGTGTTAAACCTTTACTCTGTACATTCATAAAAATTCACTTCAGGTAGGTTGAAGAGGCAAACGTAAAAAAATATTAAATTAAGAAGAAATCATAGGATAATATCTCTGATTTAGAACTGGTGACAGCCTTTTTAAGCATAAAGGCAATAAAAGAAATTTGTAAAGGAAAAAGTTAAGATTTGGCCATAGTGAAAAAAAAAAAACCTACAGTATAGGTTTAATATCCTTTTTTTTAATATAAATTTATTTATTTATTTTTTGGGGGGCTGCATTGGGTCTTCATTGCTGTGCGTGGGCTTTCTCTAGTTGCAGCTAGCAGGGGCTATTCTTTGTTGCGGTGTGTGGGCTTCTCATTGCGGTGCTTCTTTTGTTGCAGAGCACAGGCTCTAGGCGTGTGGGCTGCAGTAGTTTTGGCACTCGGGCTCAGTAGTTGTGGCTCGCGGGCTCTAGAGCACAGGATCAGTAGTTGTGGTGCATGGGCTTAGTTGCTCCACGACATGTGGGATCTTCCCGGGCCAGGGCTCGAACCCGTGTCCCCTGCCTTGGCAGGCAGATTCTTAGCCACTGTGCCACCAGAGAAGTCCCTAATATCCTTTTAAAAAAAGATTTCCAAGGGGAAATGACTGACTTTAAATGTAAAATCATCCTAATAATGGGTGAAACCAAACAACATAAAAATACTGTTTAACTCTTTCCTGGAGTCAATATTTTAACTCATATTCTAAAATGCAGAACCATTTTTATAGTAAGATATGATTCAGGTAAACTGGAATTTCATATATAAGAATGACAGTCATTTTGAAGTAAAAGTGTTTGTATTTTGGTGGTGTTTTATTAAAGAACAATATTGCCTTTCTAATTGGCATGCATGTAATTCCAGAGAGTCCTGCTTCTGTTCGGCCTCTCTTGAGCTGAAGCCCAGGTGGCAGTACCTACTATGGAGACCGCACTAATGTCACCCATGTTGTCTGATGACTCATGACCAGAGCCCCAATCTCTTTCTTAGGTTCAGAGCTGATGTTCCTAACTGCATATTAGAGCACCACACCTGGATGTCAGTCTGTAAATTAATCTGTCCCAGACAGAAGTGATCATTCTCTCTCCAATCTCCTCCTTAGTTATCTCCTCTGTCAGTTAATGATATCATTGATCACCTAGATGCCTGTTCTTGGTGTCATTCTGTACTCCCCCTTGTTTGCCGTTGCACAGATCTAATTCTCAATAATCATCTGTGATTCCACTTTAGAAACCCTCCTCATTTTCTTCTTTTCTTTGTTTCTTAACGGTATTTGTCTAGTTTAGGCTCTTCTCTTTGATCACCTCACTCTTTCAAGAGCTTGCTAATTTGTCTTTTTATCTCTTTTCTTTTCTTCATTCCAAAACCTAGTTAGATGCTAAAAAAAAAAAAAAAAAAAAATATCTGTAAAGAAACCCTCCTTGTATATTCTGGAATATTCACAACTATGAAGATAACTTTAAGAAAATGTGCTCTTCATACATCTCTTTCAAACCTCCATATGCCGTCACACTTTTTTTTTTTTTAATCTTAAAAATTGCAAGTGTTTCCTAAGCAGAAGTAGTTCTGCCGAGTAACATATAGATCTGTTAAAGCAATGACTGTGTGCTTGCCAATGACTGTGGACAAGAAGGACAGGAAGAGGAAAACATGAGAGGAGCGTTAATAGTATTCACTCCTTTCCTCTACCTCCTCAGTTTGCTCTCATCTCCCTCTTCTCTCAACTCTGAACTTTTTAGATCAAGGAGTATGGTGGCCTCTACTCAGTACACTGGCAAGGGATACAGAAATAAATAAGCTGAAATTTAACCAAGTATGGGTCAAACACTGAAATGAACCACTAAAACAAAGAAATTCTTTCACTTATAAATTGTCTAGATTTGCCATAGTCAAGTACTACACAGATAGAACTTCCCTTAAATAAGGTTTTCTTTTTTCTCCCCAAAGTGAGGAACCCTTGTATTATTCAAGAAACTAAGATTACAGTGATTTTTTATGTTAATTGTTGAGTAATTATGGCTTCATCATTGTAGTAAAATGTTGGGACAGATGTCTAATTAAAGCTGATGAAATTATTGAAGTTATCCACTGAAGGGAACAAAATGCTTAGCAATTCTTCTTTGACGTCAGTGTACCCACCGTGATTCTGCAGTGAAATTATCAGCAGAACAAAGATGGGAGTATATACTTAAATATAGTAATTCTATCAAATAATATATTTTCTTAATTGTAAAGGGCTTTGATTTATAAATATATCAAATTCTTCATAAACTAAATAACCAGCTTGATAGTTGGTCATATAGATGTAATTAAAATGAAATGATCTCTAATTCTCATTCATTACACTGAAGATTTTTCTCTATAAAATGGAAGGTAATGCTCAGTTTGATAAAAAGTTTATTTTGAGGGCTTCCCTGGTGGCGCAGTGGTTGAGAGTACGCCTGCCGATGCAGGGGAAGCGGGTTCGTGCCCCGGTCCGGGAGGATCCCACATGCTGCGGAGCGGCTGGGCCCGTGAGCCATGGCCGCTGAGCCTGCGCATCCGGAGCCTGTGCTCCGCAACGGGAGAGGCCACAGCAGTGGGGAGGCCCGCGTACCGCAAAAAAAAAAAAAAAAATTTATTTTGGTAATAATAAAATTATTAACTCTCCTGTATGAGTTTCTGTGGAATTTTTTATGAGAGCTAAAGTCTACACTTTCATAAGCACATATTTATTTGATTGGAGAAAAGAAAGTGAAAATCTCCTTCAGAATAAAGCTTGGAAATAATAGAAAGTGATATTATTGAAGTATTTTTGCATAGCATGTTTCAAAAGTATATTTCTTTGGGACAGCCACCCTGTTAACACTGAAGAACTTATGGCACTCTCTTGATAAAGTATTTAAAGGAAGGAGGTTATTCTTGCCTCTCCCTAATAAGTGACCTTTGGTATGGTCTTAGAAGAATGGGGCTAAGCTGTCCTTTACTTTTGTTCTTTGAGTCCCATGTACTTATCATGATTGTTACAGAGTTTAATTTCCTCTAAGTCCTATAATAAAACAAAACTGTAAATAGAAACCAAAAACCATACAAAAATAAAAAACAATCTTTCATATCCTTCTTAATACACACAGAATTATGAGGATTCATTTAGAAGCCTGCTGGGAAATTCAATATAAGAAGGTATTTAAATAGAAAAAATTAAAATGCTAAGAATAACTGTTTATTGAGAACCTGCCATGTGCCTAGCACCATGCTAAATGCTTTACAGACAATATCTCAATTAATCCTCACCACAACTCTTTTTTTAACGCATTATGAAAGAAAAGTGATTATCTGGCACCTACTAAAACACATGAACCAAACATTCAAATGATTTCTTTAACTACACTTAAGGCAGTTATTGAATACCTCTATGTGTTGGATGCCAAGGCTAGAAAAATAGTCTGCTATTGTCCTCTAGTTCATGAGGAAAATGTTACCACAAAGAAAAAGTTGTCAGTTGAATTTAGGCAAATCTGTTTCAGCATAGGCAAGGAACAAAAGAAGATCTGGAAAAAAACTGAAATGCTTGTTTTCGACTGCCACCCCTGACTTTATCCACTCTGCCACTCCACACTGGTTCCCGGTACCACACCTAACTCACCCCTTCTCTCCTCCCAGTAGAACTCCTCTCAGATAACTCCATCCTGTAACTCCCCTCTTCACAGTATCTTCATCAAGCATGTCTGGTCTCTGTCCTATTCTATTAGAGCACTTTTATCTACCATCAACTGTGACAGTGAACTAATTGGATAAACTAATCCTTACTTATGTGTTAATAAGAAACAATAGCTTATAAGATATTCTTCCCGGGTAACAGGTAATTTTCTCACTGAATTCCTCTTGCAGTAAAGTGTCAAAGTATTTCTAGGAACTGAGAAAGGGTGATAGGAGAGCAATTTGGGGGCAGAGTAGAAAGGGCATTTCGTTTCCTTCAGTGTACTCACTCGTAAATTTTTCACTTGATAAATCGTCTTTCCTTAATTCAACAAGTGTAGCATCTTTCATATGTAAGGCTAGTTTTAGGTGCTGGGGGTATAATGGTGAATGAGACAGCATAGCCCTCACCAGGCCCCACCTAGGGCTGTTACATATTTCTAGGATCGGTAAAGTGCTCAGAGGAGAATAACATATAGACTCTATGCTCAAGAAGTTTATGAGCTCAGAAGCCATAACTTAAATATTTTGATGATGCTTTTTCTTTACTTGTAGAATTGGTCATATATAGGTTAAACACTGACCTCTACTTGCTCTTTAACAAAGCGTGCTAAAGGCTGTTGAATGAGATCACCCAAGTGTGCTTTAGGAAACTGTCTTCTCTGATCACTCTGTTAGGAGTATAAATACAAACCAGCGTTCACAAACTCAAATATGTACACAGGCCCAATATGTTAAAAAAAAAAAAAAA
>NW_006776225.1:0-208 GCF_000442215.2 Lipotes vexillifer | reverse complement strand
TCTTTCTTTCTTTCTACTTCTACTAATTCTTTCTTTCTACTTTTTCTCCCTTTTCTTCTGAGCAGTGTGGATGAAAGGCTCTTGGTGCTGCAGCCAGGAGTTAGTGCTGTGCCTGTGAGGTGGGAGAGCCAACTTCAGGACACTAGTCCACAAGAGACCTCCCAGCTGCACATAATATCAAATGGCGAAAATCTCCCAGAGATCTCCA
>NW_006776224.1:0-3421 GCF_000442215.2 Lipotes vexillifer | reverse complement strand
TTCCCCGTTTTTTTTTTTTTTTTTTTTTGCAGTATGCAGGCCTCTCACTGCTGTGGCCTCTCCTGCTGCAGAGCACAGGCTCCGGACGTGCAGGCCCAGTGGCCACGGCTCACGGGATACTCCCGGACCGGGGCACAAAGCCGAGTCCCCTGCATCGGCAGGCGGACTCCCAACCACTGCACCACCAGGGAAGCCCTATTACCCCGTTCTTTAATGTTACAAGAAAACCATAGTCAGGCAACTTAACCAAAATTCCTCAGTTCTAAAATTATATACACTTAATAGGAAAAAGAAGCCTTCTGTACTTTTCAGATCTATTGGTGTCTTACTGGGATGGTCTAACAGAGTTCAAGAAACAGTGATTCAGTTCTGGATGCACATTAGAATCACCTGGAAGCTGAGAAAAATGCTGATATCTAGGTTACACCCCCAGGGAGTCTGATTTTATTAATCTGGGGTAGTGACCTGGAATCAGTGTTTTTGAAAGCTCTCCATGTAATTCTAATATGTAGCCGAGGTTGAGAACAATTAGTGGAGTCTTAAGTGTTCAACAGAGGTATTCTAATATGATTAACTAGAAGGAAATAAAACAATGAAAATTATTACACACGTTTATAACCTTTTAAAGCCAGGGTACCTTGTAGGAGAAGGATGGTAGGCTGGTGCTCTAATTAAGTTCTCAATAAAGTTACAATTGATATCAGGTTTCTGTGTGACTATCAATACAACTACAACACACGTAAAAACAAACCCCAGATGTATCATTGTAGTGTAGCCACTAAAAAAATAAAAGCACAATCTGGCTCAGGAGTAGGAATATAGAGATGGCTAAAACAAGGCCTCTGCTTACAAGGAGCTCAAAGTCGAGTTGACATAAGTTAGCAGTATAGTTTGAGCATGGAGCTAACATTTATTGAGTTCTTACTATGTGCTAGACGCTGTTCTAAGCGCATCGCATGGATTATCTTCTTCCCATTTTACAGTTGAAGAAATGGAAGAATTTAGAGGCTGAGAAAATTATCCAAGATCATATTGCTGCTAATGGTGGGGTCAGGATTTTACCTCCTGCAATGCACCTGGAGAGCTGCACTCTTAACTACCATACACTGCTTTTCAAGCTGAAAACCTCTGAGTCTTTTTCACTCAATGATCTACTATGTCTTCATGTGAAAATCATACGTACTTATTACAAGAAAAGTGTTCTTTTGAAAACAGAAATTGTTTGATGTCTTGTTAAAAGCAAGATTTGAGATGTGTTGCTTTGCTTTGTTTAGCGTTTTGAACAATCTCCAACAAAAATCAATTAGATATTTGATTGCTATCAAGGAAAAACAATGCTTGATAACTTATAACGTAGATAATTTTATAAAAGTATATAGATGAAATTACTCATAGAACTGAAAGGAAACCTGAAAGAACAAACTTTAGGAAGTTCAGGTACCAAGGCAGTTCTGGCAATAAAGGGAGCAGGGACATGAAGGGTTTTTTCAGGGCCCCGTGATTAGAATAATTTCCTCTCCTTGTATCACTTCACTAAATATACAAATTTCAGGAAGAGCCTGATTGGCTGAACTTAGGTCCCATGCCCACCTCTTGGCCATAAGAGGCTTGGCACCTTGATAATTAATTCCACCAGAACCATTTTAAACAAGAGGAAATAGTTCTCCAAAGAAAATCAAGGTACTGTCACAAAAAACGAACAAACAAGGATAAGGAAAGCAAGCAAAAGCAACAGCTGTCCAATAAATATCTACTGCTATTGAAATGAAGTGATGCAATGATTTTGAAAATCTTATGAGTCTACATGTTGATCAAAAACTGCCCTTAGAAGGGGAAGGTGGGAGGAAGGCAAAGTGTAATTCATTCACAAGATAGCTACAAAAACAATCACTATGCATTACTAAGCTTATTCAACGTCTCCTGAATTCTACCTTCCCACCCCCGTACATATTATGCTTTCAGAACAAGATCAGTCCTTTCCTAGATAATTAAGCCTGGAGCTTATGAACCCCAGAAACTGATTTAATGGGAGGTCAGAAAAGCTCTTTTCTAATCCAGCTAAGTTAAAATTTGAGATTACTCGTCTGTCTTCCCTTAATTAATTCTCTTCTGAAGACTGGATCTCACCCTTGAAGTAGAATAAGCATCCGTCCAGGACAGGATGTTTGTGGTTAGGCCCATCACCACTACACTTACTGTAACATTTTCCTCATCTTATTTCTGTGCTAAAGATGCTTTTGTTGCTCATAAGATAAAGTTCAAATTCCTAGTTATAGCCTATTTTCTCCAGCTGTACATCACTCCAAAACTCAAGGCTTATCTACTGTGTTATACAATTACCTCTGGAGAGTTGGGTGAGTTAAAAGAAAGAAACATAGACATCACGTAAGGAAAACCAACACATAAGGAAGACCGAGATGAAGGGCTGCCTAAAAGCAAAATGAAATAGGATAAAATGAAGAGGCAGGTTGAGAACCAGGAGAGCTTGTATTGTAGAATAGGACATGGCAAAATGTCTAGCATGAAACAGCTACTTAATATTCAATAACTAAATAGAAAAATATAATTATGAAACAAGGATTTTTTTTGTATTTATTCCTTGAATAAAGCTTGAGGATTATTGCTAACCACTCTCTTTAGGAGCATTTAAGAACATTTATGGAAAATGATAAATATAAACATGAAATCACCTAAGTGACATTTTTCAATTATGTTGAAATAGCTTCCAACCTGAGACCTGTTCTTTAAATTGTGTGCATTTCTTCTAATTAAATCAAGGTAGTGAATACAACATAATTTGATAATTATGTACTTATTTAAGGCCTTACTTATACCTCTTTCCTAGAAAACTGCTTACAAGTAGAAAATTGCCAATTCATTGAAAGCCATGACAACACAATCCATCAAAGATGCAACTGCTGACTTGATCCTGTATTTAATATTGGGATGGATTCTGACTGGAGTGCTTCATAAATGCATCACTTTTCACTTGATGGACAAAATAGAATACATTCCTGGACATATATGCAAATGTTCTAAGCGTAGAAATTACCACAAATAATAAGTGAAAAAGAAAGTTTTAAATTCAATTAGTACTCTCCAAAGAAAGAACAAGGATGAAATTAATTCAAGACAAACCATTAGGGTAACCCTTCCAGATGATATTTTAAAATGTGAGGATCATGCGATTATAGGCCTGGCTCATTAGGGCTATTTTGTAGACTGTATACTATTCATCAATCTGGTCAGTTAGGAGATCAAAGGGAGAACAGCAGTAAATAAATAATAAACTAAACTATTGTTCCATTGAAGTCATTGGAATATTTACAATTGATTCAGTTCCATAATCAAGGTTAATCTACCTAATATAGTCCATTATATTCCATTTAGAGGCCTACCTAATATAGTCCATTATATTCCA
>NW_006776223.1:0-451 GCF_000442215.2 Lipotes vexillifer | reverse complement strand
GGTTAGGTTAAGGCTTCAGGTAAGGGTTTGGGTTCGGGTTCGTGTTAGGTTTAGGGTTACGGTTAAGGAACGGGGACGGTTTAGGATACAGGTTAGGTTACGACAATGGGTTAGATTTAGCGTACGTGTTATGGCAGAGGTTAGCTTTAGCGTACGGGTTCGGATTAGGGCACGGGTTAGGGTAAGGCTTCGGGTAAGTGCTCGGGTTCAGATTAAGGTTAGGGTTAAGGGACGGGGATGGTTTAGGGTACAGGTTAGGGTGCGACAAAGGTTTAGGTTTAGCGTACCTTTTAGGGCACGGGTTAGTGTTAGCGTAAGGGTTAGGATTAGGGCACGGGTTATGGTAAGGCTTCTGGTAAGGGTTCGGGTTCAGGTTAGGGTTAGGGTTAGGGTTAGGGAGCAGGGATGGTTTAGGGTACAGGTTAGGGTAGGACAACGGTTTAGGGTTAGC
>NW_006776222.1:0-322 GCF_000442215.2 Lipotes vexillifer | reverse complement strand
GCAGTCTACCTGAAAAAGAATTCAGAATAATGTTAGTAAAGATGATCCAAAATCTTGGAAATAAAACAGAGAAAATAAAAGAAACATTTAACAAGGACCTAGAAGAACTAAAGAGCAAACAAAAGATGATGAACAACACAATAAATGAAATTAAAAATTCTCTGGAAGGGATAAATAGCAGAATAACTGAGGCAGAAAAACGGTTAAGTGACCTGGAAGATAAAATAGCAGAAATAACTGCTGCTTCCGAAAATAGAAAGAGTCTGGGAGTGTTCCTCCCTCTGCTATATTTTGGAAGAGTTTGAGTAGGATTGGTTTTATC
>NW_006776221.1:0-237 GCF_000442215.2 Lipotes vexillifer | reverse complement strand
CATGTGGGATCTTCCCGGACCGGGGCACAAACCCGTGTCCCCTGCATGGGCAGGCGGGCTCTCAACCACTGCGCCACCAGGGAAGCCCCTCATTGTAGCTTTGATTTGCAGTTCTCTAATGATTAGTGACGTTGAGCATCTTTTCATGTGTTTGTTGGCAATCTGTATATCTTTTCTGGAGAAATGTCTATTTAGGTCTTCTGCCCATTTTTGGATTGGGTTGTTTTTTTGATATTG
>NW_006776220.1:0-2435 GCF_000442215.2 Lipotes vexillifer | reverse complement strand
CCGTGTCCCCTGCATCGGCAGGCGGACTCTCAACCACTGTGCCACCAGGGAAGCCCTGCTTTACTTTTTAAATTGAGGTATAATTAACCAACAGTAAAATGCAATATATTTTTGAATGTTTGCTCTATTGATTATAATATGTATCTTGAATTTATGACATCTACTTAAAGTTTATAGTCAAGTTAAATATGGGAACTTTTCAACAGTACAGTGTCACTATTTCCTTGTCCTTTTGCTATTACCATAATATATAATAACTCTACATATATTATAAATCTCACAATTGCAATTTTATAATTTTAGTTTTAAACAGTTAATGTCTCTAAAGAAATGAAAAGAAGAAAAGAAATATGTGTATAATTGTGTTAAAGGTCTCCAAACCACCCCAGGTTTGGTGATTTGCTGGAAGGACTCATAGGACTCAGCATATAGTTGTACTCACAGCTAAGATTTATTACAGTGAAAGGATACATATCAAGTGCAATCAGTAAAAAGAAATGGCTCCCGGAGCAAAAACTGAAGGAAACCGGACACAAGCTTCTGATGAAATAAAATATGTATTTTAAGGCAGGACAAGAAAATTTATGCATAAAGTTCTGTCTCTGTGTCCGTTTGGGCCTCCTCCCTCCCTCCTTGTGTGCATCTGAATTACACATTAACCAGACCTCCTCAAAGATGGGAATGCCTGCTGGATCCTAAAGATCAATTTTTTTCCCTTTCTTCTGGCACTAGTAATGTAATTTCTTAAAAGAATACCATTCTTTCCCAACTCTGTAGGGGGCCGTAGTGACTTACTGTTCTCTTTGCCTTTGTACGTGCTTACCTGGACTATATATCTTTGGTGAACTTTATGTAAAATATCAGTATGTCACTTTGCTGTATGATTCTTTGTCTTGAGAATGTATATGACTGTGCCTTTGACTTCTAACGGGCATAACAGTTCTCAGAACTTCTGAGAGTCTATCTCCCAGGTTATAATCCTCAGTTTGGCCCAAATTAAATACCTTTTTCTCTTCTTAACTTGATTGTTAATTGAATTTTTGTTGACATTTCCAAGAGTCCTCTCCTAGTGGAGTCACATAGGACATGCTTAATCCGCTTAGCAGTAACTTGTGAGAACAAGTACAAATTGTTGTCTACAGGGAAGCTCGTCTGAGTCTAGAAGTCCAGGGTTTTTATTGGAGATTGGTCATGTAGGCACAATTTCAGTCACTAACATTCCTGACTCTGAGAAGTAAACGGATGTTCAGCATAAACTGTATTATTTCTGTTAACAGTTTGGGCACAATGAGACTGCCTTATTGCTTAGGGAAGTTTTATGTCAGTGTAGGGACAGTTTACCATTCAAATTCCGGGACCAGTAAAAGGTCAAACTTGCAAGCAGGTCTTTCTAAAGATAGTAGTCTTAGGCCTGCTATGTTAACTGTTTTCTACACAATAGACTTTTGTATTTACTTATCTAACATTTCCACTTGTCCACATTCCTTCCTACAGATCTTGTGTATACTGAATGTTTGTGTTCCCCCAAAATTCATATGTTGAAAGGCTAACTCTCAATATAATGGTTAGGAGATGGGGTCTTTGGTAGATGATTAAATCATGAGGGCAGAGCCCTTATGAATGAGATTAATACCCTTATGAAAGAGCTCCTTGCCCCTTCTGCCAGAGGATACAACCAGACTATGGCCTTAAGAAACAAGAAGTGGGCCTTCACCAGGCACCCAGTCTTCTGGCGACTTGATCTTGGACTTGTCAGCCTCCAGAACTGTGAGAAGTAAATTTCTGTTGTTTGTTAGCCACCCAGTTTATGGTATTCTGTTATAGAAGCCTGAACTAAGACAAGATCCAAATTACCATCTAGTGTCATTTCCATTACCATGAAGAACTTCCTTTAGTGTTTCCTGTAGTGGAGGTCTGCTGGTGATGAATTCTCTCAATTTTTGTTTATCTGAAATATCTTTATTTCCTCTTCATTTTTGAAGGGTAGTTTCATTGGAGATACACTTCAGGATTGAGCATCTTTCTTTTAGCGCTTTAACTATTTGTTCCATTGTCTTCTCATCTTCATTTTTTTAAATTAAAGACTACTATTTATTTATTTATTTATTTATTTATTTATTTATTTATTTATTTATTTTGGCTGTGTTAGGTCTTCGTTGCTGCGCGCGGGCTTTCTGTAGTTGTGGCGAGTGGGAGTTGCTCTTCGTTGAAGTGCGCAGGCTTCTCATTGCGGTGGCTTCTCTTGTCGTGGAGCATGGGCTCTAGGCACATGGGTTTCAGTAGTTGTGACATGTGGGTTCAGTAGTTGTGGCTTGTGGGCTCTAGAGTGCAGACTCAGTAGTTGTGGTGCGCGGGCTTAGTTGCTACGCAGTATGTGGGATCTTCCTGGACCAGGGATCGAACCTGTGTCCCCTGCATTGGCAGGCAGATTCTTA
>NW_006776219.1:0-888 GCF_000442215.2 Lipotes vexillifer | reverse complement strand
TTTAATGGGCTCATCAGTAGACTGGACACAGCCAAGAAAAGCATTAATGAGCTTAAATATATGTCAATAGAAACTTCCCATACTGAAAAGCAAAGAGAAAAAAAAAAAGGTTTAAAAAAGAATGGAACACACTATTCAAGAACTGTGGGACAATTATGAGGGGTTAATATATATGTAATAGGAATACCATAAAGAGAAGAAAGAGAAAAAGAAATAGAAGAAATATTTGAAGCAATGGTGTCTGAAAATTTTCCAAAATTAATTACTGGCATCAAACCACAGACCAAAGAATTTCAGAATACCAAACAAGATAAATGCCCAAAAATCTACACCTAGGCATATCATTTTCAAACTTCAGTAAATCAAAGACAAAAAAGGAATCTCAAAAGAAGGTACAGTAAATGACAATCCACAGAATGGGAGAAAAAATATATATCATGTATTCTAGTATCCAGAATATAGAAAAATAATTACAGTGCAACAACAACAAAAACTCACAAATATTGAAAACCAATGATTAAATGAGCAAAGAAATTCAATAGATATTTCTCCAAAGATGATATAAAAATAGCCTATAATCACATAAAAGAAAAACATGTTCAACATCATTAGCCCTTAGCAAAATGCAAATCCAAACCACAATGGGCTATTACTTCTCATTCAGTATGATGGTTAGTATCAAAAGAATGAATGATAAATTTTGGCAAGGTTGAAGAGAAATTGAAACCCTCATACAGTGCTGGTTACACTGTAAAATTATCCACCCACATTGGAAAACAATTTGGAATTTTCTCATAGTTACCATGCAATGAAGCAATTCCACTATTATATACATATAATGTATATGCATATGTTTATGATATATATAGAGAAAAGAAAACATGTCTA
>NW_006776218.1:0-435 GCF_000442215.2 Lipotes vexillifer | reverse complement strand
ACCTCTGCAACAAAAAGAATAAAATACCTAGGAATAAACCTACCTAAGGAGACAAAAGACCTGGATACAGAAAACTGTAAGACACTGATGAAAGAAAGTAAAGATGATATAAACTGATGGAGCGATATACCATGCTCTTGGATTGGAAGAATGAACACTGTGAAAATGACTATACTGCCCAAAGCAATCTAAAGATTCAATGCAATTCCTATCAAACTATCAATCCCATTTTTCAGTGAACTAGAAGAAAAAATTTTTACAATCTGTATAGAAGCACAAAAGACCCCAAATAGCCAAAGCAACCTTGAGAAAGAAAAATGGAGCTGAAGGAATCAGACTCCCTGACTTCAGACTATACTACAAAGCTACAGGAGTCAAGACAATATGGTACTGGCACAAAAACAGAAATATAGATCAATGGAACAGGATAGAAAG
>NW_006776217.1:0-1239 GCF_000442215.2 Lipotes vexillifer | reverse complement strand
CCTGTGTCCCCTGCATCGGCAGGCGGACTCTCAACCACTGTGCCACCAGGGAAGCCCTAAGCTAAATTTTTTAAAAAAGGAACTTGCAACCTCTAGACTGAGGAAGTGAGTGGTCAGTGACGTGAAAGTGGAACAGAAAGGATGTCCTGGATGCTCAGAAAACTGGGAGGGGTGGAGAAGTCAGAAGAATGCTTCATTGAGGAGGTGGAATTTGCTCTGACCCCAAGGGATGGGCGGGGTTTTAACTGGCAGAGCCGAGGGCACCCCAGGCAGAGCAGCAGAAGCAAAGGCTTGGAGGTGCCAGAAAATGGCAGCCAGTGGGGTTGAAGCAAAAGGCAAGTGAAAGGAGGTCAGGTTGGAAAAGAGCCTCAAAGGCCTCCTGCCACAGGGGACTTGGTCCTGCTTGATCTTTGGGCAGGTGAGGCTGCAGAGGGGAGAGCCTAGAGGCAGGCAGACCAATTTGTTTCCATTTGTGCCTTAAACATTTGTTTGAGCGATGATCTTTTGTTGAGATCATCTACTATTCTCTCAGTATCCAAATTTCCAGTTGACTCATCAGTGTCACTGATGGTGTTTCTTTACTTTTTGTCTTTAAAATTGTTTGAATCAGGATCCATAGATGTTCACAAAGTGTGATTGGTTGATTTGTCTTCTAAGGCTCTTTTATTTGTTCAGGAAACCGGGACAGTTGTCCTTAGAGATTCCCACAGTCTGGATTCTGTGGTGTCCTTTAACACCTTTGTCCCCTGTAAATTGGATGTTGGATTTAAGGCTTGATCAGATTCAGGTTCGGGTTGTTGTGTTTTGCTTTGTTTTGTTTTGACAAGACTTCTTCATAAGCACCATGTGTACTCTGCCATCAGGAGCCTCTGTCTGTGCGTTAGCAGCCCTTGACGCTCAATGCCAAGGTCCAGACATTCGTCAGAGGTTGCAGAATCATGATTGTCTCATTCTGTCACTTTTTCATGTATTAACTGGAATTCTTCTATAATAAGGCACTTCCTCTTCTTACCGTTAGGTACCCAGTGGTACAGTTCATTCAGGAAAGGGGAGGATTTAACCTATTTGATATATTTAAAATACCTAATTTTTAATTAGCATTTAAAATGTTAACATCTTGCTTTTGAATAACTCACACATGCACAAGGTTCAAATTTCAAAAGGGTGTATGGTGAAAACTCTTCTTGCTACCTCTGACCCAGACACTCAGGCTCATTTTTTTTTTTTTTTTTTTTTTGG
>NW_006776216.1:0-559 GCF_000442215.2 Lipotes vexillifer | reverse complement strand
TGGAAAATAATTTTTATTCTGGGTGGCCATAAGCCCAGCTAAAAGTTCTGTGACAATGGAAAATGGGGAAAATGGATACTTGCCTTTTGTTTTCACTCCTAAGTTCATTTTCTGGGCCGTGCACCTTCAGCCTCTCCTTCCCCAGCTCCTAAACACCCTGGATGGAGCCTCCCTTGTTGCCTTGCCTTATCAACAGCTTGGGGTATAATCACCCTCCCTCCCCCAGCCCCACTCCTGCACCTTCCCCAGCTCAGCTGCTGTTGCCTGCTTCTCTGGTGAGCCAGGGGGCCACGTGGAGGTGGGCAGAGGCAATGCTGGATGGATTAGGAGGCCTGGCATCTGAGTTCTAATTCTGACTTAGCTCATCACTCATTCTACGATCTTCTTCTAATTCTACCCCCTCTCTGGACTAAGAGAGAGAGTGCATTTCAGATCCAGAGGAGCACAAAATGAAAATTAAAGGGAAAACATCACCCGATTTACCCTACCGAGAACACTGTCCATAGACCCAAAGATGTGTGTATCATCTTTTGAGCACTCGGGAAAGCTTTGATAATGG
>NW_006776214.1:0-361 GCF_000442215.2 Lipotes vexillifer | reverse complement strand
TGTAGGTGTTTGGACGCGCACACTGAACTCTAATTTCCCACCAGCAAGAAGAATGAACCAAAGTCTCAGCATGCCATGCTTGAACCAGACGAGGGTCTGAAGCAATCTTGCGGAATGGCGGACAGCTCACAAGAAAGCGAGGGGAGAAAAGGAGCTCGGGGCCACTGTAATTCACAAATCTGCAGAGCTATAAATGACAGCTTTCGTCCAAAAATATATTGAAATAAGGCTGCGAAGAGCACATGAAAGTGAGGCAGAATTGTAGGAAACCGATTTCCGAAGGTGGTTTGGAATTGCCTTTAAAGCCTATGAAAATAGGCAGAACGCGGACCAGGATGCCCTTGGCCAAAAAGGGCGTATG
>NW_006776213.1:0-438 GCF_000442215.2 Lipotes vexillifer | reverse complement strand
GCTCAGCTCTGCCCACTGAGCCAGACTGTCTGCCTGAAAAAATGAAGACTTCAGGGCAAAGTGAAATGTGAGGGGGCGGTGGGCAGAGAAGACTCAACCCGCAGTCACAGTGAAGGATGAGGTGTATTCTCAAGACCAGCTTGACGCGCACAGTCTTAGTGAGGGGAGTGGATGCAAACACTGCCGCCCGCCCCGCGTGCCCCGTCTGGAGTGGAGGGGGTGGGAAGCGTCCTCCAGGTATTTCTTCTCTGGCTCCTCCCACCGGAGCCCTCTCCTTCCCAGTCTCTGCTGTGACTCTTGTTTTTTGCCACCTGGAGGTGAATTTACCCGTCCCCCAGTGTTCTCCTCCCTCCTGTCTCTCTTTTCTTTCCCTTCCTTGCGGCTTTCAGGCCTGCTATCAGCCTGGCTGGGGCCCACAGCCAGTCATAAGCAACTTCC
>NW_006776212.1:0-1285 GCF_000442215.2 Lipotes vexillifer | reverse complement strand
ACAGGTTAGGGTATGTTGACACTTTAGGGTTAGCGTACGTAGTAGGGCACAGGTTAGTGTTAGCATACGGATTAGGTTTAGTGCACGGTTTAGGTTAAGGCTAACGGTAAGTGTTAATGGTAGGATTAGGTTTAGGGTTAGGGTTAGGGAATGGGGACATTTTAGGGTACAGTTTAGGATACGTCAAAGGTTTAGGGTTAGCGTACAAGTTGGGGCACGTGTTAGTGTGAGCGTAAGGCTTAGGATTAGGGCACGGTTTAGGGTAAGGCTAATGGTAAGAGTTAAGGTTAGGGTTAGGGTTAGGGAATGGGGACATTTTAGGGTACAGTTTAGGATACGTCAAAGGTTTAGGGTTAGCGTACAAGTTGGGGCACGTGTTAGTGTGAGCGTAAGGCTTAGGATTAGGGCACGGTTTAGGATAAGGCTAAGGGTAAGCGTTAGGGTTATGGTTATGGTTAGGGTTAGGGATAGGGAACGGGGACGGTTTAGGGGACAGGTTAGGGGACGACAATGGGTTAGGGGTAGCGTACGTGTTAGGACAAGGGTTGGTGTTAGCCTACGGGTTAGGATTAGGACACGGGTTAGGGTAATGCTTTGGGTAAGTGTTAGGGTAAGAGTTAGTGTTAGTGTACGGGTTATGTTTAGGGCACGGGATAGGGTAAGGTTTCGGGTAAGTGTTAGTGTTAGTGTACGGGTTAGGATTAGGGCACTGGATAGGGTAAGGCTTCGGGTAAGTGTTAGGGTTAGGGTTAGGGTTAGGATTAGGGATTGGGATGGTTTAGTTTAGAGTTTAGTGTAAGACAAAACTTTAGGGTTAACGTACGTGTTAGGGCACGGGTTAGTGTTAGCGTACGGATTAGGATTAGGGCACGGTTTAGGGTAAGGCTAATGGTAAAAGTTAGGGTTAGGGTTAGGGAACCGGGACGGTTTAGGGTACAGGTTAGTGTACGACAACAGTTTAGGTTTAGCGTACATGTTAGGGAATGGGTTAGTGTTAGCGTATGGGCTAGGTTTAGGGCACGGTTTAGGGTAAGGCTCAGGGTAAGTGTTAGGGTAAGGGTTAGGGTTAGGGTTAGATAACGGGGACGGTTTAGGGTACATGTTAGGGTACAACAGTGGTTTAGGCTTAGCGTACGTGTTAGGACACGGGTTAGTGTTAGCCTACGGGTTAGGATTAGCGCACGGGTTAGGGTAAATCTTGGGGAAAGTGTTAGGGTTTGGCTTAGGGAATGGGGATGCTTTAGGGTACAGTTTAGGGTAAGACAAACATTTAGGGTTAGCGTAC
>NW_006776210.1:0-246 GCF_000442215.2 Lipotes vexillifer | reverse complement strand
TTCCCTAACCCTAACCCTAACTCTTACCCTCACCATACCCCTTACCCGAAATCTTACCCTAACACGTACCCTAATCCTCAGTTGTACGCTAACATAACCTGTGCCCTAACAAGTCTGCTAACCCAAAACAGTTTTCGTACAATAACCTGTACCCTAAATCGTCCCCGTTCCCTAAACCTAACTCTAACCCTCACCCTTACCCTACCCCTTACCCGAGGCCTTACCCTAACCCGTGTCCTAACCGTA
>NW_006776209.1:0-726 GCF_000442215.2 Lipotes vexillifer | reverse complement strand
AGCCTGTGCTTCTCAACGGGAGAGGCCACAACAGTGAGAGGCCCGCGTACCGCAAAAAAAAAATCAACTGCAGGCTTTCTCTTCATTCTCAAGAGTCTGTTTTTGAATTTAATAGTGACATGTAGCACAGCTGGGTACACTTCTTCAGTGCTAAGTGGACCTTTGATCCCTGATGTTTCCTGCATAATTGGAAATGTTCCAATTTACTCTTGCTCCTTTCCTACTTCTCATTTACCACAGTGGATGATGGAAAATTACAAAATGATAGAAAAAGTTAATGTAACTGGTGATAAGCCAGGAGAGTGACCCTAATTGGGACATCAAGGAGGCAGGAAGAAGGCGAGGAGGGATAGAAAAAGCATAGGGTTATTTTGACATTATCAGGCATAGCTGAGGTGATTGAATTGGCTCTGGCAAATGGAATGATGTGTGTATATGTGGGACATAAAAGTTGTGTCTCTGACATCTGGATCCTACATCTTCCTGGCCATTTGGCCATTGTACATGCCTTAGAATCATGGGATGAAGATACACCAGGTACTAGGAGCCTCATGAGTCAGTTGGGCCTGATGTTTATTGTTTCATAATATCAAGGAAATGACCTAAAGCTTCACACACAATTATATCCCCAAACATGCTTCCAAAAAGGCAATGATGTCCCTCCACCAAGCCCCAACCTCAATGAAACTATAGTGTCCAAATATCAGCTGCAGTTTTTTTCCCTAC
>NW_006776208.1:0-202 GCF_000442215.2 Lipotes vexillifer | reverse complement strand
ACATGACTGGAAAGGCTAGGTGGGTGTGGTGCTAAGCTAGGGGAAAGGAAAAATACTCAGAAACCTTAAGCATATAACACCCACATATATGGACATACAACAAAAATATGTCCTGAAAATCACCACATTATTTATAATCGCCAATTAAAAAGAAATCACCTAAATGCCAACCAAGAAAAGAAAAAGAAAAAAAAAATTGTTA
>NW_006776207.1:0-952 GCF_000442215.2 Lipotes vexillifer | reverse complement strand
ACAAAAAAAAAAAAAAAAAAAAAAAAGGGAAGTTATTTGAAAATTACTGGTGACACACCCCCAAAAACCAGGGTTTTAACAGTGCATTGGAAGCCACTAAACTAGATGATCTCACTTCTTTCAGCTTTGACCCTCCCCAGTCTTGAAGGGCAAGGCAGAATCCCCCCAACACATTAAATGTAAAAGGAGGGAAAGGGCCTACTCTCTCCCCACCCACCCCTACCCAGCTCTGCACCCAGCGGTTAGCATGTCTATCCTGCCTTGGAATTTCCAATGACTTTTCCTTGTCCTATTAGATGGTAATTTCCAAGGGGGTCAAAACCCCTTAAAATGCAAATAGCTGACCCTCAATTAATGCTCCCTGAATGGAAGAGGCTGGAGCTGGTTGGAATGGGGAAGAAGAGTAAGAAAAAGACTATAGCAGAAGCTATAGAAGAAAATCTTGATAGATTTAACTACAAAATATTAAAAACCAGCATGTCCCCAGACCCAATAAACAATGGTCATTGTGTGGCACATGTGCCATCCCCTGCCGCCCCAAATCTATGATAGCCATCTCTCTTTTTTTTTGGCCACATCTTGTGGCATGAGGAACTTCCCACATCGAGGATCGAACCCATGCTCCCTGCAGTTGAAGCGTGGAGTCTTAACCAAAGGACCACCAGGGAAGCCTTTTTTTTTCTTTTTTTTTTTTAATTTAACACTACCTTTTTTTTTGGTAGCCATCTCAGAAAATTTTTTTAAAGCCAACTCATATACCAGAGTTAACAGTCTTAATATATTAAAATTTTTTACAGGGAATTCCCTGGTGGTCCAGTGGTTAGGACTCCACGCTTCCACTGCAGGGGGGCATAGGTTCAATCCCTGGTTGGGGAACTAAGATCCTGCATGCCACATGGTGGTGGTGGTGGGGGGAATACATACATACATACATACATACATACATATATAT
>NW_006776206.1:0-275 GCF_000442215.2 Lipotes vexillifer | reverse complement strand
ATTTGGATAAACAGAGCAAGAAGGGTTGGGTTGAGAAGTGTTGTAACAGAAGTAAAGTGTAAAGGCAGAGCTTAATTTTCATTCTTCTCTGCCTCAGGGTTGATAAGAGGAGATAAATATATTTAAGCATGAAGCCTATGGGGAAATCTCCTTTCTTTCCCTGACTTTTGAACTCTCTCCCAGTATCACTATATATTTCAAAACAAAGATCCCTGGAAAATTCTCCTTTCTATTATACTCCCTGGGACAATGATATGTTCATATCTGTTGCTTTT
>NW_006776204.1:0-6976 GCF_000442215.2 Lipotes vexillifer | reverse complement strand
TTTTTTTTTTGTCTTCCTGTTTTTACCCTTGCCCTCCTACAATCTGCCTCTACACATATTCCAGCTCTAAAGTTTTTTGTTCCTTCCTTTGGGCACATTAACTTGAAGAAAGCCAGCTGTTTGCAAGGAAAGGAGGGCTTGGATGAAAGAATGTGGAAGGAATTATGCTCACTTGCAGGATGAGGAAATGCAGGTAAGTGGTGCCTGCCTACTTCACAGTGGGAACCTGTGGTAGGTAAATAAACAAGAGCAAATAAGCCTTCTGATGTTGCGTTTGTATTAAAGCATTTTTAGATAAGCCCCTGCTCCTTTACCCTTTCCCAGACTCCCCTCCTCCACATTTCCCACACATTCCCTGAGTTGCTTCCTGGCTGCGAACATCCCGTCTCTCTGCCCCCTCATCTCCTTTTCCTGACTCACCCTTCACGGTCTTTCCCAGCAATGCCTGAATATCCTCTTGTCTATCAAAGCCAGCTCCAAAGAGTCATCATAATGTCCCAGACTCAAGGAAGGAGCAGGGGAGCCATCACCCCATGGTCAGCTCCTGAGGGTGCCGAGTAAAAATGCTAGGCACTCAGTGTGGGTTTGCAGTGAGGACAGTTGACCCGACCCAGGGATTCAGACAGGACCACATCTTCGAGGATGATCTGCTTCAGATCTTGGCGTTTTTTCAAATGCCAGCAAGGTGAGGAATGAAGACACCTTCTATTCCAACACCTTTATTTTTATTCCCCCAATTTCTATTCTGAATTTTTAAAAACTTAAAGTTGAAAGAAAGAGCAAATGAAATTGCTAGATTCTTCACCTAGATTAACAGTTGTTAACATTTGCTTTCTTTTTCTATCTTTCTCTTTTTTCGTTTCATGCTTGAGATTATCTATTCCTTATCTGTCTCTCTATCTCTCTATCTATCTATCATCCAATGTTGGGGAGGAAAAATTTTTCCTCTACTCTTCTTGGTGCTTTGGCTGGTCTAATAATCAAATTAACATAAGAAAGATTAACTGGAGGAAAACAAATTGAATTACATACATATGAGGGCCCCATAAGAATCTGAGACCCAAGGGCAAGGGAGACAGTGAGGCTCATGTTCCATCCTGAGCTAAGGAATGGGGCTTCAAAGGTGAGGGTAAGTCACAAGACAATAAGAGCAGATGTTTGGTAATTAGGTGGCTGCCCTGCCAAACAGATAGGTCATTCAGATGAAAGTTATCTCTGGTAATAGCTCTCTCTCAGAGCCAGGCCCCCTATCTAAATTCTTTTGGGTAGTTAAGGGGTAGGTAAAAAGTTGTTCCTGAGTCTTTGGGGCTTCCTTTGGGCACATTAACTTGAAACTCAAGTTAATTGGGCTTCAGGTTCACTCAAAATAATTCACATGCCGAAGTGGTACATTTTGGGGAGACTTGCTCTGAACCCCTTCACTATCTACACACACACATACGTGGCGAACCTTTTGAAATTAAATTGCAGACAACTTGATACTTAACCCCAAATACTTCATCATGCATTTCCTAAGGGAAGAGACATTTTCCTATACAACTCAATCTCAATAGCACATCCACAAAATCTAACATTAGTGAAATAGTATTATCTGAAATACAGTCCGAAGTTTTCCAATTGTTCCAGGAATGTCTTTTAAAGTCCTCCCCACTCCACCCCCCAATCCAGTCAAGGATCAAGTGTTGCATTGTTTTGCATTTGGTTGTCATGTCTCTTCGGTTTTCTTTCATTTAGTACAGTCTCCTCACCTGTTGTTCTTGTTTGTCTTTCACAACATTGACATTTTGAAAGAGTCCAGACCAGTTGTCCTGTTGAATGGCTCCAACCTGGACTTGCCAGCTTGTTTCCTTGTGATCAGGCACTCTGGATAAACATTTTTTGGCAAGAATATAACATGCGACATTTTGGGGATTTCCCTCTGCAAGTCACCAGGAGGTATGCATCAATTTACCCATATTGGTGATGCTAATTTTGACTGCTTGGTTCAGGTGGTGTCCATCAGATTTCTCTATTGTAAAGGTACTTTTTACCCTTTGTCATTAATGAGGAATAAAAGAGAGGTAATACTTTGAGAGCAGGAAATATCCTGTTCCCCCAAAATCTTTTACCCAATGATTTAGCACCTATTGGTGATTTTGCTCAAAGCATTTATTATTACATCAGTGGTTGCAAAATGGTAAATTTTCTGATTACAGCCTTCCTTCTACATTTATTATCTATCATTTATTTGTTGAAAAATAGTGTCCCATCCCACCTTTTAAAATGTTTAACTCTGAATTCTAGATTCCTTTTTTTGTTTTGTTCAGTGTTATAGTCCTCTCTCATCACTGTTTTTTAATGTTCAAATTTGGTCAGTAGAGCCATCACCTTTAATATTTTATTATTTATATTGACTTCTAAGATTATTATTCCAGGGCCAATAGTTGTTTTCTGTTGCTTTTTTGGAGTAAGTTTTGGGATTAGATTTTGGACCAGAAATTTGAAGGTCTAACTAGGATTATATGTTCTGAGATGTGTAGCAGTTTGAAGAATTTCTAGTTGGCTTAGAGCACATGTGCTCATGAAATATGAATCAGAAAAAAAGAAACTAATTTATTTAGAAGGAGAAGGTGAAGTTATAGAGGTATCTCCAGAAACCACCATTTTCATTACACCTCGAAGTGATCTGACATTAGAGAATATTTTCTTTTAATCTAAAACCTTCCAGGGCAATGCCAGGCTTATGGAGGCAACATGCGTCTTCAAAACAGGGCTTTGTAGCTATACATAACTGGTTCAAATCCCAGGTCTTTCCCAGCTGTGTGACTATGGACAAATTACTTCACCTTTCTCACCTGTTTCCTAAGGTAGGTAATGAGAATACATGTATCCCGTGCTTTTTGAAAGTTTGCTTTATGCCCCTTCGCTTTTACAAAAGACCTGCATCAGTACCTGTTTTCTAAAACTGCAAGACATCCGAAGAGGGTTTTCACGTTTCAAAAAGAAGTCGGAAAGTGAAAAAAGGCGTTCAGCATTGGTTTTGCGTGAGCAATCATAGAGGCAGTGCACCCCAAGCAGCAACAGTGAAACAACCAAGCGCCTTCTCTGGGAACTACACTCAGCATCTCAACATCCAGCTGCCATAGTTTTTAACTGTGTCTGTGAGCATCTGTATTTTATCTCAATTTATTTTGCGTATCCATTAGCAGGATGTGTCGTAAGGTAATTGCTTCTTTGCTTTACGCCATTTCGGCATATGAAAAGTTTCATAGGAACACTCTTTTCGGATAGTGGGGGAAACCCGTACTGTTAACCGTGCTCTAAAGATTTTGTCATGATTAAAAATAATGTAGCTTTAGTGCTTGTCAAGTAGTAGGAACTCAGGGCAAGTCATTCCTTTAAAAAGAGAAGTAGAGAAGGGAACTAAGTTGGGTTGCATGAATGGCTAAAAGCCTGTGTTGTAATAGCTAAACAAATGTAAATCAGTTGGCTGCGCCGAAGTGGAGATGCTCTAAAACCATTTCCTCTGCTCACGGAAGCCTGTAGCAAATGCATCTCACATACTGGAATATACGCTCCATGGAGCAGGGATTTCCATCTGTTTTATTTACTGTTTTGTCCCCAGTACCTAAAACATAGTAGGTGGCTCATTAGATATCTTTTGAATGAAGTAATAAATGAATGACTGAATCAATATAGCTTACCAGATAAAACAGACACCCACTTCTTATGTAACTCATAACGGTCAGCCTCTACCTTCCTCCCCCTTTTCTAGAGTTGGATTCCTATGACGTAAAGTGGTGTTGTCAGCTTGCTACTGCCACAGTTATGCTGTCTAACTAATTATCCTGAAGCTCAGTTGCTTAAAACAACAATCCTTTATTCTCATGCTCATAGGTCTACAGGTTGGCTTGACTAAACTAGGCTGGCTGTTTGCTCTGGGATCCAAGCACCAGGTTGGATCCAACTGTGTTTCATGTGTCTCTCATCCTCCTTGGACCAGTGGCTACGTGGGGCATGTGATCTGTTCCCTGTATCTCCTTCTGGGGCCCAAGATGTAGGGTATGGGTGTTCGTGTGGGCATGGTCTCTCTAAGCTGAGTTGACTTTTAGGTTTTCCCATCATTCTGACAATTTCGGCAGGTGATTTTTGGATCTACTAGATACAGACATATATACACGCTTCACGTTCCCCTTTTCAAGGCAAGCATGAATTCTCAGAGGCAGTTTGAGCTCCTAGGAGCTATGTGCCAGGTACTATTCTAAGAATGTCATGTGTATTAATTCATTTAACTACAAACCATCCCATGAGATATGGTTCTATTGATATTAAACCCTTTTAGGGACAAGGACAAATAGGTGCAGAAAGGCTAAGTAGCTTGCATAAGGTCTCTCACTGGTAATTAGGGGTAGAAGCAGGATCTGAACACAGTTCTCTGTTTTGTGGCTTAACTTTACCTACTGCGCATTTCAGTTTAGTTGTTCAAGATGACCAGCTGTGGCTTTTTTCAGAGGCTTACAGGAGTGGCTATGGCAGACTCAAGCTCTCTGATGTTTCGAGCTACAAATATGTGAACCGAAGTCCTATCGATTTGCATTTCTGGATTTAGGAGCAGATATTATTTATGAACTAACTGACCGAATAACAGGGAGGCCCCAACGGAAGCAGGATGAAAGCAGAGCCAGGCTTTGCATGCAGTTACCACGGGGCCTAACTCTTCTTTCAGAAAATATCTCTCTGGAAGGGAGGCCTCAAACTGTGGATCCCCATCGTGGCATTGAAAAGGCAGCAGACAACCCTCCTTTTCTAGGCACCTCCCCAAATAACTCTCAACAGGATATGGCTCATTATATTAGTTCTGTAATTTTATTTTCCAAATGATACTTATCTTTGAATCTTGGCTGGGAAAGCTATAGCTAAGGTTAAATGGGGTTCAATGTTTTATGACAGTACTTGCTTAGATTTACACATGACTTTAAAAAAACGTGTATGTTTTCATCCCTTAAAACCTGTGACAAGATACTGGATTATCTTCCATCCTGTCATTCATTTTCTACATTTGATATAAGTACTGAGCACCTCTTATTGTCAGGCCCTTCACTGGAACTGGGAAAGACACACTGAGCAGTAACCAACCAGCCTCTGATCTCAAGGAACTCATAGACTAGTGGGGAGGTGGACGTGAAACCAAGGATCTCATAAGTAAGTGTACAATGCAGCCGTAAGATGGGCTAAGGAGGCCAGGGTCTGGTGCTAGGAGAATGTGCACTGGAGCAATTTGGTATAGTTCTGGGAGGTCAGGGAAGGAATGCTTAAACCAAGAGAGGGAGAGCAGCATGTGCAAATGCCCTGGACTATGTCTAGTATCAAGGACTCTGCCAGTGAGGCTGAGCAGAGCCAGGGAGGTGAGGGCAGTGGCAGAGGCCACTGGAGAGGTAACAAGTGCCAGATCACATGGCTTTTACAAAATGTAGTACCCAGGCTCTACCCACAAAGATTCTGATTCAGCTGGAGGAGGGATTAGATACAGGTTTTTCTTTCTTTCTTTTTTTCTTTTTAGGTTCCTTCAGGTAAAGCAGCCAGGGTTGACAATCATTAGCCTAGGGTTATTTGAGCCTTAATCTAAGGGCCCTGGGAAACTACTAAATTGTTGACAGCAGGGGATGACATGATTCAGATATACATCTTAAGCCCGTAGGATACCTGTACATACATACAGCCAGTGAAGAAAAAAGGAAGCCTTAGAAATATATATTTAAATAGCTTTCAACTTTACAAAAAAGACGTTTTTTTGAGATGAAAAAATAGAGACAACAATAGATGTGTATTTTTTTCCTAAAACTACTTAGGTATTTGTTAGAATCTCTGGCTTTAGAAATTTGAATTCAAATAGAGTGATGCAAATTTCCAAGTCTTTGAAAAAGTTTCCATATGTCCTAAATCATGGAAGCTCCTTCCTTTAAAGTGAAAACCTTATACTCACCTAGGCTCTCTATATTTAAAAAAAATGTTTCCATAAAAGAACCACAGGTCACAGAAATTATTCTGATTTGAATACTTTGGCTGCAGTAGGGAATTTGTGATATTAGAATTTGTGTGATACCTTTCCAAATAACTTGCCTTCCAAATAAATCAGTTTGTTGATATTGAAAGTGTTTCCATAATAATATTTCATCTGATTCTTATGTTGTGTGGAAATTGAGGAGCAAAGACATCAACGTCTCTTTCAAGGTCAGACAGAAGTGAATAGCCCAGCCAGAACTAAGCCTGAGTTTCTGACTTCTATCTTCATGGCCGTTTTTTTCCCTCCTGCAAAAACTGGGAAATGTGATCTCATAAATCAGGACTTTTCAGAAGATTCCGGTCATGTGATTATAAGAATTGTAACATACTGTTCCCTCTTGTAGCTCCAGACATTAATTCAATTAAGCCTCATAACTCCACTTCAAGAGGAGAATTATTTCCATTTCACCTTTGTTCACGCAGGTTCTCTGTCTTCCCCATTAGATAGTCAGGTCCATGAGGGCAGGTCCCATGTCTGTCTTATTCACCAATGTGCCCTCCCTGTCAAATACCTAGCATACAAGTAGGCAGTCAATAAAAATGTGTTAGCTTGGGAATCCTTTGAGGAAAGAACTACAATTGTTCTCTTTAATTTGTCTCATACTCCCAGATGTGGCCTCTGGGACTGAGTAAATTCTTAACTAACTAGTTAGCCTGCTGAATTAACCCAAACTTTGAAAAGATTAGGTTGTCACCATCTCTTCTATTTTTAGGGTGATCAACCACCCTCATTTGCTCAGGACCATCCCACTTTTAGCACTGAAAAGTCCTGCATTCAAGGAAACCTTTCAATCCCAACAGGACCAGGACACCTGGTCACCCTAATTAGACACAGAACATAAGATTTTTCCCCTGTAAGAAAGTACCTTTTGGGCTTCCCTGGTGGCGCAGTGGTTAAGAATCCGCCTGCCAATGCAGGGGACGTGGGTTCGAG